>NC_136331.1:6140596-6532579 GCF_964198595.1 Lampetra fluviatilis
GACCCGCGGAGGAACCGCCCACCCCCGAACCCCACGACGCTGTCGATTTTGTTTTTTGGTTTTCACACGAACCAGGCGCGCAGGCGCGGGAAGATTCGCCGCAGGAACGCGGAGTCCTCGTCCGACACGGAGCCGGCGCCCAGGCCCGCCACGGAGGCGCGCAGCGTGAGGAAGAAGGTGGGGGGGTTGGCGTTCTGGCTGTGCTGCACCACGAACTCAGCCGGGACTACGCCGCGGAAGCACCGGGCACACCACCAGAGGGAGGGTGGGTGGGAGGGGAGGGAGGGAGGGAGGGAGGGAGGGGAGGGTGGGGAGGGAGGGAGGGGAGAGAGGCAGAGAGGGAGGGAGAGAGGGGAGGGAGGGAGGGGAGGGAGGGGAGGGGAGGGAGGGGAGGGAGGGGAGGGAGGGGAGGGAGGGAGGGAGGGGAAGGAGGGAGGGGAAGGAGGGAGGGGAGGGAGGGGAGGGAGGGGAGGGAGGGGAGAGAGGGAGGGGTCAGTACCATGGCAACTTGTGTAAATGAAAATGCAAATGACAGTACAAGTGAAATGGACGATACAAATGAGACAGCACCAAAAATAGACCGTCTGCTCCATCAACGTACAACATTAACAAAACAAAACAAACAAGAAAATCAGGACAAATGAAAGCCTAGCAACGTTACAGACATCTACATACGAGACCGTACAAATGAGACAGAACACGACAGGACAACCTGATGAGCCAGACCGGCACATACGAAGCAAACTGTGCGACTCAAACAGTACGAACACTCCACACAACAATAAAAATAAAACATAATAAAATATAATAAAATAATTCTCACGACGTTTCGGCCACAACGCAAGCAGCCATCCTGAGGTGAAGAACAGGTCTGTCGGGAAGACAGCGTCTGCTGCTTGCGTTGTGGCCGAAACGTTGTGAGAATTATTTTATTATGTTTTATTTTTATTACTTTATTATTTCCCTTCTACGTGACTTTACCGAAAGAACCAAGAAGATGAATCCCTGCAGTCACGAAAGCTTTAAATCGAAACTCCACACAACACCACCGTAGACGCTACAAAACGAGTCGAGCAAAACCCGCGCTTCTCCAGTCGCACCGCGGCAACCAAAGCTCCCCCCAAAAAGACCCCCGACCCGCGACCCCCGACCTTTGCTCTGCGCCTCGGCGCCCAGGATCTGCTCGCGCGGGATCCATCCGTCGAAGTTGAGGAGGTCGAGCCAGTGGGCGATGATGTCGCGCGCCACCTCGGCGTCCCAGCGCCACACCAGCAGCTGGTGAAATCCCTCGTCCCACAGGAATCCGCGCGGGAAGAAGGAACGTGACGGCACGGCGGTGAGCAGCGGCGCCGGCCAGTAGAGCACGGGCCCCTCGTCCGCGAGCGGCGAGCGCACCACCGAGCGGCCGTAGAAGTAGCCAACTCCGCCCAGCGCGTTGCTCAGCGTCGCCTTGGCGAAGGCCACCTGCGCCGGAGGGAAGCCCTTGGCGCCCGCGAGGCCAAAGGTGCGCTCGAAGCGCGCGTCGAACGCCGCCTGGCGGGCGGCGAGCTCCCGCGTGAGGGCGGTGCCCGACAGCGCCCCGTCACGCCGCTCCACGCTGCCCGACTCGAAGAGCACCTCCATCTGCGCAAGGTGGCGCAAGGTGGGAGGGGGGCACGGATTACGTGGGGGGCGCACGCAAAACCTACGGCGGAGGTGGTACGCGCGAGGTGATTGCGCACTTCACTGTAAATTTAAATTGTTTTTTTTTTCATCACCAACGAAGGATTAAAACTATTAAATAAACTAGTTTTTATGTTACCAGGTAAGGCCCCACTGATCTATATAGCTCTTTTTCTAAATGTGGAGGGAAAAACCGGAGGACCCAGAGAAAAATCCACGCGACCATGGGGAGAGAGAGACACGCAAACAAATACCGGCGTCAGGGTCGGGATGGAACCCACGACCTCCTGTATACCAGTCAGGGTAGTTAACATCTCGCCCAGGACCCACAGCATGGGTACAACATCCATAAGTTTAAATGTAGTCGATTATGCTCTGGAGAGCATCTCTAGAGGGTATCGTGGCCTACTCTTCTACGGTGGCCAGACGTAATGTACCCACACTTTAACCGCACCACATTTAGGTTGAACTTCTTTCACACCGTACAAAGCTAACAGTGCTAATCGGAGGTGCGGGGGAAGGACAACACACATAACAATAAAAGCAGTTCTAAAGAAATTAGTTCGTCAATATAAATTATTAAAAAGTGCATAGTTCCAATGGCTTCCTAATATCGGAAGGAAGAGCGTTCCAGACGGCCATAGAAGCACATCTGAAGCAGCGGTCGCAAACGGGTTTTGATTCCTTACCCGTACCCGTACCCAGCCGCACCAGGGTCGCAAACGGGTACCCGTACCCGGCCGTACCCGTACCCTACCCGATACCCGGCCGGGTACGGGTAGCCGGGTATCGGGTAGGGTACGGGTATCGGGTATCCGATTGCGACCTCTGATCTGAAGGTACGTGATGCGGTGATCATCTTCGTTCGATGGCCAGCCAAAAGCCGCTGCTGCGAGGATGACCGGAGTTCGCGTGATGCTGCTTGTTCATCCTTGACCAAATCAGTAAGGTATTGTGGTTCACGTCTGGAAAGCAGTTTGCGTGTGCAATGAGTGCGACCTTGCAATGTAAGATTACTGCAAGGTCGCAGTGACCAGCGAGGTAAGATCGGCGCCGGTGAGGACGGCCTGCGACGAGACGAGACCGTCGCCGTGCCGTGCCGCACCTGGAAGGGCGCCCTGGCCGTGAGCTGGTGCACTACGAGCGTGGAGCCGTCGCCGTCGCTCGGCTCGGACGGGCCCAGCTGCCTCCCGTCCACGGCGACGACGTAGCGCCGCTCCTCCCCTTCGTCCGGGCCGAACACGAAGCGGCCGCTCAGGCTGGCGCGCACCACCTCCGTCACGCGCTCCAGCCCCCCCAGTGGCGCCCGCAGGCTGTTGTACCTGCGTCGCCAGCAGCCAATCGGCAGTCGGTGTCAATGCCCCTGGCCGATCAGCAATCGCCGTCGGCAATCGAACATCTGACCGCACCTCCGATTAGCGGGGTTGGCCACGTGCGGTGCGAAAGAAGATCGACACGCACGCGCGCACACTCTGTACATCGTCACTTCGCCTCACCTGCCGCGTCACTCTTCGACCGCGCGTCACTCTGCGTGGGGTCGGCGTCACTCTGCGTGCGCGCGCACCTGGCATACTTGGCGTCGTTCGTCTTGGGCGCGGTGGGCGCGGCGAAGGTGACGCGGAAGTCTCCCAGCTCCTCCGACGAGCCGTCGACCGCCGCCAGGCGCTCCCCCTGCTCCACGCGGGGTCGCAGGACGCCCTGGCCGTCCGTGGCCACGTAGACGAGCAGCGAGACGAGCGGAGCGGCCTCCACCGACGCCTGGGAACGTCGCGGGGTCGCGCAAACCAAAGTCAGGGGGCCCCCCCCCAACGCCGCCGGCTGGAGCGCTGCCACTGGGATTTTTGCACACAGCGTTGGTGTACGGTGTTTTTTTCTGCAATATTTTGCTGTCTTTTCTTGGATTTTCTGTTTGCACTTAGTCACATATTCACTTTAAGATGTTTTTTGTTCATGTTTTTGTTTTTTGTTTGTTGCGGTTTCACCCCATTCAAGAGCCGAATGGCTCACAGGGCTACACCTAATAAATGAACTTGAACTTGAACTTACGCCGAGATGTTACGGGCCGTCCCTGCCTGTAGCTCAGAAGGCTAACGCAGCGCAAGGTAGAACGATTCATCACGAAGGTTTTTGGGTTAGATCGCGTAAGTATAAATGTGTCGTAACCCTCCACCACCCGACACAGCCAGTGAGGTTTGTCACGTAAACAACGCGCCAATTAGTTACAGATAGTGGCCAATCGCCCGGTGATCCTGGATGTAATTACCAGCGAAACCTCATTCTACTAAAAAAGTAAATGTTGTGGATTTACTCTCCAACACACCGGTGGGCTGAAATAGTAACTAAATGGCGCGTTGTTTACGTGACAAACCTCACTGGCTGTGTCGGGTGGTGGAGGGTTACAACACATTTATACTTACGCAATCTAACCCCAAAAACCTTGATCATGAATAATATTGGTCGCGAAAGCCTACGAGTAAAATTATAATAATTCACTCACCTAAGATAACTTTTGGGTAAGAAATAGACAAATCTCCCCCTTGACAAATTGCGAGTCTACCATTTGAGACGGCGTAACGTGACGTGGAGGGCGGTGCGAAAACGTCTCCCGGAGCAAACTAACGGACGAACCCGCGGTTTGACGGTGACGCGCCAGCTCCAGTCTCCGCCGTGCGCCCCGCCGGCGCGCTTCACGAACGCGGCGCGCACCGAGAAGTCTCGCTCCAGCGCCTCGTGCACGCCTAAGTGGCGCCCGTCGTGCGCCAGCCAGCCGTAGCGCGCCAGCGCGTCGCCCTGCTCGCACGTGTGCCGCAGGGGCCCCACGCCGCCTCCTGCCGTCTGCTCCATCCACATGAGGCCTGTGTCAGACCCACAGAGAGAGAGAGCGGCCACGGGGGAGATCCCAAAGGCCCCTAGTGGCAGAGGTCGCAATCGAGTACCCGATACCCGTACCCTACCCAATACCCGGCTACCCGTTTGCTACCCTGGTGCGGCCGGGTACGGGTACGGGTAGGCCGTGAGTCACTGGTGAGTCACCGTTTGTCACTCATTTCCCAACGTCTTGTCTCTTCTCACAATTCAAGTTCCTAGAATCAACCCACCCGCGCCTGCAACATGGCTTCATTCCAGAGGTCGCAATCGGGTACCCGATACTCGTACCCTACCCGGCCGGGTACGGGTACGGGTACCCGTTTGCGACCCTGGTGCGGCCGGGTACGGGTACGGGTAAGGAATCAAAACCCGTTTGCGACCTCTGCCTAGTGGTGAGTGTGAAGCCAGACAGGTGAGTGTCAAGCCAGGTGAGTTGTGAAGGCAAGCAAGCGTAAAGAGATACGAGTGTGAATTAAGACAGGTGAGTGTGAATTCACAAAGGTGAGTGTGAAAAAAGACAGGGCATTGAGAAGTCAAGCATCGGGGTAGAAGGAACTTTGTGGTCCTGGTTCGCACTACCGTGGTGGAGAGATGTTAACTACCTCACCTGGTATACAGGAGGTTGTGAATTCCATTCCGACCCTGATGCCTCTATATTTTGAGTTTGCACGTTCTCCCTGTGGTCGCATGGACTTTTCTTCGCGTCCTCCGGTTTTTCCCGCCACATTTAGAATCAGTATCACGCGTTCGAGAGTATTTGGCTGCTATAAATTTCCACGTGAAGATAAGCCACTTCATTGGGTTATCATTTGTGACAGCCAGGTCGCTTCTGAAAAAGCGCCATCCAGCTCAGTGGGCCTTACCTGGTAAAATACATTTTTTACAAAATAGTTTTTAGTTTTACCGGCCACGGGCGAGCGCGGACTCCGCGTCTTCATTCCGAAGTAGACCCCCGGCCGGTACGAGCCCCAGAAGCGGTCGGGCGATGCCGCGGGGAGGGAGGAGCCCTGCGGCACGGCCGGCTCGGCGGGGAGCGGCGTGGTGAGGCGCGCCGCGAGCCGCCAGCGCACGTACGACGCCCAGCAGAACCAGGCGAGGCTCACGGCGCCCAGCACTATCGCCACGTTGAGCAGCGCGCCGCCGATGTCCCAGCTCGGGCGGCGGGCGGCCCCTTTCCTCGTGGGCCGAGGCACGGCGCCTGTCCGTCGCGTCGCCGGGCCGTTATCGTCGTCGTCGGCGGCTGGGCGAGTGCCGCCGGCCGCCGCCACCGCCGCCGCCGCCTTGCGGGAAGGACGCTGCTTGGGGCCTGGCATGGCCTACAGGGTGGTGGAGGGTGTGACAGTGGCGCAGAGAGTGTTCAACTACAAACGCGGTTCCAGGGGAGGCCAGGTGGACCGGAGGTTAAAAACACTGAGCTGGTACTGCCGAGATCCTGGGTTTGAAATTCTCAGGGCCGGTCTCGCTTCGCGGGGGTGACGCTCTTCCTTCCGATGAAACGCTCCTCCTTTTTGGAACGCTTTTCCCACCGATGTTAGGAAACCACTTGGAGCTATGTACTTTTGAATCATCTAGATTGAAAACGAATTTATCTAGAACTGCTTTTTGTGTGCAGTTTGTTATCCTTCCCCCCGCCACCCCGCCGCCGCACCTCCAATTATCCCGGTTGGCCACGTACGGCGCGAAAGAAGTTCAACATACGCACACACATGACCTGAATTCCCTTCGCGAGCATTTGGGCCGAGTGAAAGTACATCACCAAAGAGGGCGTGGCCCCTATTGCAAGAGGAGGCGGCCATTCTGTGTCGGCGTCCGCGTCATTGTCCAAATTTGAAACGCTACCTGTAAGTTAGTCAATTGGTGTTACTCGATTGGGATTGAGTAATTCGCAGTAATCATCGCCCCCTGCTGCAAAAACATGGCAGGATGCTACTCAAAAAGTGCCATCAGACTCGGTGAGGCTTTTCTGGTTAAACAAGCGGAACATTTTTCGATTTAAAGCTTTCGTGACTGCAGGGATTCATATTCTTGGTTCTTTCGGTAAAGTCACGTAGAAGGGAAATAATAAAAATAAAACATAATAAAAATTATCACAATTCGGCCACAACGCAAGCAGCCGTCCTCAGGTGGAAAAATAAAAAAAACGTCGTGAGAATTTTTTAATGTTTTATTTTTATTATTTTATTATTTCCCTTCTACGTGACTTTACCGAAAGAACCAATAATACGCGGAACATTGACAAATAGGTGGTGGGCACATTTAATTTAATATTTAACTTCGTCAGCGACACGGTCTTGACCTTTGACCTGCAAGTATTTGCCCAACAAATAAACTCGTAGAATCACGGAAATGTCACTTTTTTTTCAACTGCATCTGCAGTTTAAAAGACCCACAAAGAGAGACACGCACGGAGAGCGCGGGACAAATCGAGACCCCGAGGAAGACGCAGAAAGGAACACAATTCTAAAGAGCCAGACAGAAGTGAAAATATGCAAACACAGAAAAACTCGAGACAAACACGAGAGAGCGACAGACAGAAAGACACGGAACGAGACGAGCAGACGCACACACACACACAAGAACCATTACACACATTGCGTTCCAACCTAATTAGCCCTAGAAGACAAAATACGTCAATAGTTCTCACTTGCGGTGGATTAATGCAACTGGCCAGTAATTACTTTGCGCATTCTTACGTTTTAAAATAGGGAGCAACTAATGGCAAACGAGGTGAAATTACGAAAGTGTATTTATAGATATTTGACGCGGCAATACATCCACCCGGTGTGAATGTAAATAGGTAATATTTTTTTAAACTTTTTTTAAAAACACGCTTTTATGATATGTACTAGTAATAGCAGAACTCCACGACTCCATGAAGTGGCCCCGAAGCTTGCCATAACGTCAGGGACTGGCCAATTACCAGAGGTGTGGACTCGAGTCATGTGACTTGGACTCGAGTCAGACTCGAGTCATGAATTTGATGACTTGCGACTCGACTTGGACTTGCATAACAATGACTTTGTCCCACCTCTGCCAATTACAGCCAACGTCAGTTGAGCGTGGACAATTAGGCCCAAGCCGAAACATAACATGTACAAATAATTCTAGATTTGAAGTTTTCGTGACTGCAAGGATCCAAACTCTTTGTTTTTTTTCGGTAAAGTCACGTAGGTAAAAAACTATTAAATAAATTAAAATAAAAACAAATTAATTACAGTAAATTGCTTCCGAAACGTCGTGATTTAATTAATTTGTTTTCATTTAAATTTATTTTATATTTTTTACCTACGTGACTTTACCGAAAAAAACCAAAGAGTATAAAAAAGATTGTTTAAAAATATATATTTCTATGATAGAATATAGTATTGTCATCAGTATGACATAAGTATACCAGGTTTGCAGTCGATACCACATTGGGAAGTGGGTTAAAATTGAGTTACAAGATTTGAAGATACGACAACAACAGACAGAGTGAAAAGAAAGCTTGTAAAAAATTTACCCGTAAAAACAAAGTTTTTCACTATAAATCCTTTATATGAGTGGCGGCTAGAGTCCTCTCGTCCTCTGGCTTGAGATAGCTGCCACCTATGGGTCAGATGATTGCCTGCCACCATTAAGCAATTGGTAATTAAATATAATTTTTTTTCCCTAAAAAGTGTAAAGTTATGGAAAAACATTTTCACGAAAATAAATTGTCACGCACAACGAGTCTGTGTGCAAAATGTCAGCTCGATTGGATCACGGGAAGTGGGTTAAAAAACGACCGAAAGATTTGCACGGTCGTAAGCGTGCAAGCAAGCAAGTGAACTTAATATAAAGGATTTAAAAATGCAGAGCTATTGTTCCTCTAGCTAATATACTCGATGAGACGAACAAACCACCCAGCTCCTCCCCCTCCCCAGAAATTTAAATCATGATACGTAGACGCCACTGGATGATGCAAAGAGACGGAGGATTTAAACTTTAAAGGCTCGCGGAGTAGAGGGGTGGTAGGTTCGGTCAATCCCGGTGGGTCTGCCACCATCCACAATCATTCCCGTCAACACACCGGTGGGCTAAAGTAGTGAACTATTTTGTCTTTTGTCAAAGTGACAATTTTTTTTACCGATTGCCCGTGTCGGGTGGTGGAGGGTTACGACACATTTATAAATAACGCGATCTAACCCAAAAACGTTTATTATGAATGATACTGGTCGCGAAATCCTGCTACGTGTTTAACTAACCATTCCCGTCAACAATGACGAGCAGTAGATTTGCAAACGCCCACCTCCCCATCAAACACTGCTAGTCAAACAAACAAAAAATTAACCCGTAAAAACAAAGTTTTTCACTATAAATCCTTTATATGCGTGGCGGCTAGAGTCCTCTGGCTTGAGATGGCTGCCACCTATGGGTCAGATGATTGCATTTCACCATTAAGCAATTGGTAATTAAATATAATATTTTTGTCCTAAAAAGTGTGAAATTTTGGAAAAAAAATTTCACGAACATTAATTGTCACGCACAACGAGTCTGTGTGGAAAATGTCAGCTCGATTGGATCACGGGAAGTGGGTTAAAAAACGACCGAAAGATTTGCACGGTCCTAAGCAAGCAAGCGAACTTAATATAAAGGATTTAAAAAGTCTACACTATGGGAACCTCATTTGCCAGTAAAAATATGATAATTGGTTTTTTACACTTCTATCTGGCAACAAAACTTTTGGCGTCATCTGGTGCAACACCATGTGAGACTAGGCTCTAAGGAAAGCTGTCTCGGGTGTGGACCAATCAACTTCAAGGACAGTGTACACATTATCAGAGTTATGTTTTTTGTTTGCATTACGACTGTAGGTATTATGGTCTATGCAAACATGACTCCTCGTAAAAAAGGTGTCAGTTTTGTTGCCAGATAAAATGGTAAAAAAGCAATTATCATATTTTTTTACTGGCAAATGAGGTTCCAATGGTGTAAATGCTTACCCCGAGCTCTCATACTCTGACGGTGCATTGTCTTTGAGTTGTGCGCCTTTTGGCGTCATCTGGTCCAACCCATGTGAGACTAGGCTCTAAGGAAAGCTGTCTCGGGTGTGGACCAATCAACTTCAAGGACAGTGCATACATTATCAGAGTTATGTTTTTGTTTGCATTACGACTGTAGGTATTATGGTCTATGCAAACATGACTCCTCGTAAAAAAAGGTGTCAGTTTTGTTGCCAGATAGAAGGGTAAAAAAACCAATTATCAAACAAAAAGTCATGCGCTTACCACGAAAGAGAGCACATTCAAGGCGGGGCGTGTATTCCGTTTACAGCACCCTGCGCAGTGCGAGTGGTGGAAATTCCACGTTCCTATGGCGGGGCAAGGGGTGGTCGGGGTGGTGGTAGGGACGGGTCTATCCATGTGACATTCACGGTGTGCGTGGTGCATTCTCAATGGCTCGGTGAACCCCATTCATTCATTCGCTCGCTCGTATACTCACGTCTCGGCTGTACGCACCACGGAGGCCGCGTCCCCCACGCTGCCCGCAGGACAACTCCTGCGGTGCTCTGTGCGAGAGCGTTCGACGAGGAGAGAGAGAGAGAAGAGAGAGAGAGAGGAGAGAGTGATTTTAGAGGAGGCTGGCTCACAATGGCCAACGCTGATAAGGCAGACGTGGACACGGATACCACGCGAATCGATTCCGTGACACGCGCAATTCGATTCCACAAACCGATTCCACCACCCCCCACCTACAGCAGAGTCTGTTGTTCCCTTTGTTGTTGTTAAAGTATAGAACTGTATGTACCCCGCTCGCTAATTTGCCACGAACGGGCAGCAGCACGCCAATCGGACTGACCAACGCCGTGTGCCGATTAGCAAGATTCGATTTAATAAAAAAATCTCTGGATCGATCCGCTCGCGAATCGACAATCGCTTGCCGCGTTTCTTAGGTTCCCACCTACACCCTGACGCCTCGGGCCTCAGCGCTGCGCTTGGATATGCGGCGTGGAATTGTGCCCCTTTGTTGCGTCTTAGTTTGATTGTTTGACCCTTTGTTTGTGTGTTTGTTTATTTATTTATTTACTCGACGAACCCACGCGTCGCTGCCCTTTACAAACGGAGCGACACGACCCCGGAAGCCGACCATCGATGACGTCGGGGGGACGATGACGTCACAAGGGAGACTCAGACCCCTCCCCCCCCTCCCCCTTCTGCCACGTGCAGCCTTCGACGGCTGCCTGGGGCAAGTGCTCGTTTAACACGTTCAAGTTCAAGTTCATTTATTAGGTATAGCCCTGTGAGCCATTCGGCTTTTGAATCGGGTGCAACCGCAACAAACAAAAAACAAAAACACGAACAAAAAACATCTTAAAGTAAATATGGGACTGAGTGCAAACAGAAAATCCAAGAAAAGACAGCAAAATATTGCAGAAAAAACACCGTACACCAACGCTAGTAGTAGTATAAGGCAGGCTTTAGTAGACCAATGTTACCCACGATAGATTGTCTTTGGGTGTTAGATCGCGTGAATATAAATGCGTCGTTAAACCCGCCACCGGGCCGTTATCGACGACGATAACGGCCCGGCGACGCGACGAACGGGCGCCGTGCCTCGGCCCACGAGGAAAGGGGCCGCCCGCCGCCCGAGCTGGGACATCGGCGGCGCGCTGCTCAACGTGGCGATAGTGCTGGGCGCCGTGAGCCTCGCCTGGTTCTGCTGGGCGTCGTACGTGCGCTGGCGGCTCGCGGCGCGCCTCACCACGCCGTTCCCCGCGGCGTCGCCCGACCGCTTCTGGGGCTCGTACCGGCCGGGGGTCTACTTTGGCATGAAGACGCGGAGTCCGCGC
This sequence comes from Lampetra fluviatilis, assembly GCF_964198595.1. Taxonomy (NCBI): domain Eukaryota; kingdom Metazoa; phylum Chordata; class Hyperoartia; order Petromyzontiformes; family Petromyzontidae; genus Lampetra; species Lampetra fluviatilis. The sequence continues at coordinate 6,151,935 of NC_136331.1, forward strand.
TCGCCCGTGGCCGGGAAAGGTTTGTCACGTGAAGAAAACGTGGGGCAATTTGTTACTGGTCCAGCACACCGGTTGTCTATTGGAGAGTAAACCCACAGCAACATTTACAATTCAAGTACCGTGACGTTTCGCCAGTATCTTCTTGGTTCTTTCGGTAAAGTCACGTAGAAGGGAAGTAATAAAATTATAAAAATAAAACATAATAAAATAATTCTCACGATGTTTCGGCCACAACGCAAGCAGCCGTCCTCACTCTTCACCTGAGGACGGCTGCTTGCGTTGTGGCCGAAACGTCGTGAGAATTGTATTTTATTATGTTTTATTTTTATAATTTTATTATTTCCCTTCTACGTGACTTTACCGAAAGAACCAAGAAGATGAATCCCTGCAGTCACGAAAGCTTTAAATCGATAATTAAATCAATATTCTGAATCTGAAGACAAATGCGTCCCTTACCAATTTGGCCGACTTTGAGATTCGATGACGTCAGCAGCCGCTCCATCCCCCTCCATTCCTCCGCCCCCTCCATACCCCCTTCATCCCTCCAACCCCCCTCCATCCCTCCATCTCTCCGCCCCCTCCATAACTCCCCCCTCCACCCCCCCTCCATCCCCCCTCCATCCCTCCGCCCCCCCTCCATCCCTCCGCCCCCCCTCCATCCCTCCACCCCCCCCTCCATCCCTCCATCTCTCCGCCCCCTCCATAACTCCCCCCTCCACCCCCCCCTCCATCCCTCCACCCCCCCTCCATCCCTCCGCCCCCCCTCCATCCCTCCGCCCCCCCTCCATCCCTCCGCCCCCCCTCCATCCCTCCACCCCCCCTCCATCCCTCCATCTCTCCGCCCCCTCCATAACTCCCCCCTCCACCCCCCCCTCCATCCCTCCACCCCCCCTCCATACCCCCCCCCTCCATCCCTCCACCCCTGAACGGTCTCGCTCCACGTGCGGGGTTTGGAGGGCGACGGGGACGAGGCCGCTGCTGTCACCCACCGCACCGCACGCCTCCGGGCCCCATGGCCAACCTGTGCCGCTCCGTGCGGGCCCTCCTCGCGCGGGCCCACGCAGCCCGCCCACGCGGCCCGGAGCTGTGCACAGCAGCGACGCCGCACGGGCACCACCACGACCACGTGCGGCCTGGTGTCTCTGCCCGAGAAGGTGCGGGGAAGCCGGCACGGCGGCTAGGCGAGGGTCCTTCCCTGCGGGACTTTGTACAGGTGTCCGTAGAGGGCGGTGGGGCAGACGAGGTGGACGAGGAGGAGGATGAAGACCTCACGCCGCCTTACCTGCGAGCCGATGCGCTGTGGGGACACGGTCGAAAGGGTGAGCGTGGCTGGGAGACAGACGTCAGCTGTTTCACAATCTGAATGCTGTTTGTTTTTCAGTGGAGAAATCCGATGAGCTGTAAAGCTCTTTAAACATCTTCTTGGTTCTTTCGGTAAAGTCACGTAGAAGGAAAATAATACAATAATAAAAATACAACATAATAAAATAATTCTCACGACGTTTCGGCAACAACGCAAGCAGCCGTCTTCAGGTGGAGAACAGGTCTGTCAAGTAGACAGAGTCTGAATGACTCTGTCTACTTGACAGACTTTACCGAACGAACCAAGAAGATGAATCCCTGCAGTCACGAAAGCTTTAAATCGAAACTCTTTAAACACATGTCCGGTTGGGGCGGGTAAGAACGATACAACAAACAATACGAAGACATGATAGGAGTGCATAGTACACGGAAGGTAAACAAATCACCCAAACGCATCCTAAAATAAAACTAAACCATCCCCATCCTACCAGTTAAAGCCCACTGCGGTATTAATTTAGTTTTCAGAAGCGACCTGGTCACAAATGATAAAGTCACGTAGGTAAAAATTTTAAATTAATAAAAGTAAAATTAAAATAAAATAATTTTTATTTTAAAAGAAAATATGTTTTATTTTATTTTACTTTTATTAATTTCAATTTTACCGAAAAAACCTAAGAATATGAATCCTTGCAGTCACGAAAGCTTCAAATCTAGAACACAAATGATAACTCAACAAAGTGGTCCCAATCGTTTGGATATTTATAGCAGAAAAATTCTCATTTCATGCGAACCCATGAGGCTTTTAACCACTTCAATCTTTATCCGTCGCTCCGAGTAATATTGGCGCACTAAATGGCCACTAGAGGGCGGGAGGGATGCTTCGTGTTATCTCACAACTCTGCGTTTCTGATTTAGTGGGAGCATAGAAGTACGGTACAGGAACACGTGATGTTTTGCGATGCCCTTTGCTGACCACGACGCAGCACAAGCTCTGCATCTGGCATGCATTTTGGTAGTCACTCTTATAAACATTTATCCAAGCTCAAACCTGCTGAGCCTCCATGATCTTATGATGTGGGGGCGTATTCCAGATTGTTTGATTGTCAAGCCTTGTGCCGCACAATTGGGCTCAACGGTGGCTAGTAGATGTTAACTACCTCGCCTGGTATGCTGCTGTATATTTGGAGTTTGCGTGTCTCTCTCTCATCATCATCGCGGTGGCTAGGAGATGTTAACTACCTCGCCTGGTATACAGGAGGTCGTGGGTTCGATCCGGACCCAGACGCCTGCTGCTGTGTATTTGGAGTTTGCGTGTCTCTCTCCCTGTGGTCCCGTGGATTTTTCTCCGCGTCCTCCGGTTTTTCCCTCCACATTTAAGAGTCCGCATGCAATTTGAGTATTTGACTGCTATCAATTTCTACGCGGTAAGCCACTTCGTTGAGCTAGCTTTTGTTGCCAGGTTGCTTCTTAAAAAGAGCTATATAGCTCAGTGGGCCTTACCTGGTAAAATAAAAAAAGTTTCGTTTAATTTTAGATTAGTAGTGAATATCCGAACTGACCTGGGCCTTAAATGAGTACCTGTTGCAGTGTATAACATTTCAGCACAGGGAAGACAAAGGCCACCTCCGGATATGGTACAGGCCATACCACCCCATCGTGCATTGTCGCAACCTTTATCGGGGTGCTCCTTAACAGAACATGCCGCAACAGCCCGTGCGAGTTCACACAGGGAATATTTGTCTCTCTTTTTAAATCCTTTATGTTAAGTTCGCTTGCTTGCTTACGACCGTGCAAATCTTTCGGTCGTTTTTTAACTCACTTCCCGTGATCCAATCGAGCTGACATTTTCCACAAAGACTCGTTGTGCGTGACAATTAATGTTCATGAAAATGTTTTTCCAAAATTATTCACTTTTTAATACAAAAAAATGATATTTAATTACCAATTGCCTAATGGTGCAATGTAATAATCTGACCCATAGGTGGCAGCCATCTCAAGCCAGAGGACGAGAGGTCTCTAGCCGCCACGCATATAAAGGATTTATAGTGAAAAACTTTGTTTTTACGGGTTATACTTGTTCTCTTTGTGTGCCTCTGTGTTGTCTCCTTGCGAAGTTTACTTCGAGACGTATGGATGCCAGATGAACACAAGCGACACTGAGATCGCGTGGGCCATCCTGCAGAAGCAAGGCTACTTCCGAACAGACAACCTGACAGAGGCACAGCTAGCCATCCGCAAAGCACTCGCACTGCCCACCACCACACGCACAGCACTGTGAGATTGCCTGGTTTGCGCAACTGCGTGCCCATGATTATTGGAAAGTCTGAAGAATCTTCTTGGTTCTTTCGGTAAAGTCACGTAGAATGGAAATAATAAAATAATAATAATAAAACATAAAATATTTCTCACGACGTTTCGGCCACAACGCAAGCAGCCGTCCTCAGGTGAAGAACAGGTATGTCGAGAAGACAGCGTCTGAATGTTCAGACTCTGTCTCTCTGTCTTCTCGACAGACTCTGTCTTATCGACAGACCTGTTCTTCACCTGAGGACGGCTGCTTGCGTTGTGGCCGAAACGTCGTGAGAATGATTTTATTATGTTTTATTTTTATTATTTCCATTCTACGTGACTTTTACCGAAAGAACCAAGAAGATGAATCCCTGCAGTCACGAAAGCTTTAAATCGAAATTTAAGTCTGAAGAAGGTGAAAGCTTGTCTTCGGCGGCAACTAGTGGACTGCACTTTGAACCGGAGTACGGTACTGGAGTCTGATCCGTGGCCACGGCTGCCATCCGAATCGGTCACAGTGCCCCACCTTCACCAACCTACACTGACCAGCGTGGAGGAAGTATGGTCGCTGAACCCTGTGAACGACACGGCGTAGGGAGGTGTTTATCAAAGAGTGGATTCACAGAAGATGTTAATTATTGTTATTTTTTACTATATTTTCCGGATTATAAGATGCTCCGGAAAGTAAGACGTGCCCCAAACTCGTGCCCGGTGTCAATAATGTTTGACAAAATTGGTCACACGTGCCTGTCAGATTTTAAGACTCCATCCCCAACTTTTTATTTAAACTATAGGAGAAAAAAGTGCATCGCGTAATCCATAGATTGAAGTATATTTTATTTGCCGGCTATCTCCAGACATTCAAATGGCAGAAGCCCTCCTCCTCCCCCTCCTCCTCCTCCTCCTCCCGTTCCATCATGCCACACAATGCCGGATCACACACACCACACGAGCACTTCATGTTCCTCTGACACAAAAGGAAAACTATTCAATGTTGATAGGGACGCTCAAAAGTAGGACTCTCTTGCTGTTCAGGCAAAATGTATTGAAACACATTGAGACTGTCATGGGTAAGCGGTGGAAATATTGTACTATTGTTAATTCTTCGCTGTTGTCTTCCAGGCGGATGTCATCTTGGCAGTAACGTGTGCCATCAGGTGATCTTCACTACCGCTCACCGCCTCGTCTCTTCTTTCCGTGTTTGCTAATGCAGGGGCGGGGGACGTTTTCTGTGCCGAGGTTCCGATATCACAATCGGAATAACATTTGGGGCGGGGTGGGGACAACACCGCACCGTCACGATTGTTGGACTGACACATGAGTGCTTGTCGCTCCCAACGTGTAGGGATAAGGCGGAGCAGACGGTGTGGCGCCGGGTGGAGCGGTTCCGTCACCTCAAGCACGAGCGGCAGAAGCGTGGAGGGGCGGCCCTGCAGATCGGCATTCTGGGTACAGGCCGCAATTCAATACAATTCAGAATAAGACATTTTCAACCAAATCTCAAGTAAAGCAAAATGACAAACTGAATTTTTCTCGATTTTCCTGAAGCTGCTTAATGCACTTTCAAGGGAAACAGCAAATCACAATTGCTTCATTTGGTTGAGAGTTTTTTTATCGGTGAACTTACACAACAGTAATAATTGCCACGTTAAGCGGCTTGTATGCATGGCCAAACCCAAACATCTGTTATCAATCAATATTGTCTCTGAAAACCTACAATTTACAAACCGCGGCCTGTACATTTGAGTATGTATGGGTAAGCACGGTGTTAAGGAAGTCTCATGACGTAGCAATGATGTCATCGCATTACAGCTTGACATTGTATTGCGTGACGTAATTACTGGGTCGGAGAACCGCAAGTCAGCCATTCGCAACGTTACCAAGACCAAGGGTTACGCGCCTGAAGAAGAAAGTTTTCAATCGGTTCATGATACCCCACTTCTGAAGTAACGCGGTATTTCTTGGAAATGCTGTACTGCAATCACAAGTTGCTGTTTTCGAATCCACAGCGTGCATTTAGAGTACTCTTAGGTTTATTTCGGTAAAGTCACGTAGGTAAAAATAAAAATAAATAATAAAATGATAGAAATTATAATAGAAATAAAATAATAAATCACGACGTTTCGGGCGCAACACATTATTTCTATCATTTTATTATAAAAAAATGTTTATACCTACGTGACTTTACCGAAAAAAACCTAAGAGTATGAATCCTTGCAGTCACGAAAGCTTCAAATCTAGAATTGCATTTCCACGTGATGACGATAAGCCACTTCGTTGTGCTATCATTTGTGGCCGAGTCGCTGAAACAGGACCCTGCGGGGTGGGCTGGTAGGAATAATACTAATACCGGTACAGGGATATCGACCGGGTATAGAGGAGTTAAAAATAAAATGATTTGTGCATGGGGGGTGAGCGATGACGTCCACACCCCCCTCCACGCTGACTCGCACGCCCACAGAGCGATGACGTCCACACCCCCCTCCCCACTGACTCGCACGCCCACAGAGCAAGGATTGCAACAGGCGATGTCATTGGCTGCGCCGGATGCGACAGCCATCTTGTTTAGTTCATTTAGTTCACGGATCGCAGGGGGAGCGGGCGGCCATCTTGTCGGACAGACGGACAGTCGGACGGACGGACGGACGGACACATTAATCTATTGGTGGTCTGGTCCACTTCGTTCCTACCAGTAAAACAGCCACATAGCTCAGTGGGCCTTACCTGGAGTGTGTAAAACATTTTTTTCAATGTAATTTGTAATCGGCCCGCTCGATGACGACGTGCGGCGTGCAGGCTGCATGGCGGAGCGGCTGAAGCGCGACATCGTGGATCGCGAGCGTGCGGTTGACGTCGTGGCCGGGCCCGATGCCTACCGCGGCCTGCCTCACCTGCTGGCACGCGCCCGCTCCCACCGGGAGGCCATCGACGTGGCGCTGTCGCTCGACGAGACGTACGCCGACGTCGTACCCCTCCGCGCCGACCCCAGCGCGCCTTCCGCCTTCGTGTAAGCCTCCGCAGCCTCCGCCGCCGCCAAAATAGATCCCTGGAGCGATTAAATCGGCTCCCGTGCATTTGCTCGATTGGATCGTTCGCGCGGCGCAATCGTGAGAGATTGCGACGGCTTGGAGAGGCCTTCATCCATCCAGCGGTGGATTGATCATGGCCGGTGATGATGAGGATGAACGGGGTGTAGAGCACAGTGTACCCGCCGTTGTGCCACCTCTGCCCATGTCCTGCACATCCCGGAATTTAGAGGACACGCTGCACATGGTAGACCACTTCAGAAGAACATCGGTGAATTCTTACGTGCTCATCTATAACGCACTGCTGCCCCTTTCACCACTCCCCATGCCCCCCCGCCCCCAGCTCGGTGATGCGTGGCTGTAACAACATGTGCACCTACTGCATCGTCCCGTTCACCCGCGGACGGGAGCGGAGCCGCCCCCTGGCGTCCGTGCTGGCGGAGGTTGGGGTGCTTCTCCAGCAGGTGGGTCCTGGTGGGAGCCACAGACGATGGCCCAGTCCTCGAAGTTGTATTCCAGCCTTTGGCTGCCACTCCCATCATTAGTCTTGACCACCAACCATCGGCCCTTGTAGCGACGCGTCCTGCCCAAGCCACACTTACTTTCATGGACGGTCAACACGATGTTTCTCACTTGCGTGCGTTCTCTAAGTCCCATGGGTTCCGCTTTCCGTCTCTGCGGTGTGATTCTTTCTACACTTTTTCGATATCCATGTGTCTGATCCACATGTCCTATCAATGGCAGGTACTATGCACTGACAGCACCACTGCGATATAATAAATGGGAGGAAAGATCTTATTTCAATTACGAAACGTTTAGAAATGGTATTGCCCTCTTACGTATTGTCTGGTTGTGCCGTGCGTGGTTCGGCGCGGTGGCCATCATTTCGCTTCGCATGCCGGGAGCTTCTTTTAGCAACTAAAAAAATTAAAAGAACTGAAATCATTCGCCGGCACGTGGCTCGTAACGACGGACATCGTCCTGCACGGCGCGCCGTCCAAACCAGGAAACGCTTTTGGCGAGCTACAATGCAGCGCGGCCGCAAGTTTTACCCGAGGTCCGTCCATCGCTGCCCCCTCGCAGGGCGTCAAGGAGGTCGTTCTCCTGGGTCAGAACGTCAACAGCTACTGCGACACGTCTCAGCCGGCTGCGGGCACCCCCCCGGAGGGTCCTCCCGACGGCGGGCCCTCGGCGCTGAGCCGGGGATTTGGCTCCGTGTGCCGCCGCGTCCCCCCCGCGCCGGACCGGAGGGAGGTGCGGTTTGCCGAGCTTCTGGCCGCCGTCTCGGAGCTGGACCCCGAGATGAGGGTGCGCTTCACGTCGCCGCACCCCAAGGACTTCCCTGACGAGGTGTGTGTGTGTGTGTGGATGTGTGTGTGTGGGTAGGTTCGTGTGTGTGGATGTGTGTGTGTGGGTACGAGTGTGTGTAGGTTCGTGTGTGTGAATGTGTGTGTGTGGGTGCGAGTGTGTAGGTTCGTGTGTGTGGATGTGTGTGTGTTGGTGCGAGTGTGTGTGAGTATGTGTAGGTTCGTGTGTGTGGATGTGTGTGTGTGGGTGCGAGTGTGTGTGTGTAGGTTCGTGTGTGTGAATGTGTGTGTGTGGGTGCGAGTGTGTGTAGGTTCGTGTGTGTGGATGTGTGTGTGTTGGTGCGAGTGTGTGTGAGTATGTGTAGGTTCGTGTGTGTGGATGTGTGTGTGTGGGTGCGAGTGTGTGTGTGTAGGTTCGTGTGTGTGGATGTGTGTGTGGGTGCGAGTGTGTGTAGGTTCGTGTGTGTGGATGTGTGTGTGGTTGCGAGTGCGTGTGAGCGTGTCGAGGTGAGCGTGTCTAGGTGTGCGTGTGTAGGGTAGTATCGTGGTTAGCGCGCTGCGCTACGAACCCGGCGACCATAGTTAGATTCCCGCTCACGGCCAACACCAGTGACGATTATCTGAACCGGTACTGGGCCTCCCCTAAGTCGACTCGGCCTCAAATGCGTACCTGGTGCGGTGTGTAAATATCACCACTAGGGAGACGAGAGCGGCCGTGCGTGGTGCTGGCCACCCGACCCCGTCGTGTGCCGTGCCCGCTTTCATAGGTGCTCGCTGACTGCACTTGCTCCAACTGTCTGTTAAAGCTATAGGAGGGATCTTCCCCTGTGTGATGTCTCGCGTAGCGGCTAGCGTACTGCACTACGAATCCGGCGACCCGACTTCGATTCCCTCTCACAGTCAGCATCGGCAAGGAGTATCTGAATCTGTCATGGGCCTCTCCCTGAGATCGACGAAGCAGCCCGGGCGTGGTGCTAACCATTCATCCCCTTGTTTGCAGTGCCGGCCTTAATAGGTGCTTGCTGACAGCACTTTCCCCAACAGTCTGTTAAAGGCTATGGGGTGGTGGTGGGGGGCGATCTGTGTATTTTTTTGTGCGCGCGTAGGTGCTCCAGGTGATCAGGGAGAGACCAAACATCTGCAAGCAGATCCACCTGCCGGCTCAGAGCGGCAGCTCCAGCGTGCTGGCCCGCATGGGCCGAGGGTAAGGTTGGGGTCTGGGTCGGGAGGTCACGGGCCGGGAGGTCACGGGCCGGGAGGTCACGGGCGGTCGCAACTACGGCTCCCGCGATGTGGCGGAACCGTTGTATGTCGTACGATATAAGGTCCACATTCATCGCTCCGTCCGTTCGGCAAAGTGTCATCATCGCGATTATCATCGGCTCATATTTTGTAAAGAAAATATATCTCGTCAAAATATTTAGGGAATAGACTCAATAATGAAGGTTCTAAATAAATATCTACGATATTGTTCTATCACTGTGCAGGATAGAGACCTTTTCGGTGCATATGTGTGTGTGCGTGCGTGTGTGTGGGGAGCGAGAGTACAGTGGTTAACATGCTGTGCTACGAACTCTGTGACCAGAGTTCGATTCCCACTCACGGTCAACACCAGTGACGATTATCTGAATTGGTCCTGGGCCTCCCCTAGGTTTACTCAGCCTCAAATCAGTACCTGGTGCAGTGTGTAAACATCGCCACCGAGAAGACAAAGGCGGCCGGGCATGGTGTTGGTCACCCACTCCCTTGTGTGCCATTTAGGCCTGCATAGGTGCTACTCGTTAACAGCACTTGCCCCAATAGTCTGATTGTATGTGTAACGGCGGATGTAGACCCCGCTTCGTAATGGCTTGCTACACCCCGGTACATAACACCTCTACATATGTATACATGTATGTTGAACTTCTTTCGCACCGTACGTGCGGAAGAAAACTCAAATTTCTTGTCAAGAAATGAGTTTTCTATTTAGAGAGATTTGATGAGGCTGTACGGGGGATCTTTGTCTTTGTGTGCATGCGAGTCCCATAGGCACACGCGGGAGGCCTACATGGAGTTGGTGCATCACATCCGAGACATGATCCCAGGTGCGCCCTTGACCAATAGAAAGATAGCAACCTTGCCTCTCAGAGTTAACCAATGGAGAGGATTGAGTTGTCATTGGTCCCTCTGTCATCAGCCAATAGGAGCTTAGAGCATTGACTTGTGTCCTAGATTTTGACCAATGCTGGAGTGACATCGTAACTGGGCCTTTAGTATTGACCGATAGGATTCTTGTCAGCTGCGCTGACCAATTGGTGAGTAGTAATCGACTACATTTCTGTTGTCCATGACTCAGGATCAGAATATTTATTTAGACTGGAGGAGGAATCCGACGAGCTATGAAGCTCTTTTTCACAGATGTCCAGTCGGGGCGGGTCAAAAAGTTACACCAACAAACAATAGGTGTGTAAAGTATTGTAAAGGTAAGCAAGTCACTCGACATAAAATACTCTGACGCCTTTGAAAATTCATAATCAACGTTTTTGGGTTAGATCGCGTTATTTATAAATGCGTCGTAACCCTCCACCACCCGACACGGCCAATCAGCAAAAAAGTGTCACGTTGACAAAAGACAAATAGTTAACTACTTTAGCCCACCGGTGTGTTGAAGCGTGAAACCACACGCTGGGCTAAAGCAGTGAACTATTTGTCTTGTCAACGTGACACTGTTTTGCTGATTGGCCGTGTCGGGTGGTGGAGGGTTACGACACATTTATAAATAACGCGATCTAAACCCAAAAACGTTGATTATGAATAATATTGGTCGCGAAAGCCTGCTACGTGTTAAACTGGCCTTTGAAAATGGCGATGGCCCCCCACATCTCGCCTCCCGAAGGCTGGAAACCCTCCACAAGCCATGCAAATTGTGACAAGGCTGATGACTTCTAGATTTGAAGCTTTCGTGACTGCAAGGATTCATATTCTTAGGTTTTTTCGGTAAAGTCACGTAGGTAAAAAAATAAAATTAACAAAAGTAAAATAAAAATAAAATAAAAATCACGACGTTTCGGAAGCAACACAAGCCTCCGTCTACAGGTGGAAAACGTCGTGATTTTTATTTTATTTTTTATTTTACTTTTATTAATTGAAATGTTTTACCTACGTGACTTTACCGAAAAAACCTAAGAATATGAAGGCTGATGACTCCAGTGACATCACCGAGCCCCGCCCATCACCTCCCATCCAGCGGCACGTGTGGTATAAGGTGGGGGGGGGGGGGGAAGGCGCTCACGCAGTGCGTGTGTCGTCGCGTCTCCTCGGCAGGCGTGAGTCTGAGCAGCGACTTCATCGCGGGCTTCTGCGGCGAGACGGAGAGCGACCACGAGGACTCGCTGTCGCTCATCCGCACCGTGGGCTACGACACCGCCTACTTGTTCGCTTACAGCATGCGCAAGGTCCGCTCGCCCAACCACCCCGCACCCCTCTGCACCCCCTCTCCAGCCCCTCTGCACCCCCCTCCCCCGCCCGCACACCTCACAGAGACACGCACCTCCTCATTTGTAACGGATCCGAGTCGATGCACTGGCCATGCGTGTGTGCGTCCCTGGGCAACACGTGTGTGCGTGGAGCAGAAGACGCGTGCGTCTCACCGCCTGCAGGACGACGTTCCGCCCTCCGTGAAGCAGCGGCGCCTCTCCGAGCTCATCGCCGCCTTCCGAGAGTCGGCCTCCGACCTCAACGCTGCCAGGGTCGGCTCCACCCAGCTTGTGCTCGTTGAGGGGGTGAGTCGGGGACCGGTCGACGTATCGCTCGACAACCAGAGCTGGGGAATCGAACTCGGGTTAGCGGGCTGCTAGTGCAGCACGCTAATCACTGCACCCCTCCCCCTCTCCCCGTGTCCAAAACCAAAATGTCATGGTAGGTTGTTTTTCTTTTAAAAAGCAAACACGTGTTTTTTTGGGTGATTGACACTGCTAGCATATTACCAGCGCCACACCCCTTGAACAACCTCCCCCCTCCCGGAGCAATCTTGACAACGCACCTCCTTTGTATGTACATGTTGAACTTCTTTCGCACCATACGTCGCCAACCACGCTCATCGCAGGTGCGTTTGCATACAGCAACTAACTCGCAACCACAACTTTCTTCAGTTGTTTTGTCTACATTTGAAACAGCTGTGGATGGTTTGTAAATATATATCTAGATTATTTTCTCACCGTTTACATTCTTTCTAATTTTTACGTCTTGAGTGTCGACGTGACGATGGTGCTTCGAGTGGCAAGATTCATGCCGGGACAAAACGAGAGTAAGATTGACGTGACCTCTGCGAGGGATCTGGAATGTCGCCCACTGACAGTGGGCCGCGTCAAAGCGACACAAGTCAGAGGTCGCAAACGGGTTTTGATTCCTTACCCGTACCCGGCCGCACCAGGGTCGCAAATGGGTACCCGTACCCGGCCGGGTACGGGTACGGGTAGCCGTTCCCTACCCGTACCCGTACCCTACCCGAAATGAGTGACAAACGGTTACTCACCAGTGACTCACGGCCTACCCGTACCCGGCCGCACCAGGGTCGCAAACGGGTACCCGTAACCGTACCCGGCCGGGTATCGGGTAGGGTACGGGTATCGGGTACCCGGTTGCGACCTCTGACACAAGTGCAGCCCCAGCGATCGCGCGACTGCCGCTCAAGGGACTTTACAGAGAATACACAGAAACGAGTAAATGATGCGGGGCGATTACACTGGTCAACAAAAAAAAAACATTTTTTTCTGGCCTGGACTTTTGCAGCTGTTTAATTTCAGGGTGCTGATTCCAAATCGGATCTCAGATTTGCTCTATCACATCTCATTTTTATGCTATCGGCATACCCCATTTTCATTGATTTTACCCGAAATTAACTCCGTCACTTATGATTACAAGTTGTTGCGAGTCAGTGACTGCTTTAGTGTTAAAATATGGTGCTGTTTTTTTAGGATAGTGTGTTTATAATATCATTTTATGTAGATATCCACATTTATTTAATATTTTTCTTCTGCAGTTTTTATTGAAAACGCAATATTTGATATCTCAAAAACCTGATGTGATAGACAAAAACTGATGCCAGATTTGGAATCAGCACCCCAAAATTACATTTAAACCGTTGGAATACCTTATGCCAGAAAAAGGGTGTTGACCAGTGTTATTGATCGGCTGGGATTGAGTGCCACTATTCTGCAGTACTTTGTGCTGCCCGTTAGGGGGTAGGGGTTATTACGGTTTAATGCCTCTGTTGTCTCCTATATTTAGAATCATCATGCGAGTAGAGAGGATTTGACTGCTTTAAAATTCAACACGATAAGCCACTTCGTTGAGCGATCATTTGTGGCCAGGTCGCTTCTGAAAAAGAGCTGTGTTACTCAGTGAACCCTACCTTGTGAAATAAAATATAGTTTATATTTCGATTTAAAGCTTTCGTGACTGCAGGGATTCATCTTCTTGGTTCTTTCGGTAAAGTCACGTAGAAGGGAAGTAATAAAATAATAAAAATAAAACATAATAAAACAATTCTCACGACGTTTCGGCCACAACGCAAGTAGCCGTCCTCAGGCCGAAACGTCGTGAGAATTGTTTTATTATGTTTTATTTTTATTATTTTATTACTTCCCTTCTACGTGACTTTACCGAAAGAACCAAGAAGATAGTTTATATTCTTGGTTCTTTCGGTAAAGTCACGCAGAAGGGAAATAAAAAAAATATATATATATTTTATTATTTCCCTTCTGCGTGACTTTATATATATATATTTTTTTTTTATTTCCCTTCTGCGTGACTTTACCAAAATATCCAAGAATATGAATCCCTGCAGTCACGAAAGCTTTAAATAAAAAAAATCTAGTTTATAGTTTTATTCCTTTGGTTCAGTGCTGTAAGTCATGTGATTACCGAGGGTCAGATCGTGAAAAAAGAGTAGGCTATGTACCCTTCAAACACCAACTAAACACCTATTGCAAGGCATCAAGACTGCATTAACCGCACACGCTGGTGGTGAAACATGCAAACGAACATGCAAATGAACATGCAAACAAAATTGCTTTTGTGCAGTCATCGGTGAGCGGGGAAGACCATGAACTTGCCACACTTGAAAGCCCGGTTTTAACCACAGATGGCGGAAATCTGGGTTCTAACCCAGGATTATCAGCGGTGCCGGATCTGCGCTCTGACCTCTGACCTCTGCGCCACCCTGTCATACATGTTGGCTGGGTTCCATCTCTGAATATCGATTTTTTTTTACTGTCATGCGAAGAAGATTACTCCGTGACGGGGGGCGGGTGGGAACGTGAACCTGTGGCCTTGCCGACAGGTACCGGTTGAAGGTCGGCATCAGAATATTTCGTTAATACCGGAGGAATCCGATGAGCTACAAAGTAATTTTTCACAGATGTCCAGTCCACCTCCGAATGGCAACTCCCGATTAGCACGGTCGGCCGGTCATGCACGGCGTGAAAGAAGTTCATCGTACATGCAGAGCGTTTCCACTTGGCAAACCATGGCAGGTGCGGATATCTTTTGCACAAGTGGAAAATTAAAAACTTTCCAGAAGTCTGCGACCGTGGTCATGGACGCAACGTTGCCCCCCCCTCTCCCCTGCGGAGTGACTCTTTGGAGCAAGCGGGAGTCGAACCCTTAAGCTGATGACGGCGCGTGACCCCCGACAGGCGAGCCGGCGTTCCCAGTTCGAGCTGTCCGGGCGGACGGACGGCAATGCTCGCGTGGTGTTCCCCGACGTGCTGCTGCCCGACGGCGCCGGTTCTCCGGCTCTCGCTTCCGCGCGGCGCGGAGACTACGTCGCCGTGAAGGTGGGAGCCGTTACGTCTACCCCTCTCTGCTACCGCCCCCTATCCCTCTCTCATCTGCACTCTCCTGCACTCTCCTGCACTCTCCTCTACCCTCTCCTGCACTTTCCACTACTCTCATCAACCCTCTGCTACCATCCCCTCTCTACCCTCTCCTCTCTACACCCAACTACCCTCTCCTGCACTCTAGTTCAAGTTCATTTATTAGGTATAGCCCTGTGAGCCATTCGGCTCTTGAATCGGGTGCAACCGCAACAAATAAAAAACTAAAACATGAACAAAAAACATCTTAAAGTGAATATGTGACTAAGTGCAAACAGAAAATCCAAGAAAAGACAGCAAAATATTGCATAAAAAACACCGTACACCAACGCTGTGTGCAAAAATCCCAGTGGGATGCAAGTCAAACAACAACTCCACCACCTCCACTACTCTCTCCTCTACACTCCGCTACCCTTCCATACGCTTCTCTCTCCTCCACTCCTCTGTGTGATTTAATTTAGTTGTTTTCATTTTGTATTTTTTACCTATGTGACTTTACCGAAAGAACCAACGAGTACTTGAGACTTTATTTGAACTGCCAACTCCCATTGAGATAAACAGATAAATTTGCTTAATGGGCCATAGTTGGCTTGGGCCCTCCTGCAAATAAATGAATTGCAGCTCCCTGTCCAGTCGCCCTCCACTCCCCTCCTTCGCCCCGCAGCCCCCTGGCGCACAGTCGTCCGCTGCTTTCTCGCTCGACAGCAACGACCTCCTGGTTTACACTTCCCCGCGAGAGATCCCCAAGTGGGTCCTTCGTCTGGTGACGCGACGCCGATAGCCCAACTGGCTTAGAAAAAAAACTTGGGGTGGGAGGGAAAGATTGTATACGTGTAAAAACATAAAGCATAAAAAAAGCTAAATAAATACCATCACGATTACGGTGCGTTTGGCTGCAGGTCGCGTTTGGACTGGTTTGCGGTGTTACGCCACAAGTTCCCGGGGGTAGCCGGGGGCGACGTCATCGCTTAGCTGTCCCAGTCACCTGCAGGGGTCTCTTCCCCTCTCCCCTGCTCTCTCTTTCGTCTCTTTCTCACCCCCCCTCCACCCCCGGCCGTACAGCAGCGACGGCTCGCTGAGCACGGGAAGGTCTCGCAATCCCGGCGCTGGCTCCGACTCCCCGCCGGCAAACGCATTGTTTAACCCGACAAAGAAATGCGCGCCGCAAAAGAATAATGGCAGGCTGTAGCGAACAATGGTCGACGGCGATAAAAAGTGATCTTGTCCACCCGCCGATTTCCGGCGACTAACAAACAGCGTTGTGTACGTATGTTGAAATTCTTTCGCGCCGTACGTAGCCAACTGCGCTAATCGACAGTGCGGGCGAAGGACAAGAAACTAAACACAAAAGTCAGTTCTAAAGAAATGAGTTTTGATTACAGATTTATGAGTGTGTAGCTCCAGTGACTTCCTAAAATTGGAAGGAAAGAGCGTTATAACTGCAGAAGCAGCGCATCTGAAAGTGCCGTGCGATGATGCGGTGACCACCACCGTCTTTGTTCGATGGCTGAGCCAAAAGCCGCTGCTGCTGCTACTGCGAGGATGACCAGAATTGGCGTGGTGATGATGATGGTATATAACTCCTTGACGACATCAGCGAGGTATCGTGGCTCGTTTGTGGCAAGCGCTTTGTGTGCGCAATGAGCGCGACCCTGCAACGTACTCGTTCGGCGACCGGAAGCCAATGCAGCACCGGACGGGCATGCGGGTGCGCGCACGTGATTAATTTGGCAGCGCGTGTTGCCAGAACGTCCAAGCTACGTGGGCGATTGCGATGTCGCGTCTCGTGTGGTGCCGCAACGTTGCCCGCAGATATCATTCTGGTGGCTTCCACCAGATGTTGGGTCCGTCGAGTTTTCTCGGCTTTACTCGGAGCCCGCTATAAGATACACAGTTATATCCTTTAAGGTCTTTTCCTCAATATTTGTATTTACCTTCGGGAGTTTTAATTTTATTTTGTGGGGTGTTTTATATCACTCGCCTGTGCGCTTTTATTATGTCCCGATTGGGTTTTTTTCCTCATGCATTTTATTTCTGCTCTTGCCCATACATGTACAGCACTCTTGACTTCTGGGTGGAAGGGGTCTGTCATCGTGCGAAACGTTATTATCGTGGATTCACATTTGCGTTTTGCTCATTCCTGGCAATGTTCCCACTCGTGTTGCAATGTGCCTCGCTGGTCGCCGTTTCTCAACCCGTTCCTGTTACGATGCTGGCTACACGTAAACACTGCGCCACCACCGCCGCTGCACCGTATTTGCTCATCGCTGTCGGAGAGCGAGAGAGAGAAAGAAAGAGAGTGACTCGGAGGCACAAGGAGGAATCGCAGATGAGCGGGAGAGAAAGGTAGTAGCCACGTGGTGAGGAGCCGGTGTCAAATTCCCGGCAAAGCTCTGCAATTCTCTACATATTAAGGTGTTAACAGCGGTGAGGAGCCGGTGTCAAATACCCGCCAAAGATCTGCAATCCTCTACATATTAAGGTATTAGCAGCGGTGAGGAGCCGGTGTCAAATTCCCGGCAAAGCTCTGCAATCCTCTACATATTAAGGTGTTAGCAGCGGTGAGGAGCCGGTGGCAAATTCCCGGCAAAGCTCTGCAATCCTCTACATATTAAGGTGTTAGCGGCCGATTAATGAGCGCGTATACATGTGAGTAAACCGGAGCACCCCGAGAAAACCCACGCAATGCGAAAGGGGAAACGCTCCGTCTCACGCAGAAGGGACAGATGGAGTCCGCACTTGCCGTGCACCGCCTTCTCCTGGCAAGCCAGGGTGCGGCACCTCAGCGCTCATGGGAAGGGAGTTTTGCAACTGACGTGTGATCCACAAACCCTTGCCTCCACGTTTCCGGGTTACAGGGGTGCTATACCGCCGCCCTGTCCTGTGGCTGCATCCCAGAGAGCTTCATGGCTCATTGCATTCCTCCATAAAAACACATTCCTGCGGAGGGAGCTGGTAGGAACGTTGGGTCGCTCGGTCAATGGCCAGGGTCAACGGCGGCGTGGTGTATTCCGCAAATATGGCCGACTGTGAGGGCGGGCACAAGCCGGCGTGAGTAGGTTAAACGTTGAGTTTTATAAGGGCACCACGGGGTGACCAGCCCCTAGCTACCCAGCCCCACCCCTCCCACCCCCCACCCTCCCCACCCAGCCCCTCCCCACCCAGCCCCTCCCCACCCAGCCCCTCCCCACCCTCCCCTCCCCACCCAGCCCCTCCCTGCACGACGGACACAATAATCCCCTGTGGGCTGGTGTAACCAGGAGGTTCCTACCAGTATAAATATTCTGATTCAGATTCAATCCACAGTCCTTCGCATCTTGTTTCACCACTCCGATCAGCCTCTCTCCCGAGGTCTGCCTCTCTGCCATTTGTATAAGTGGTCATTTGTCGCTCTTCGCCAATCCACTGGCGGACGACGGCATCCCTACTGTGGATTGCTTTTCTGGATTGTTTGACCACGCTGGGCAGCGCGGGTTGGTCAAGTAAAGGGTGTGCCCAGGATCGGCTCAGATACCCCTCGCCCACTGACGTGTTAGCCCTGGCCGGTAATAAACACTCGGGTTGTTGGGTTCAGATGCATTGCGTCACCACTCGACCCTCTTCATTTGCATGACGTTTTATTCTTGGATTTTATCTGTACACATGTCCACGGGCACGAGAAGTCACTGCACATTCTTTACATGTGCATGCGCCAAAATCGTGCGCTCAAACCCAGGCCAAAAAAAAAAGATTGCCACTCGGAAGAAGATACAGTGCAGAATTTCCGATATGTTTCAAAATAGGACTTTGAAATACCTTTGGCGGGCAAGACAAAGATCCCCCATATAGCCTTAACAGGCTGTAGGGACAAGTGCACTTAGCGATACGAGCGGGTGCATGGCCAGAACCACGCCCGACCGCCTCTGGTGATATTTTTACACACCACACCGGGTACGTATGTGAGTCAACCTAGGGCAGGCCTAGGACCGATTCAGATTTTATTTATTTCACCTTTATTTAGCCAGCTAAAAACCCCTTGAGGTTAAAAACCTCTTTTGCGATGGAGACCTGGCAAGAAGTTGGCAAAAATACATCGCCACACATGTACACACACAATACGAAATAGTACAATACAAAACAGGCATCGAACTTGGTCGTAGCACAGAGCGCTAACCGCTGCACTACCGTGCTCTCCAGTTGGCGGGCAAGCACACATGAACACATACACACCTTTGGTGTTATTCAATAAACACATTCCTGCGGAGGGAGCTGGTAGGAACGTTGGGTTGCTCGGTCAATGGCTAGGGTCAACGGCGGCGTGGTGTATTCCGCAAATATGGCCGACTGAGGGCGGGCACAAGCCGGCGTGAGTAGGTTAAACGTTGAGTTTTATAAGGGCACCACGGGATGACCAGCCCCTCCCCACCCAGCCCCACCACTCCCACCCCCCACCCAGCCCCTCCCCACCGTCCCGACCCAGCCCCTCCCCACCCTCCCCTCTCCACCCAGCCCTACCCCTCCCATTTTTGGATGCACGACTGACGGACGGACACAATAATCCCCTGTGGGCTGGTGGAACCAGGTGGTTCCTACCAGTATAATGCCCACTGCGGGGATGGATGCGCATGTACTCTGGTGAACGGTGACATTCATTCGGGAGACGAGTGTTTTTTACCAAGTTACAGAACCCGATTTATTTTTGTTTTATTTCATGGATGCCGCCGACCACAGAAGGTCCTCTTATAATTTAGATTTATTGAGCAAGTGTCCAAAAGCTGGTATACCGGAATAGGGATAGGAGGAGGTACAAAATGTTAAAAAAGAATGTGGTTTTCTGATTTTTCTAGTTGTCAACACAGACCCGGCTGTGTTTGCACTAATTTGGAGCTCTTAACCTTTTGAGGATATTATTAGAATATTTACATGAGTCATTCCCCCAGTCACTCACAATGACCAACTTATGTGCGGTAGGTAATAATTAACGCAGGAGTGCACAGAGAGACAAACTCAGAACACATTCCTGCGGAGGGAGCTGGTAGGAACGTTGGGTTGCTCGGTCAATGGCCAGGGTCAACGGCGGCGTGGTGTATTCCGGAAATATGGCACAAGCCGGTGTGAGTAGGTTAAACGTTGAGTTTTATAAGGGCACCACGGGGTGACCAGCCCCTCCCCACCCAGCCCCACCCCTCCCACGCCCCACCCTCCCCACCCGGCCCCTCCCCACTCACGGGGGTAACTGGAGAAAACCCACGCGTGCGAGGGGGTCAGGCTAACACTCGGTCACCGTACAAATGTTAACGAACCCCGCTTGCCGCACTGCCAGTAGGTGGCAACCTCGACGGCCATGGGTATGGGGCAGAGGTCGCAAACGGGTTTTGATTCCTTACCCGTACCCGTACCCGGTCGCACCAGGGTCGCAAACGGGTACCCGTACCTGTACCCATACCCGGCCGTACCCGTACCCTACCCGTACCCGGCCGGGTACGGGTAGGGTACGGGTATCGGGTACCCGATTGCGACTTCTGGGATGAAGCCATGTTGCAGGCGCGGGTGGGTTGATTCTAGGAACTTGAATTGTGAGAAGAGACAAGACGTTGGGAAATGAGTGACAAACGGTTACTCACCAGTGACTCACAGTCTACCCGTACCCGTACCAGGGTCGCAAACGGGTACCCGTACCCGGCCGGGTACGGGTAGCCGGGTATCGGGTAGGGTACGGGTATCGGGTACCCGGTTGCGACCTCTGGTATGGGGGAGGGAGTTTCACGAACTTGCATGAATCCAGCAACCGTCGCCGCCCTCCACAGCGCTGCATCGCAGGCGCGCGTGACAGTGACAGTGAGCGTGACGGAACGGCGGTGGGGGGGGCACGCAGCGTGGCAGCGTGCGTGACGAGGGAAGGGCACGGAGGCAGCGGCTTTTCCTGTCTCTTGCAGATTACATCGTCGAGCTCGCAGAGCCTCAGGGGCACGGCGCTTCACCGCACCACGCTGCGGGAATTCCACGCCACGCCGGATGATGCCCCCTTCTCTCATGGCGGCGGCAAGTGACGGTGCGAAAGAAGTTCAACATTCCTACGTACGTCAACCGCACGGAACGTCTCCCAGCAGCGGTGGGGAGCCCTTTTACTTGCCGAGGTTCCGAATAAGACTTTCAAATACCTTTGGCGAGATAAGGATCCCCCGAATAGCATCAACAGACTCTTGGGGCAAGTACTATTAGCGAGCACCTATACATTCACCAACAGAGCAGACATAGAGCCCCCGTGTAGCCTTAACAGACTTGAGGCAAGTGCTGTTAGCGAGCATCTGACATAGTCGCACGGCACACGAGGGGGTGGGTGGCCAGCACCACGCCCGACCGCCTTTGTCTCCCCAGTGGCAATGATTTTTACACACCAGGTGCTCATTTGAGGCCGAGTCGACCTAAGGGAGGCCCAGCCCAGATCAGGTTCAGATGATCGCTATCACTAGTGTTGGCCGTGAGCAGGAATCGAACTTTGGTCGCAGGGTTCATAGCGCAGTTCATTAACCGCTATAATACCGCTCCCCTCAAAAAACACACAAGCACACACCTTGGTGTTATCTGATAATGCTCCCATTTGGCAACTTGTAGTTAAAGTCACAGTCGAGGAGCGGGGGAACAAAAGCAATGTTCGCAGAATCACGGTGGGGAGGCGGTGTCATGCCCTGCTGCGTTTCCCCCGATGTATGAGGTTCGTGACAAGAAAGAGACGTATTCCTATGGCAATTCCAAATAATTCACTGACTGTTCAAATTCAGGATTTCCGTGAGTTCCGTGCGTAAAATCTCATCCAATATTAATACAACAATATCATTTCAGATTGTCTTTACCTCACTCATGCGTTGCCTGAGAGGACAGCGCACGCATGCGCACAACATAAGGTGCAGACAGACACAAAAGACAGCGTTGTTTCCAGGTCAGAAATAGTCCAATTAGTGTGACGAGGGTGCCCGCAGTGACGAATAACACTGGTCAACAAAAAAAAAGCATTTTTTTCTGGCCTGGACTTTTGCAGCTGTTCTAGACTAATTTCAGGGTGCTGATTGCAAATCTGATCTCAGATTTGCTCTATCACATCTCATGTTATGCTATTGGCATACCCCATTTTAATTGATTTTACCCAAAATTAACTCTGTCACTTATGATTGCAAGTTGTTGCGAGTCAGTGACTGCTTTAGTGTTAAAATATGGTGCTGTACTTTTAGGATAGTGTGTTTATTATATCATTTTAAGTAAATATCTACATTTATTTAACATTTTTCTTCTGCAGTTTTTATTGAAAATGCAATATTTGATATCTCAAAAACCTGATGTGATAGACAAAAACTGATGCCAGATTTGGAATCAGTACCCCAAAATTACCTTAAAATCGTTGGAATACCTTATGCCAGAAAAAGGGTGTTGACCAGTCTTATTATCGTTCTTGAGCTTTTTCTAAGTGCGTGGCCTCGTGGAGAGCAGTTAACTACTTCGCCTGGTATGCAGCAGGGTCGTGGGTTCACTCCCGTCCCTGACGCCTGTATATTTGGCGTTTGCATGTTCTCTCTCCCGTTGCTCGTGTGGATTTTTTTACGGGTCCTCCGGATTTCCCCCTCCATGCTTATAAACAACGTGCGTTTAGAGTATTTGGCAGCTATACATTTCCACGCGATAAGCCACTCGGTTGAGCTATCATTTGCGGCCGGGTCACTTCTGAAAAAGAGGCCACGTAGCTAAGTGGGTCTCACCTGGTAAGAAAAAAAATATAAATTAAATCTTGGGCTGTGTCTGGCCCGTGCGATGGAGGTTCCCCACCCCTCAGGGGAAAAAATGTGCCCAGACTTTGTCTTGGAGGCACGCAACGATTCGACACAGACTCCCTGGCAACAGCAATGCAATGAATCATCACATTTTGGAGTTGTCTTTGGTTTAAGAACTCGATTACCCTTTTCGCATTTTTCATCGGTATGTTTTCTCATGTTCTTACTTCGTCTAGTTTTGATCCCTCCAATAGCATTATTTTAGCCTTGGCATTTGATAATTTTCTAAAATTATAAATCATTCACGGCATAACAATCGATTTTAATAGGTTAATCATTACGGGCCTTATCTCCTGGACTGAAACACGCAAGTTGAAGCTTGTTTAATGAGAATAAAATACTTGAAAATCAAGGTCTGGTTCTCCGTCAGTGACTGAAGCCATTCCTCCGATTTGGCGTCATAGTGTTGTCGCTAGAGTGCCATAATGACGCACTTGAATGTAATTTAAAGTATTTCTTTTAATCACCAACGACGCTTTGGATTGGAGTCAGGACTGGCCACGACCCACAGCTTAGCTACAGTATCCATAAGATAAAATGTCTTTGATTCTGCTCTGGAGAGCATGTCTAGAGGGTATATTGGCCTCCTCTTTTACATTGGCCAGACATAATGTAACCACACTTTAACCACACCAAATATGGCCTGCCAATCGATTAACTGGCGTACTCATTATACTGTCGGACAGAGATGGGGGAGATTTAAAAACTTTCCCCATCGGTTCAACAGCCACGCTAGGAAATAGAATCGAACCAGCAACTGCAAGTCCATTGCGCTCACCATTACGTCACGGCAGAATTCAGACGTTACATGGATCCCGCATGTTCTTGTTGTATTCCTCAGCGCTGGAAAGCCACAGGCAAGAAGTGCAAGTGCGGCAACGCTCTGCTGCACCACGTGGAGGGAGAGAAACGGTTCGAGCCGTGACTTGATGAAACACGACACCGTGGCGGTGCCGAACTGTGCCTACGGACGGTCAGTGGCACAGAATTTTTAATTCGCCGCCCTCTTCAAAGTTGGAAGCTGAGGAACGCAAGGCACGCGGGCGCGACCCGGGGACCTGTTTGCCAGTCTTTGCGAATAAATATTTATAGTGAGTGGGCGGATGTGCGTAGTTGCCGTGTGTTTATTTTAGGATAATTGTCACAAGGGTTAGGGTGGAGTGGGTTAGCGCACTGCATTATGAATCCGGTGACGCGAGTTTGATTCCTGGCTACGGCCAGCCGAAGTGGTGAGTGATTCATGAACCGAACCTAGGTCCTGCACTGACCAGCGTGACCCTAATGGAAACAATTGGTAAACATAAAAGGGTCTAATACCACGAGCAATTGTTGAAGGCAGACCTGGATCAAAAACATTAGATGGGCAGATGAGCCAGTCTGAGTTCTATGGGAAATTTTAAACGTAATAGTGTGCGCGCTAGCTACTATATTCATACCTGTCAACCCCTTATCAGTGCCTACCTTAGTACAGACCAATTCAGACCTTATTGCTCACCCCGTGCCCCTTTAAATCTCAACGTTCATCCTATAGAAACACAAGCAAATAGACAAAAAAACATTTGCCCATATTGAAACGGCTGTATGCCTCAATTTGCCTGTACAAGAATATAGGTAAACTGTGTATGGGTTGACGGGTACATTGGCTCGCACTAAGTTATGGGCACACATTTGTTGTGCCATGAATAAAGGTCATTGACCGAAACATCACATTCAATGGATAGCTTATTGACGAGAATCTTGAAAGGTTTTCTTTGTGAACTGCTTGTTCACTCCTACCAACAGCAGCGTTACCGAACACATTCAAACGTAAGTATTGTTTAACACGTCGGCTTTGGCAACCAACAGCTTGAGCAATTGTTGGGTTAGATCACATAATCTAACCCAAAAGCCTCTATTATGTGTAGGTATTGTTAGAACACGGGGCTTTGGACACTTATTTCTCCAAATTGGCTGGAAGGAGCCAGATCACAGGAGCTAAGCAGGTTTTGAGCCTGCTTATGCTCGAACATTCCTGCGGAGGGAGCTGGGAGGAACGTTGGGTTGCTCGCTCAATGGCCAGGGTCAACGGCGGCGTGGTGTATTCCGCAAATATGGCCGACTGAGGGCGGTCACAAGCCGGCGTGAGTAGGTTAAACGTTGAGTTTTATAAGGGCACCACGGGGTGACCAGCCCCTCCCCACCCAGCCCCTTCCTGCACGACGGACGGACACAATAATCCCCTGTGGGCTGGTGTAACCAGGAGGTTCCTACCAGTATAATGGGTGACCACTATGCAGAGGTTGGCAGAGGCGCCTTGCGGGGTTAGCATGGTGGGTAGCAAGAGGGCAGTACAGTCAAATCAGTCGTCGTACTTGTTGCCCCCAAGCTTTAGTAATCTGCGTTGACCAGCGTGGTGAAGTATGGTCAAACAACCACCAAGACCCGCACGGCGTGGCGATGTCCTCATACAGCAGTGGATTAGACTAAAAGGGCTTAACGTGGGCATGGAGGAATGTGATTTAAGAGTTTTTGTTAGGTAAGTAAACCTTTACACTTAAACACTGACTGTCTTTAAATGTCATCGACTAAAATAGTGGCTGACACAGCATAGTTGGTGCACACCCCCCCTCCCTCCCTCCAATTGCATTTTTTGGCAGCGGTGGAAATTCCACATTCCAATGGACAGTCTCGTCGAGTTTGAATCTCACGTGGGGGGGGTGGGGTTGAGGCAATCGCGACGCCATATTGGGTGGGGGTTGTCAGAGCTCCCCCATTGAAAATGCCGATACAACTTCCCTGCGTAAGATGGCCATCAATCCACGGACGTGAACGTGGAGGCAATTTCCCTACGCAAGATGGCCACTCAGACGTGAGCGCCTAGACAACTTCCCTACGTAAGATGGCCACCCCACTCCAGGGACAAGGACCCCGTGAACGCCGAGACAACGTCCCTACGCAAGATGGCCATCCCACTCCACGGACGTGAGCACCGAGACAACTTCCCTACGTAAGATGGCCATCCCACTCCATGGGACGTGAACATTGAGACAACTTCCCTACGTAAGATGGCCACTCCACGGACGTGAACGCCGAGACAACGTCCCTACGTAAGATGGCCACTCTACGGACAAGGACCCCCTGAACGCTGTGATATTCCCAATGTGCCTCTTGAAGGCGAAACGAATCGCAGAGTTTTTATTTTATCATTGCCGCCGCCGCTTCTCCACCTCGGCACGATGCGAACTTACCGAGCGACGCGCCCCCTCTAACCAAATCTCCAAGAGACAAAACAAATTGTTTCTATGGAAACGCATTTGACACTCATCCCCGCGATTAACGCATCACCACTGGGGAGACAAAGACGGCCGGGGCGAGGGTGCTCGTCACCCCCAACCCCCCCCCCCCCCCCCTCGTGTTGCCACGGTGTTGTAGAATCTTGATTTGAAGCTTTCGTGACTGCAATAATCCATACTCAGTTTTTTTCGGTAAATTCACGTCGTTAAAAATAAATTAAAATAAAACAAATCACGACGTTTCGATTGCAACACGAGCAATCATCATCAGGTGGGAAAACCACAGCAAAATTTTTTAACACGCTTTTATTTAACTCACTGTTGTATCGTATCGTCAAATCTTGTAACTAAATTTTAACCCACTTCCCAATATGGTATCGATTGCAAACTTGGTATACTTATGTCATACTCATGACAATACTATATTCTATCATTAAAAATAAAAACAAGTATTTTTAAACCATCTTTTTTAATGTTATGTTTCGCCTTGGCTCTAATTGTCCACGCTACGGTCCCTTACGTTGTGGTAAGCTTCTGGGCCACTTCCTGGAGTCGTGGAGTTTTTCCAATACTCGTACGGTACATTTAATTAAAGCGTGTTTAAAAAAAGTATTATTGAATATTAATAATTGTTGTTGTAGGCGACACAGGAGAATACTCTTAGGTTTTTTTCGGTAAAGTCACGTAGTTAAAAATAAAAAAATAATAAAAATAAAAAAAATAGAAATATTGTGATTTCTTATTTTATTTCGATTATTATTTTTATTATTTATTTTTACCTACGTGACTGATTTTACCGCAAAAACCGAAGGGTATGAATTCTTGCAGTCACGAAAGCTTCAAATCTAGACACGGGGGGGGGGGAACTTTGACGTCGACGATGACGACGCGGGGATTAGTGGGGGGGGGGTTGTGGGGGGGGTTGTTGGGGGGGTTGGTGTTGGGGTGACGTCACGGGTCACGTGCTCGGGCAGCTGGGAGGAGGAGGAGGTGGTGGAGGCGGCAGCGGCGGCCATTTCAGTCCTCCAAGCAGAGGCGCTGAGTTCGCGCTCCGCTCCCCGTATGCGTCCGTGAGCCGCAGCGAACCCCCCCTGTGTGTGTGTGTGTGCGGATCCCCTCCCCACCCCCTCCACCCTCCCCCCCTCCCCGTAGTAGTCGTAGTCATAGCAAGGAACGGGGACGGTGCAACGATGTCGGGCCAAAGTATCACGGACCGCATAGCGGCGGCGCAGCACAGCGTCACGGGCTCGGCAGTGGCCAAGGCGGTGTGCAAGGCGACCACGCACGAAGTCATGGGCCCCAAGAAGAAGCACCTCGACTGTGAGTTGAGAGGCACCGTGCCGGCCTCTGCAGAGCATCCACCGCGCACGCACCCCACCCCCCCACCCACCCACGTCCTACCGGCGCCGAGCGCACTTGGCCGGCAGCACTGGCTAGGCGAGACCGTGGTCTGAGTGTCATCCTCGTGTGGCGCTAGGCCGCAGTTGGCACTGTCAGATTCCACGGTGAATTGGGGGCCTGCGTCGCTAGCGTTGTGGACACGGTCAGCGATGGAAGCTGCGGTTTGGTGCACTACGCACGCCACGGTGGCTGTTCTTTGAGTCATTTCACCCGGTAATGAGGGCTGATAACATCGATGCCGAGCAGAGTTTGAACTTGGACTCGTCGGTTCGAGTCGTTCCCGGTGCTTAACACCACGCTCCAGCTAACCCGCCTCGTGTGTGCCCTTAATAGGTGCTCGCTAACGACATCGGCTTATGTGGGCTGTACTGTCTCTGTTGTGTGCGTTCTTTACCGATTCCACACCGGCCAGGGTGGCGAAGTATGGTCAAATGATCCCCCACTGCCCGCACTGCTTGGGTGAGACCGTGGAGCAGTGGATTGACACTAGGAAGCTGCGTGTGTATACCCCGTGTGTGTTGTGCGTTTATCATAATTGTACTTAACAACATGAACACTTTAGCATATTTATAGTTGTACACTGTACTGATTACATGGCGTGTTAAACCACCGTATTACAGGGCGGGATTTCTCTTCCTCAAAGCCTTGTACTATTATATACAACTATACCTTGTTTACCCGTCCTAGGACGGAAGCTGTGTTATTTACGAAAAAAACTGAGCAGAGTATAATTGTATCTTGTGTCAATTTAATGGCAGTGAATCTGGCACGAAACGAAGTCATCAAACGCTTCACTGCAGCTCACTGTAGCACTATTAATGGCAGTGATTCTTGCACAAAAGTAATACATGAAACACCTCACTTCATGTCATTGTAGCACTGTATATAACTGACCATCATTTTGTTAAAATGCACTGCTCTGATACTTTATTCTCTTCTGCTTTCGGTCGCTGCGGTTGAAATAAATTGGAATTCGATACAATATCTGGAAAATCACCGAGAAATGTCAATTTTACCATAATGTTAGTCTAAAGGCTTACCTTTTGTCTCAAGTGCTGAAGAAATAAATAAAGACACCAAATCCACTTTCTTGCTGCATATAATTATTCATTAGATTAACTTTCAATAAAGAAACGTCAAACTTAAACCGAATTTGCAATTTTTTTTTTTTATATTTCTGCTCGATATTCTTCTGCGTGAGTGTAAAATCCCCCCGGTCATGAATATTAATGATGGTGGGGGGGGTGCGGCGTGTGGAGTGACGTCACGTGCGTTACACACAGACATTCTTCGCTCATAGTAATATATAATGTACAACCACTTTTATCTGTCCGCTGCTGAATGTGTGGCCTCCCCACGCCGTGTTGGTCGGTTCGGGGGGTGGAGGGGGGGTGTTTGACCATACTTCACCACGTTGGGTCGGTGCGTTGTGAAGAAAAGGGGAGCCCAGGACCGGTTAGGATAATCGCTCGCTACTGATATTACCCGTGGCAGAGAATCGTTATTTATCCGTTGTCCGTAGCGTGCTAACCACCGGCATCCAGCCACTACGTTACTGTCATCATCATCATCAGCCATAATCAGTCCACTGCTAGATGTTAATTACCTTGCTCACAACATGCTGGACATCGGTGAAAAAGAGATTCGTAGCTCATCGGATTCCTCTCGTCCAAATAGAGATTCTGATTCAAATAAACGTGTTCGTATATGCCCCAATTCGCGTCAGCTGTCTGTGTAGCTGGCCACACTGTTTGTATTGAACATCCGCTCGCTGTACAGGATATGTAAAACAAAAGAATTTCAATGTCTCGGCTGTTGAAATGAGGTTGCGGGGAAGAGGATGGGTGTCATGCCTAAACGCAAAGTGGAAATCCAGAGCAAGGAAGGTATTTAGAGAACAGAGATGCGTTGACTTGGCCACACTTTCGGCCATATGTAGAGAAGATGTGGGAAGTCTTACATCTGGAATTGAACAGGGATTGAGGCAGCTTTTCAACTAAAGCTAAACAATTTTTTTAGTTTTACCAGGTAAGGCTCCACTGAGCTTTGGAGCTATTTTTTTCAGAAGGGACCTGCCCATCACAAATGATGGTTCAACGAGAAGTGGCTTATCATCGTGTGGAAATTTATAGCAGCGAAATGACTCTCAACGCATGTTTCTAAACATGGGGGAGAAAAACCCGAGAACCCCGGAGAAAAAGCCACGCGAGAACGTGCAAACTCCAAATATACAGACGAGGGAGTTAACATCTCCTAGCCACCGTGATGATGAGAGAGAGAGAGATTCGAACTCCAAATATACAGCAGCAGGTGTCAGGGTCAGGATAGAACCCACGACCTCCTGTATACCAGACAAGGGAGTTAACATCTCCTAGCCACCGTGATGATGAGAGAGAGATGCGAACTCCAAATATACAGCAGCAGGTGTCAGGGTCAGGATAGAACCCACGACCTCCTGTATACCAGACAAGGGAGTTAACATCTCCTAGCCACCGTGATGATGAGAGAGAGATGCGAACTCCAAATATACAGCAAGTGTCATGATCGGAATCTAACCCACGACCTCCTGTATACCAGGGGAGGGAGTTAACATCTCGTCACCGCGGCTCCCCTTGGGTTGTTGGATGGTGTTGGGCTCTAGAAGAGGAGAAGGGGATGACCTCTCTCTGTCTGCCACTGCACACTACGTTCCATCTCAAACTTTGTGTCCAGCCAGCACTTGCATGCAGCTAGGCCGAAGTTCATTTTTACAATTTGTCATCTCTATCGCAGTGCGATCTCAATGGAATGCGTTGGCGAGTGGTAACATACTTGCGTATAACAAAAAAAAATCTAAATTCTTGCCGTTGTCGTCATCAGCAACTTCTCCGAATTCTGGTGCTTTTCTGAAATACTCGACGCTTATTTTTCGTGCTGTTTCAAGGCGAGTAATTCCCATGACCAATTCACCCCGGAATAACCCCCATTCTTGTCAAATTGAGCCTGGACAGTGCTTGGCTAGGTAAATACAGTGAGCTTGGTTCATAGTTGTGTGCTTGATGCGTCACTACCAACAGTCTCATATGATATTGATAATGACCGTTCAATGTAAATGCAACGTGAGTTTCGGCATGTGTTGGTGATGATCACAGAGTAGCACAATAAAGCACGGCGTTGTGCACCCGCGCGCGCGCGCGCGCGTGTGTGTGTGGCGGGGTGGTGCCGGTGAGTGAGTGGTCTGGGATGCGATTGCATGGGGTCGGTTGGCCTGAGCAGGGATGGGTGCCCGCACTGGGGGTATCACTTTCATCGAGTTCACTCACACCAAATCCCCCCCCACCACCGCCCCCCTATTCATCTCGTACAGTGGGTTTCAACAACCTTCACTCGAGAGAAAGATAATTATGACAGCGTTTAACCTACGAAGCCGTCATCCAGCAGCGGATTGCTCATAACTGATAATGAACTTGGCTGTCGACGAGGCTGCTGCTGCTGCTGCAGGTCCATTTGTGCTGTCAATTTGTAATAGCAAGCGATCAGAAGTTGGCTGATTAAAAGCATCAGCCGGGTGTGGTGCCATCGTGTGTATGCACTTTGAACTTCTTTCGCACCTTACGTAGCCAACCGTGCCGATGTCTTGTATTGAAACAAAACAAGGATTTCTCTAGATTTGAAGCTTTCGTGACTGCAATGATTCATATTCTTAGGTTTTTTCGGTAAAGTCACGTAGGTAAAAAAATGTAACTAATAAAAGTAAAATATAAAATAAAAATCACGACGTTTCGGAGGCAACACAAGCTTCCGTCTTCAGGTGGAACCGTCACAACACGATAGCTGTATCATGAATTTTTATTTTTTACCTACGGTGACTTTACCGAAAAAACTTAAGAATAAGGATTTCTCTCACAAAGAGAGCATAATGCTCCTGCGCAAAAGTTAATTTCTTCTTCCGCGTGAAATGACGAGCTGCAGGACGTTTTCCCCTCTAGGCGCTTATTTGACACTGGCCACTGGGCTCCCAGTGGTTCTCTACGAGCTGCCTCGGCTCGTCTTGCCGCCTCTCTCCGATCACGAGTTTTAGCACGGTGGCTTTCGGGCTCGCGAGCAGTTGCGGTGTTTGCCGCAAGTGCTCGCGCGGGTGGCTGTGTTACGGTGAAGTCACGTGGAGGGGGGAATGCACTCGAGTGCACGAGGGACGGCTGTCTGGCACCCAGGCCCTCGATCCGCTGGGAAATGCAAATGGGCACCGTTGAGCTTCTCCACTTGGCGGTGACGCGGCGGCGGCGTTGTGAGCCTCGCGTCGACATTGCTGAGAGGTCACGGCCGTCATTTGATTTTGGCCCTGGGCATTACGGGAGAGAATGCGCGTTACGATGGCCGAAAATTGCAGTTTGGCTGTGTCAGAAATAGAGGTGGGGGGGTTAATAGATAATTAAATTTCCATAATTCATTTCTGAATCGATTTAAAAAGCAATCGAATCCATCGTGGATTTCCGTTAAGTTACAGTAGCGGCTGAACCAGTTGGCGAGGTGCGAACGTTCAAACCCCAAGGCGCGTTCCAGTGAACCGATTGGTCAGCGACAGTCATCGTAAGGCATCGGCGGCAGCGCTCGTCATTCAGCTCACGGTACGCACTCAGACGGACACAGAGACGCACACGGGAGTTGGATTTTAATTTTTTATTGTCGGACAATTCTATATACCCGGCAAACCGATAATGATTGATTTGTGTGCGATTACCGATAACCCCTGAGAAACAAAAAATACATTCCTGCGGAGGGAGCTGGTAGGAACGTTGGGTTGCTCGGTCAATGGCCAGGGTCAACGGCGGCGTGGTGTATTCCGCAAATATGCCCGACTGTGAGGGCGGGCACAAGCCGGCGTGAGTCGGTTAAACGTTGAGTTTTATAAGGGCACCACGGAGTGACCAGCCCCTCCCCACCCAGCCCCACCCCTTCCACTCCCCACCCAGCCCCATCCTCCCCACCCAGCCCCTTCCCACCCTCCCCACCCAGCCCCTCCCCACCCAGCCCCACCCTCTCCACCCAGCCCCTCCCCACCCTCCCCACCCAGCCCCTCCCTCCCTACCAAGCCCCTCCCTGCACGAACGACGGACGGACACAATGATCCCCTGTGGGCTGGTGTAACCAGAGGTTCATACCATATAAACAACCTTAGTCAGAAGTAGATGTGGTAGCAATTCTGAATTAAACAGACATGCTGCATCATCGCTGTCACAAACAGGATTTCTGCGTTTTTTTCTGTTGACTCAGGGCTGCTGACGTGACAGATGCCGCTGTGAGTTGGGAGGGACAGGGGAAATGGAAGGTAATGATCTACTTCGCAGTGACGTGGACGTTTCACTGGGGCGCGTTTGCCGAGTTTGACGGTCAGTCTTTTTGCGAAACTGGAACCAAATGTTACCGTCAGTTTCCCTGTCCAGACAGGGAGGGCTGCTGCTGTTGTTGCTGTCGTTTGCCGATGTGCTGGAAGGTCTGGCTCTGGACAGGGTCCATCGGTGCAATCGCCTCCACGACAGATGTCGGAGATGTAACGTGATGTGCTTGAACCCAAATTGCTACCGCGTGCTGGGAGTTTCATCAGCAGCAGCAGCAGCTTCAGGAGCTGTCAGACCGTGGACGATCATGCCTACCAACGCACGGCACAACTTGAAAAAACACATCGACGAGGAGCTATTAAATTGCCCCATTTTCACGAAAAAATATTTTTGGCGGTGGAGAATAACGACGGAGTTGCAGCCGTGGGCTGGAATGTGCCGGGAGTACGTCAGTCGCGGAGATGGAGTGATGAAATTGGCTTGCTTGTCACGGTCCTCGGTGGATTGTTACGCTGCAGGACTGAGACATGGCAACGGCTTGGGGGAGGGGGGGAGGTCTTTATCCACGATGATGATGATGAAGTTGCACGAGTCTCCATTTTCCAAAACGGGATTTTGTTTATTCTCGACAGCCCACTGGCTCCATGCCTTGGGTGTGTCCTCACAGCAGCTTCCTGATTAGAGTTGTCGCTGGATGGATTTCATCATGTCTGGGTTTTTATTTTAATTTCTGATTCACTTGCCTCCTAAATCAATTTAGAAACCTTTATCCTTGGTTTTGAGCAGAATAGGGTGTGTACATTTACATTCACTCGATCAATTTGCAGAACAATTGTGAATGGAATTATAACACAATGTAATAATTTAGGGCCATTTGTTATGGTGGTTGTTTGACCATACTTCACCACGCTGGTCAGTACCGGTTGGTAAAGGGTAGACTCGGCACCTGTTCAGATGTGCACTCAACCACTGATGCTAGCCATGGCTGGGAATTGAACTCTGTTGGCCAGGTTCATCGCACGGCGCTTTAACCACTCAGCTACCACTTCCCCCCTCACCTTAATCAAATGAAAGGCACCTTAAAGACAAGTGATTTTTAAGTAGGGTTGTTCACAAATTATAGATTTCTCGATATAGTTCATGGAATCGATTATAAAAGTCATGCAATCTATCTTTGCATCGGAATAACCAATTTCCACATGAAAACGTTCAAACCGCATCCGATTGCTCACATGACAATCCCATTACATGTACGGATTATGACCACCCATGACAGATTATTACAGAGAAGGCCTCGCCATGCCATGGCAGTAATGGGGCTTTGTTTGACCGTGCCTCACCACGCTGGCAAGCGGAGGTTGGTGAAGGTTGGTAAAGCGATAATGCGCATGGGTTGTTTCTTTTTTTGGTTACACAACAAAAAAACGAAATGAACAACTCTATTTATAAAGCCTGGTAGGGGAAAATTCTTCTTGGAGTGACACCTGCGGGTTTGATGGACGGCTGCCGGACCGAAGACTCTGGCAAGGTCAAGGGGACCTCGTGGCTCAGAAACCCCACGTTGCGCGCCCACAGGAGTTCACTTTGGAATGCGCTTGCGCGTTTTCGGCGCGCGCGAGTGACTCCGTTTGATAAAACAAACAGCGGCAAAAAAAAAATCATCAGTTTTTTGGACCAATAATTTGCGGTGAGGTTGCGTTCGTGCGTTAAGGCCCCCAAAACCAGGTCTTGGCCTCACCCAGTTTTTGGGTTTTTTCATCTCCTGTCGGGTGTCCAAAAGGGTCCAGAGGGTGTGAGAAAAAGGCCTCGTCTGTCCTAGGTGAATGTCAGTCGCTTGCTGCGTTTTGTACTTACGTGTATACATTAAACTTTCTCCGCACCGTACGTAGCCAGCCGTGTTAATTGCAGGCGCCGGGGGGGGGAAGGACAACAGATTAAAAACTAATCGGCAGGCGAAAGAATGCGAAAGAACGTGCAACGTATTGATATAGACATTGGCCGACTACTACCGCTTAGCTTTTTAGCGGTTGTGGTCTGCGGCTCTTGGGAATGCTTCCCCGGGAGAAGCTCTCGGCACATGGAGCAAAACTTTGGGGCACGGTGCCGAACCGCACGCGGCACACAGCAAGGAGTCACGTCAGAGATCTAGAATGGTTGTCATGTTTTTCCAAACTGGAATTTGTTTCTCTGTCAGAGTGCCACCGGTGTCTTGTTGTGATATAAACTTAGCATCCCGATCATTACCACCTGTCGCCGAACAGAGCGTGGTGATGATGGGTGCCCATGTAACTCGTGCAACCCATACGGCGTGGGGAGACCCTCATCCAGCAGTGGAGTGACATAAGCGATGTACGTTTCGAATTGAATGGAATGTTCACTTGCTCTTTATTTTGACTCAAATTATTAACTGCATCCCGGACGCAAAGTTTAAAGATGTGTAAACTTTGGTCCCGTTTTTGAGCGGCGTGACTTTTCAATTTTTAAGAAAACACTACCGTCCTATTGATTTACCAAAACTTACTTGAATAAACAGCCCAAACCTATTTTGTCCCTTTCATAATTTACTGCTGGATGAAGGCCTCCGTGCCCCATCCTTTCAATTTTAGAAATAGTTTGAACGTGCCCTTTGGTAAATACCGGTGAAGAGTGATAGGGGAGCAGGGACAGCCTGGTTCAGCAATGTTCTATGCACTGCTGAATGAAGACCACCCCACGTTCTCGCTCGCAATGCCGTTAGCCATCTTGCACAATGAACCAATGTCGTCTCCGATTCGGGGCTCGCCTTGACCGCACTCTTGCATTTCCTGCGTCCACAATTGCGCCCACTGACTAACCCGTTCTGCACCGATGCCCGACAGGGCCCCGGGAATCAAACCGGGGGGGTGGCAGCTTCGCGGTGCAACCAACCTGTGCGTCTTCTTCAAAAAACTTCACTTGCGTGAATTTTTAAAAGTTCACCATAAAGCCCCCCGACCACATCCCCCCAAACCCCCCCCCCCCCCCACAACCGCGGCGAACGGATGCCTTTTGATCATTTGAAACTAAACTATGTTTTATTTCACCAGACGTAAGGCCCACTGAGCTATGTAGCTGTTTTTCAGAAGCGACCAGGCCGTCACAAATTATAGCTCAACGAAGTGGTTTATTATCGCGTGGATATGTACAGCAGGCAAAATACTCTAAACGCACGGTGATGTTGATTCTAAATGTGGAAGGGAAAAACCCGGAGGACCTGGAGAAAAATCCATGTGACCACGGGGAGCGAGAGAGACATGCAAACTCCAAATGCACAGCAGGCGACATGGTCAGGATCGAAACCACGACCTCCTGTGTACCAGGCAAGGTAGTCTAGCCACCGTGGCGCCCTTTTCAATCTCCCCGTGGATCCCACGCTGATACGGGAGCTCTCCCACCCGCATAAAAAATGTGCGTTTGCTAAATTTGTTGTGCCATTGGGGAGTGAAGCATGACCCTGATGCCACGGTTGGTGGGGGCGCCTCTGCCATCGCGTGAGACGCTGGGAGCTGTGCCCCCCCCCTCCGCACACCAATACCCGCTATTCGCTACTAAGTGACGGTGACCTCACCACGGCGCCTATGCCAAGCCAGGTGCACTTTGAGGCCACCTGAAGTGTTGAAGGCTCGCTGACAGGAGGTCACGGGACGGACCCAGGTTCCATGGGTTGGTAGACTGAGATGACTGATAGATTAACACCAGCTGTAACCCCTACTGTACCAAAGTGCTGCATTTTAGCCGCCCGGCGCTCCGATCGTTGTTGTGAGCGTCGCTTCTCTTCATACCATTGTTGCTGTAGGGCGACTGCCTCCAACTGCCCAGTAGAGTCCTTCACGAGCCTCCTCCATAGAGGCAGATCTTGACACTGCTGGTACCAGTCTTCGGCAAATCCACTCAGCTCCACATCCTCTCGAACCGCATTGGTCCATCTCTTTTCATGTCCATGTCGTGCCCGTTTAGCCCCCTCTATATGGCTAAACCGAAGCTGCTTGGACATGCGGTGGCTGGGCATGCAAGCTACATGACCTGGCCAATGTAGCCTTGCCTGCCGGAGGAGCTCACTGATGGGAATGTGTCCAGATCTTTCAAGGATTTGTGTGCTCCTTACACAATCCAGCCTTGTTTAAACCCAGGATGGATTGTAGGCAGGCCAGCCTGAATGTTTCTATCCGGCGTAGA
Organism: Lampetra fluviatilis; assembly: GCF_964198595.1. NCBI lineage: Eukaryota > Metazoa > Chordata > Hyperoartia > Petromyzontiformes > Petromyzontidae > Lampetra > Lampetra fluviatilis. The sequence goes on from NC_136331.1 coordinate 6,188,703, forward strand.
TGTTCCATTAGAGGGGTTCACCTTTCACAAGCAAAGAGAAGACTTGAATGTTTGTGCGGAGCGACAGACCAGGTAGCTTCCACACAGCGTTACACATTCGATGAAAGGATAATATCGCCCGACTGATTCGGAGTGAGACCTCTGCTGTCAAACCGGAGCTGATCATAAGCGCACACACGCGCGCGCACACTGATGCACACACACGCGCGACTCCGCTGTAGAAATTCTGCATTCCTCGCTTATCCGCTCGTGGCCGCTGCTAGAGGTAAAGTTCAGGTGTGATGGAACAGATGGTCAAGCGGTTTAGACGGGTCCTGTTGAACTCAACTCCTGATTTGCAGCCCTCCGCCGTTCCACTGATGGATGAAGGCCTCCCCCCCCCCACCTCCCCGTACGTGCCGTGTCGTTCACGGGGGTTTAATCGACCATACTTCTCACTGCAGGTTAACGAAGGTGGCTTGCATAGACGTGGGAGCATAGGAAAACGGTGCAAGAATGAATTTGCATCAAAGCACTCTTGCCGCCCACCACTTAGCCACAGAAGCCCTCTCTGGGAACTTGTCTTAAATTTAACCTCGCACAAAGTTGTGCATTGCATGCGCAAAAACTGCTGTCCTTAACCAGATAATAAGATAAATAGGACTAAATTTAAATGTGTGGCCATTTTGTCATGTAGACCACCAACACAAAAATACATTAGCATTTGTGGCTATCCCATGGTAGCCTGTTTCTCGCTGTTTGGGAATCGAACTCGGCTCATTGGGTTCGGGTTGCATAGCTAGCATTGCGAACTGCCGCGTGCGGGTTTCGTGGCTGGTAAAAAGGGGTGTGATTTGCGGGCATTTCCGTTCCCGCTGTGAAATTGTAAATAAACATTCAAGTCTTGTTGGCAAAACACGTCCTCGCCGATCTGCACAGCAGGTTTATAGGTTATTGGCGTCGAGTTTTAAAAGTTCCTGTTTGTACACAAAACACCAAAATTCCCCCCTCCCCCCCGTCCTGCCTACCTAGGCTGTTGGTGCAAGTGCTGTTAGCAAGCACCGATGATGACCGATACCAGGCAGCAGTGAGTGGTGTTGCAATCGCCACGCCCCACCGCCTGTCTCCCTCTTGCTGATGTTTACACAGTGTACGCCAGGTACTCATTTATGGCTAGGTCAACCTAGGGGGGGGGGGGGGGGCTCCAGAACCGGTTCAAATAATTTTCCACCAATGTTCCTACGCACGCACGTTTCAGTACGCTCGCCGTGTCCTGTCGCAGAAGCCACTGGCTGTGACGCAGTTGGCCACCTGGATATTATTTCGCGACGGACGTTATCGCGGTGCGCCAAAGTGCTTCCCACATGCAATTACGGGGCACAGCTTTTTTTCCCGTGCGTGCGTGCACGCCCGCACGCGTGTTGGGCCAAAAAAAAAAACTCCGGCCACGCGGCTCTGCTCTGCCGCTGGGCAGGCTAATGCAATTTACATCTGCGAGGCCCGTCTTGCTTCCCCGCGATAACGTCGTGCGAGAGGAAATGCAGCGGCGCCCGCTTGCGCACCTGCTCCAAAACCTGCGCGATAAACCTTCGCTTCTGTTGCTGCCCTGCAACGTAGCGTTCCCCCCCCCCCACCACCGCGCCACGACATGCCGTTCAGTACGACGTGGAAATGTTTTGCTTCACACGTAGCTCCCGGTACGTGAGAACGAAACTAAAAACTAAACTCGATAACAAAGTTATTTTTTTGGGGATTAGATCACGTAAATATAAATGTGTCATTAAACCCGACCACCACCCTACACGGCCAATTGGTAAGGGTTGTCACGTGAAAAGAACGTGCCAATTCATTACTAGTACAGCACAGCGGTGTGTTGGAGAGTAAACCCACAACATTTACAATTTGAGTACTTGTACGGGTGGTGACGGGTTTAACGACATTCATATTTACGCGATCTAACCCCAAAAACAACTTTGTTACGGATGATATAGGTCGTGAAAGCCTACGTGTTAAAGTAAAACTGAACTTTTTTTTAAACAGGTCAGACCCACTGAGCTATACGACTTTTTCAGAAGTGATTTAACTATCGCAAATCATAGTTCAACGAAGTGGCTTATTGCGTGGACATTTATTGCAGCCAAATATTCTAAATGCGTGACGTTGATTCTAGATGGGAAGGGAAAAACCGGAGGACCCGGAACAAAAACGGACAGCACGCAATTTCCAAATAAACAACAGGCGTCAGGGTTGACATCAAACCCACCACCTGCGTACCAGGCGAGGGAGTTAACATCTCGCCACCGTGGCAACCCACCCGAAACGTCGACGTGCCAAATCGCACGCGGCGCAACCCGAAAACGCATCGCGGGTCTAAATCATTGCCTCGTTCATGACGCTTGTAGTTTCTTCTCTCATGATTATCAGTGTTTGCCGAAGTGCCGTGTTTGTCACCGCGCGCCATCTGTGTGTGCCGTGCCACGCCGCCGGTGTAAAGTCTATTGCCTTTCCGCGTGTACAGTATGGGCGTCGGTGTTCACGTACGCCTCGTAGCAGCCGGTGTGTTTTGTCCCCGTCCCACGTTGTCACTGTGTTTGACTATTTTGTTTGCAGCCCGGCACGTTCGCCGTCAGGTCGCGGGGTTCGTCGTCAGGTCGCGGGGTTCCCCGTCTGAGGGTTCGCGGCCCTGAGGGATGCCCTCCGTGCCGCGCGCGCTCACCGCTGACGCAGCGAGCGTCGCGCCATCCCCACTCGCTTTCCCAACAACCGCGGCACATGTGTGATGAGCGGAGAGCTAAGCAAACAAATGCCCCCTGCTCGTTTCGCCCTGGATTAAAAAAGCGCGCATGTTCTGGCCCCACGTCCCACTGTGTAACAACACGCCTATGTCTCATGGTGGTGGTGGTGATGATGACGGGAGTGGAATATTTGAGCGTCCGTTGGATTTGAACGTGCTGATTCGCTTGCGCATTCATTTGCGGTAGGGGTGCGTTGGAGTGGTCGTCGGGCAAGAGGAGAGAGGCCGGGTCGTATCGCACCACGACCTCACCTCCCTCTTGTGCCAAAAGTGAAAATGTTCCCAGGGCCGACCGATCCGAGGCATGGAGGAGGAGGACGTACGGGCGTGTCGATGGTGTCAGAGGTGTGCGCGTGTGCGTGCGTTTTTTTTTATTGCGGGTCACTGCAAATATTCACGCAGGTTTAAAAAAACAAAAACCTTCAGGCGCGGCGCTGGACTATAAATAACACGCGCGCCCCGTACAGTACGACAGACACAATTGACATTTTTATCGTCGGTGGAATCGCATTGCCGACGCTTCGGAAACATGCACGCCAACAGAAAAGACAAAAGTCTCACTCGCAAAGTGTTCAGCACGCCGTGAACAGGTGCACGCTTGACGTGAAACTGCGAGGCAGTAAGCGGAACACGTGGATAAGAGAAGACGCCCAGGTTCGCTGTCATTTTGTCTGTTAAAAAACGAATTGGGCTTAACACATTGCTAGAAGAAACGACTGCCGGTGGGCAAAATTAACTGCCGCGTGGCAGCCAAAGGAGGGAATGTGCCCAAGAAGGTGTCCACCGTGGAGACGGAGCGAGGATTTTGGCTTTCCGTGGAGTTGCCGGGTGGATTGTGCCATCACGGGGCCCGCGTCAACGGTAGATGTTGACGGCTTGGCGGAGACCTTCATCCAGCAGTGGACTGACCATGGCCAACAACGATGATGATGATAATTGTTTTTTTACCCTTCTATCTGGCAACAAAACTGACACCTTTTTTACAAGGAGTCATGTTTGCATAGACAACAATACCTGCAGTCGTAATGCAAAAAAAAAATGATGATGATGTGCCAGAGCAGTACGCTGATTATACACGCACAGTGGGCAGGGGAGTTAGGGGGGGGTAACAAAATTCGACCAAAGCAGCACGAGGCAGAGACCTGTCACTTCTGCGCATATCTTGCCTGCGTTGGCACTTCCACCGCGGCAATCTTTCGGCGGCGGCGGCGGCGGCGACGGCGTGTTTACCAGAACGGCCGTTTTTTCTGCCTACTCGCCGTTTCTGGGCCGAGCTCCGCTCGCGAGAAAGAAAAGAAAATGACAGGGGGAGGGGGGGGGAGTCACGAGACCCGGCGTTGGCTGCGCTTTTGACCGCGCGAAAAACAAACGCCGCCGCCGCCGGCGCGCTCTCTCTCCCTTCCGTCGCGTTGTCACGAGCGGAGTGCTGAGCGCCACGGCAGCCGGACGATGCCAGTGCTGATTGTCCTTTTGGCCAGGAAGTCCTTGCCGAACGTCAAGACGGGTTGTTTTTTTTGCTTGGCGTGTTCCTCGGGGGGTGGGGGGGGGTCCTGCAATTTGGGATGTTTGGCCAAGTCCATTAATGAGAGTTTAGCTCCTTGCAGCAGGAAACCGGAAGAAGCCAGAGGGCATCCACCAAACCCCGCTGCTACATGCAAGGGGACAACACTCGGAGCTCCACAGCGATAGATTCATTGCTGTGCCCCGCCATCTCTTGGCCACCTTAACAGGAGGTGTATTTTAAGTGCTATATTTTGAGCTCCTTTCGGCTTTTGGAGGGGTGTGAGGGTGTGGTTGACATTAAAAAAAATCGCGTGTTTATACCAGTTGTGCTTTCGGCACCTTGTTGTGTGACGAAGAATCCTTGCCCGAGTCTCGCAGAGCACAGTGCGGCCCTGTGTGCCAAATAGCGGTCCAAAACATCCTTGAAGTGGCCTTTAACATTATTTTTACACGAGAACTACCCGGCACGGCCTTGCTCTGGTTTCTGCCGACCGTGAAAACGCAACATCGCTGTCTCTTCGCCGAGGAATGAGCCCTCGCAGCCACCTGCCCAGTGCAGATGGCAAGTCTTTTTTGTCTCGTTCGCCAGTGCCAGTGGGTGGGAAGTCTCCTTTTACCAGATATATTTTTTTTATTTTGACGAGGTGGTCGTAGGAGATTTACCCGGGGAATATTAGCTGTCCCGAGTTTCTCAGTCTTCTTTCGTACGGCTGATGTAGATGCAGAACAGCGACTACAATTTCACATCCAGTTGGTCAAGCCAGACATCCGCGTCAGAAGTAAGCGGAGTGTAGTCGCTGTGATGTCTTCTTCGTTTTTGTGGATCGCGGAATTGCGCCATTGCGTCATTAAACGTCGTACGGTCTGTTCTGGATGACCACAGTCGCACACATTTCCTTTTGTGCGTCAGCTATCCGCATCTGCTGCTGCCGCCATGGTTTGTGCAGTGCATGCGACTCGGTGGTCTGTTGCTTTGTGGAAGGGTGGTTCCCCCATGAGCTTCGAGTTTCTCGGTGAGAGGGTGCCCTTTGAGAAGAGGGCTTCCGAGCTCTCGGGGTTCTGGAGGATGAGGCATGGGCCTCGTGGAGGTTCGAGAGGAAAGTGCCGTTTTGCGAGACGCTCGGAGATTGACGTCTGAAAGCGCCGCCGCCGCACGTGCGCTCACTACGCTGGCACGTACAGCCGCTCGCGTGCCCGAGACCTGGTCTACAGAACCGTTCTTGTCCTGCGTGGGTTATTGCTTCGGCACAAGGGCAGCATTAAAATACACAATAGCTGCCCTTCGCCATTTAAGCAGCGGTAACATCTCATCACTTGTGCCAGGCTAGGTGAGCGCCGTCTCAGGTCATGTGATGTGTCGATGGATCGCTGGCAGGGGGTCACGGGACACACCCAGGTGTTATTGGTTACCTGATATGACTGGCAAATGCACTACCTATGCTCCCCACTGTTAACTTGCTTTGTTTTAGCCGCCTGGCTCGATGTTGTTAGCACCAACCACTCCGCTGTTGCTCGATTGCGACTGCTTCAAACTTATCAGTGGCGTCCTTCACAGAAGCCAATCTTGACATCGCTGGTACCAGTTGTCACGATGAAGTCCCCACACCTCCGGTACATACGGCACCGCAAAAGCCCGTTGAGCCTCCTCTTTCCAGGCATGCAGATGGTTGCTGCTTTGGCACAAATACACAATTCGCATGCATACACCACAGCACACTGTTGCACAGTGACCGGGCGTGACATCTGCCTGCCCCGCGATGAAAGGTTGCGGCTGCCACCCACCGCCGTCCCCCCGGGCCAGAGTGCGTTCGCCAAACAGAGCCCCGTGCTCTTGACCGCCCTCCGCCACGCGTGCGCGGGTGTTACGTTTTTCAAATTTATTTTAGTCTCGCTTTATGTCTCGAGCACTTCCCGTGGATGCCTTGTCCCGCCTGAGCAAAGCGGGGGGGTGGCACACACTCGAGGCAGAGGTCGCAACCGGGTGGGTACCCGATACCCGTACTCTACCCGATACCCGGCTACCTGTACCCGGATGGGTACGGGTACCCGTTTGCGACCCTGGTGCGGCCGGGTACGGGTACGGGTAGACCGTGAGTCACTGGTGAGTAACCGTTTGTCACTCATTTCCCAACGTCTTGTCTCTTCTCACAATTCAAGTTCCTAGAATCAACTCACCCGCGCCTGCAACATGGCTTCATCCCAGAGGTCGCAAACGGGTACGGCCGGGTACGGGTACGGGTACGGGTACCCGTTTGCGACCCTGGTGCGGCCGGGTATGGGTAAGGAATCAAAACCGTTTGCGACCTCTGACTCGCGGGCGCCGCCGGCCGATTAGCCTTGAGCTGCCCCGAGCTGCGAGCTGCCCCAGCTGCACGGTGTCTCTGCAAGTCCCCGTGGCGATCCAGCAGCCCTTCGTCGCTGATGCTATTTCAGGCTTTCGGTTGTTGGTGTATGCAGAGTCCCCTGGTGCCCGTCTACCTAAACCAGTTGCTCTTAATCTGGGGTGCACGCATCCCCAGGAGGTGCGAGATGCCCTTTCTGGGGGTGTGAGATATGCCAGATTTTTTTTAGAAGGTAAATCGTCAAAAACACGGGCACATAAGTACAACAACTTAGTGTCAAGGCTGCAGTAAAGTTAAAGAGCCACTGACCTAAACAAATCACACGAAGCACGTACAGACTGAAAATAAGCGATTTTAAAACAACGGTTTATTTTTTAAAATTTATATTTTTAATTTTTTGTCCAAATTTTATCCTGGTTGTGCTATTGACGTCGTGAGATGAAGAATTAATTAAAATCTCGGAGCAGCGCATCTCTGTTAGAGAACAGCCCATGGAAGCGGATCTCACAGAGTTCCCTCTTGAGATGCCTTCAGGTTAACTCTGGCCCACACAGGAGGGGGGCAGCACTTTCCCATCGACCCTGTCGCTAAAAGTGTAATATTCAGTCTCATGATAGCCAAAGGAACATATTAAATTCTCATGGCTGCAATTTAGCCAGCGAAGTGTAGAGCCAAATATAATGCGATGGCGTATTTTTGTGTGTGGTCATTGGTGTTCTGGCCGATTCCATCGACTGTGTCAATTCGAAAAACCCTGGTGAATCGTAGGCAGTGGCTGAAACCTGAATTTGAACCAGAGGTCGCAATCAGGTACCCGATACCCGTACCCTACCCGATATCCGGCTACCCATACCCGGCCGGGTACGGGTACCCGTTTGCGACCCTGGTGCGGCCGGGTACGGGTACCGGTAAGGAATCAAAACCCGTTTGCGACCTCTGATTTGAACCTAGGACTTCAACAGTGGCGGCTCAGCCCTCTGATCTCTGAGCCACTTGTCCTCTCAACAGTAGATTGTGAAGGCAAAGTTAATGAAGACTAACAAACAAAATTATCTTGAAGCAAAATGGTGCTTTAAACGTTGGCTTTGACCACGTTGCTCCTACTACTACTACTCCCTTTTGGAATAGTGTCGCGTGATCTTTAATGTCCATTGTGAAGCTGTGGACGGCACACCGTTACATTGCTTATGGCTTTATTTTGGTGATTTCGAAAAGTTTTTTGGTTTGGCCATGTTTGTTTGTTGTAGTACGGAGTTAGAATGATGAATTTAATCTAAGTTGTCTTGTAGTTGTTGTTGTTTGACTTGCATCCCACTGGGATTTTTGCACAGCGTTGGTGTACGGTGCTTTTTCTGGAAGACTTTGCAGTTTTTTCCTGGATTTTTTCTGTTTGCGTGTAGTCACTTTAAGATGTTTTCTTGTTCATGTTTTTGTTTTTTGTTTGTTGCGGTTGCACCCGATTCAAGAGCCGAATGGCTCACAGGGCTATACCTAATAAATGAAACTGAACCGAACGCCACTGTTTAATCCACGTGGCATCATTAACCAGGGGCGGCCGCCTGGACTTGAACCGCTAACGTTTGCGACAAGCGTCGCCGGCCGCCCGTCTTGAAAGTGATTTCTTTTGCACGAGCGGCAAGCGCTCCGATTGGCCGGCCGGGTGGGGGGTGACTCTGAAGTCAAGACGCCAACGGCATCTTTGTCCGACGTCGGTCGGACGCGTTGTTAATCGTCGCGGCGACGAGGAGGAGGAGGAGAGATGATAAATAGGTGAAAGCTGGCTATGGCGTGCCTACGTGACTTTACCGAAAAAACCTAAGAATATGAATTATTGCAGTCACGAAAGCTTCAAATCTAGAATTATGGCGTGCCTTCTTGTAAAGGTCGACGCGGGGGTCGTTCGGAGGTTAGCGCGATGAACCGGCACGACCGAGATCATCATCGGCACCTTTAATCATTTATCGTGCTGGGTGCACAACGCAAGTTAACATTTAACATTGAATTGCATTTTCGTACATACGTATGTTGAGCTTATTTTCGCACTGTACGTAGCCAACCGTGCTGATCGGTGATGCGGGGTAAAGACAAGAAACTAAACACAATAAGTAGTTCTCAAGAAATGAGTGTTCAATCGAGATGACACCAAGTATTATTGAAATGTAATGAACAAGATGTGAAATGCAGCGCGTTGTGCTGCTTTTTGTGTTCAGTTTGTTGACCTTCCCCCGTGCCTCCGATTAAGCACGGTTGGCTACGTATGGCGCGTATAGAAGTTAAACGTACACACATACGTTGTATCGACGGGACGGCACATATCACGTCGCGTCTTCCGGCAGGCGACCCTGGCCGAGCCGGCAAAAGGGTCACCGACTTACGAGCGCCGCGTTGTCAGAAGCTGACCGCGCGCGTGCGTCTGCGTGCGTCTGCGTGCATCTGCGTGCGTTTGTCCGCCTTTGCAGACTTGACGGCATGCACCAACGAGATCAACGTGAGCATCCCGCAGCTGGCCGACACGCTGTTCGAGCGCGCCGTCAACAGCAGCTGGGTGGTGGTGTTCAAAGCGCTCGTCACCACGCACCACCTCATGTGCTACGGGAACGAGGTACGGGGGGGAGGGGGGATGCGAGTGGCTCCTCTGCGTGGGAAAGTGGCGATTCCGTCGAGTTCGACGCGGTACCTTGAACTGACTAAGACGAAACTATTTCTCTTTTACCTGGCTATCATAAATGAATTGGACTCTTTGTCTAGACTGGAGGAACCCGATGAGCTATGAAGCTCTTTGTCACTGATGTCCAGTAGGGGCACGGGGTCGGAAAATTTACAGCAATGATACAAAAACCGATGGGAAAGGTGAGCAGGTCACTAAAAAACTAATAAAATGAGGTCAAGTATGCAAGTACAAATTGAAAAAGTGGAGACATTCCTGTTGATTTTTTCACAACAAATGCAGGCTTGGGCAAGGCAGCAAAACAACAACAGCATCAGTCTCGGACCACAGCAAGACAACACACAGTCCCATCAATACAATTGAACATTAAAATTGAAATATCGATACACGGGCATTGTTCAAAGTTATGAATCACATTTGCAAATATGGTTCTAATAAATGTGGTTATATCCAGCACTCTAAAATGTATGTTGATTCTAAATGTATAGGGAAAAACCAGAGGACCCGGAGAAAATTTTACGCAACCACAGGGAAAGAGAGAGACACGCAAACTCCAAATAAACAGCAGGTGTCAGGGGTCGGGTTCTAACCCACGACCTCCTCTGTACCAGGCGAGGTACTTAACATCTCCTAGCCACCGTACCGTTGACCTGTGCTCGGTTGCATAAAATATCTCGAGTGACATCTGTCACTTGGTTTGAGCAGCAGAGTTGTGCAGTGGTGTACCGCTTGTGCCTCACAGCAAGGAGCGCCTGGGTTCGATAGCCGACTCGGTGCGTCTTTCTGTGTGGCGTTTGTACGTTCTCTCCCTGTTTCCTTCAGGCTTTTCTGCTTTCCTCGCTGAGCTATTACAAAAAAAAACATACACTCTTAATTGGAATTGACCAAACACATCAATGCTAAAAATTGTCATGATTCTTGGTCGTGATTCCATTCAGGAATCGCGTAGTTTTTCATCGAGCTCTCCAGAGCCCCCTCTCGTGGAAGCCCCATCTGCCAACAGCGGCATGAGCTGGCAGTTGCAGGGCTGCACCTTTTATCCTCCTGCACTATTCTCAGGACAACAAGAGGGCCCCATTCAATTGTTTAAAAGCGTCTTGTAATTTTCTTATATCGCGATAATCGCCGGGTCGCGATATTGACGATCGAGGTTGGGTATCGTTAAAAAAATAATAAAAATTGTCGCGGCAAGCTCGGTGACGGCCGCTCCCGTTTTATCGTGCAGCGCTTCATCCAGTACCTGGCCTCCAGGAACACCCTGTTCAACCTGGCCAACTACGTGGACAAGAGCGGCGTCCAAGGTAAGGGGCCGGTGGGGTGGGTGGGCAGCCGCGTTCTCGTTGCGTGCGGTGGGGGGGCGGGGCAGGGCAAGACGCCCCCCCCCCCCCCCGTGCGCGCGTGTGGGACTTCGTCACCTTCAACTTCTTCTTTCGCAGCGCACGTCGCCGACCGTGCTCATGGGTCGTCTCCCACCTCGCACGCCGTTGTTCTGTGGCGCCCGGGGCCCACCTGTATGTATGTTGAGCTTCTTTCGCACCGTACGTAGACAACCGTGCTAATCGGAGGTGCGAGTATGTGTGTGTGTGCGTGTGTTGAACTTCTCTCGCACCTTACGTAGCCAACCGCGCTAATCGGAGGTGCGAGTATGTGTGTGTGTGCGTGTGTTGAACTTTTCTCGCACCGTACGTAGCCAACCGTGCGAATCGGAGGTGCGAGTATGTGTGTGCGTGTGTTTGTTGAACTTCTCTCGCACCGTACGTAGACAACCGTGCGAATCGGAGGTGCGAGTATGTGCGTGCGTGCGTTTGTTGAACTTCTCTCGCACCGTACGTAGACAACCGCGCTAATCGGAGGTGCGAGTATGTGTGTGCGTGTATGTGTTGAACTTCTCTCGCACCGTACGTAGACAACCGTGCGAATCGGAGGCGCGAGTATGTGTGTGCGTGTGTGTGTTGAACTTCTCTCGCACCGTACGTAGCCAACCGCGCTAATCGGAGGTGCGAGTATGTGTGTGCGTGCGTGTGAACTTCTCTCGCACCGTACGTAGCCAACCGCGCTAATCGGAGGTGCGGGGCAGCTCAGTGATTTCAGATGAACGCGTGTGCTTGTGTCAGACCGCGGATTTGTTACTTTGTATTTTTTCCAGAGCTTGTCCTTTTGATGTTTGACTGGGTTTGAAACGACACATCGCGTATCTCGTTGCTTCAATTAGTTGCGAAAATCGTTCTTCAACCGACCGGTGTTCGAGACGCAGCAATAATAATTGGCGTGTGGACGCGCCTGTGCACCGCACGACATTCGTTTGTTTGGCTTTGTCGGCTGGTGGAGGGCTTCCAATGCCACTGATTTGGTCAGATCGTGAAGGCGTTCGAATCCAAAGGGGCCACCCGTGATTTCACCGGGGGCTCGAGTTAAGTGAGTCGATGGGATCAGTCCACTCACCAACGACTTCCTTGGGCTGCGTTGGAGCTCTGAGAATTAAACTTGTACATGACTGTCATGCGACGAACATTAACCTCGTTGGCAGGGCGGATGGGAAGGTGTTTGCCCCCACCGCGCACCCCTGCTGTGTGCACCAGAGGTCACTTGAAGGAATTTCAGAGGTAGCTCTGTACTTCTTTGGGCCGTTGGGTAGCAAAAGTAGTTGCTGTCCGAGAGAAGATTGGAATTGGATACCTTGGGCTCGTGGCATAACACCGATTGCGTATTCGGGATATAATTGTGGAAAATTATTTTGTAAAAAAAAAAAACTTTAATGATGTCACGTGGTCTGGAGGGAGAAACCAGCGACTGTAATACAAATTAATTTAATACCCCGTAACCAAATGTACCGAAACTGAAACCTGAAAAACATTTAATTAAAGCCGCTCGCAGTGGGGGTGGGAAGCGTGGTTACGTGTAACTCGAATAACCCCGATTGCCCACGCTCCACGCCGACTGTCGATGTCCATCCTGGGGTCCGCGCTCGCTCACGCCACGTCAGCGGTGTTACCCGCGGCACGCACACAGAGCTCAGTTCATTCGCGCGCGGCCTTGGTGGGTGGGGGGGTGCGGCCAGTTAGCGCCACACCTGGCGCTAGTCCGGCCGACACAATGTTGTTCCTGTGTGCCCGGCGGCCGTGCCTGACCGGCGGGCCAAGTGGCACGACGGCGTAGGGCCGTCTCCGGCGAGCAATTTTGGCGGCGGTGCGAGGGTGCGGCCGACCACGCCCTCGCAAGTCGCCGCCGCCGCCGCCGCGTGCCGCCTCTGCGGAGTCGTGTTATTAATCGGGCGGCCGCTAGCGGGCGGCTCGAGTTGCGTGGCAAGGGGGGAGGGTGGTGGGCGAGGAGGGGGGGGGGGGGACTAAAGAAATAAAAAAGACAACGCGCCAATAAAAAACAGATGCGGTTGACGTCGGTGAGCTTGGATTGGATTTTTGTTTGGTTTAAAGCAGCGACGAAGACATTTTTTGGTGACCCTTGTTGCAGGGTCAAAGCTGCCTCCAAGTAATTATTTGATTGGCGGCAGGTCGCTCGTTCTCCTCTGCTGCCCCCACTAACCCCCCCTCCCCCACCAGTGATCTGTGGCGTCCACTCCCTGTCCCCGTTCAAATCTACAAGTGTGTGGGACGTGTGTGTGTGTGCGCGCTGGTGCCTGATGAGGTCTACTCTGACTTATATTGGTGCCTGGTGCGGTGCGTAAACATCGTTCCCACGCAGACAAACACTGCCGTGTACGGTGCTGGCTACATCGCTGTTTGTGTGCAGTGCCAGCCTTAATAGGTGCTCACTAACAGCACTTGCGTGAACGTTCAATGTAGGACCGCACGGTTGAGCTTTGTTGTTTGCTGGAGTGTGTGTTGGTGTGTAAAGTACTGTGATTGTTGTAGGTTTTTTTTGTGTTGTGCATATGTGTTGACAATTATACGTATGTACGTTGAACTTCTTTCGCACCGTACATAGCCAAGCGTGCTAATCGGAGGTCCGGGGGATGAACAACGAAGGACAATTTGAATAACAATGCGTTTTGTTATTGGCTGTGTACATTGTGGTGGATGTGAATGCACGCGGATTTGTATCCGATTTGTGCCGTGTTATTTGCACGTAAACGAATAGCCACGCGCGCTTTTGCATTGGTGGGGTTAATGTGGGTGTGTGTGCGTATCGTGGCGGGGACGCGTGTGGTACTGTGCGTGCATGTCGTGGTGGGGACGCGTGTGTTGCGGATGCATGCTGCTGCGTGTTCGCTCGTGAGTGTATGTACGAACTGTACATCTCTGAAAAAGAGCTTCATAGCTCATCGGATTTCTCCAGTCTAAATAAGGATTCTGATGTACGTTGAACTTCTTTTGCTCTGTCCGTAGCCAGGGAACGTGTGTGTGTGTGTTTTGTGTCTCGTTGCGCGGGGGCACGTCACTTTACAGAGGCGAGCGGCTCTCCTCGTGTTACAAGCGTGTGGCTTGTGCTGTTATTCGACGGGAGCCACGCGTGTTTTGTGTTTAGCGGGTGTGCACGTGCGTGTTGGCGCGCGTATTTAATCGAGGCTCGCTTTTGTGCTTCAGACGTGTGCATATTGCGGTGCAAGTCTACGGAGCACGTCTCTTTTGTGCTGCGTGTTGTTTTCCCGTGTGTGTTATTGTCTTGTTGATGTGCGTATGTGTTTGTAGATGTGTGCTGGTGTTTGACGTGGAAGTTGAAAAGGGACGCGTGTGCTTATTCGTGGGCAGCGGTTGTTGCAAGCGACCCGAGTCCTGGGCCCTCCCCAAGGTCAACTCGGCCTTAAAACGAGTACCTGGTGCGGTGTGTAAACATCGGCGCTGCAGAGGCACAAGTGGCCTCGCGTATTGCTGGCCACCCAATCCCTCATGTGGTCACATACCATCCTTAGTAGGTGCTCGCTAGCAGCACTTGCCCAAACAGTTTGTTTAAGCCTGTACAGGACGTAAGGGGGGGTATCTTTGTCTTTGATGTGTGCATAAGCTAACAGGGACACGCTCTGCTGTGCTGTGTTGTTGTGGTGCCGGGCAGGTTACGACATGTCCACGTTCATCCGGAGGTACAGCAAGTACCTGAACGAGAAGGCCTACTCCTACAGGCAGATGGCTTTTGACTTCACGCGGATAAAGCGCGGGTGAGTGAACGTCACTTGCACCTACTGGTGATAGGCGGATGCTGCCACCATCTCATATCTGTCTCCTTCACATGAAACGTTTTTTTTTTAAACATTCCATGAGCCACATGGCATTCTAGGAGTTCATAATTTTCAGCAGTGTTGGTTCTACACAAGAAAAACTCTGGACCGGTTGCTTGAACCAATGCTGGTAAACTGCCCTGATGTTTATAGGATCCTGCCTGTTAGATTTAGATCTCTAGTCGGGTACATCACTGTATACAATACCACAATGTGACTATTTTGTTACGCCTCTATCAGCAATCGCTACGGAGTCCTATGGCCAAATCGCCTGGAATGCGGTCGATTTTTGTCGCATTTCGGAAAGCTTAAAAGGGTGTTCGGGCCTGAACAGCGCTCCGATGGTCGACCACGATGCTCGCCAGGTTGTCGTAGGCGGCTGCAGGGCCGCGTTGTGGTCCCCCAAGAGGCCAGTGCAACAAAACCCATTGCTCCTACGCTCTCACGTGTGTGCTTCTGGCTCATCGTCGGCAGATTTGGTCCCGTGTCCTTAACCCAGCTCGATCCGAGGGTTGGCTGCGAGATGGACAATCCTACACGACACGGCTCTGTCTTTGGCAGTTCTTGCGACGAGTTGACCCAAGCAGCAGCGTCATGAACCCCATCGTCTTTTCCACGTCGGACGCGGCCTCGCCTCTTGAGCGCCTCTTGAGTGACCGTCTTTAGACGGATTCGAGTTTGTAAAGCCCATCGAGACGGGGAACCTCATTTAAATCACTGGGAACCCTGGGTTCAAATGAAGACAACAACGTGGCACAAATTCAAGTGCACGGGCAAGACAAACACAGAGCGGCCCCACTTGGAGACGTTTCGACGCACAGAATTATCTTCGCACTTCAACCAACCCGCGTTGAACCAGCATGGCGAAGTATGGTCAGACGACCCCCATGACCCGCACCGCATCGGGGGTGACGGGATGCCTTCCTCCAGCGGTGGATTGACTCGAGGGGCCGTACATTCAAAGACCGCGCGCGCGAGGCAAGCGAGCGCTTCCGACGTTTCCCGCGTGGACTCAATCCCGGGTTCTTAAACAACGAAGCGAATGAAAAGTACGCTGCGTGCGCACGTGCCTTCTCGCTGACATCCACCGCCTGTTAGCGTTTTTCATCGGCGGACGAGGAGGGGGGAGGGGCCGCCTGCTGCGGGGACGTCCTGTCGATGGCGTTGCCTCATTTTGAAAGTCCGCGGTTGTTGATGACCTCTCCCTTCCTCTCGGGCGCCGCTCCGCAGTGCGCGCGGTGTTGCCCCCCCAGAGGGGGGGGGGGGGAGCGGTTGTTGGGGGGTCTTATTTTAATGGCTTTAACGTGTGGCGGTCAAATGCCACGCGCTTTGGCAGGCGGGCGGGCGGCCGGAGAGGAAATGCCGTCATCACGGGCGTGCGGATGTGGCTGGGAGCGGGAGGCGCGCACGTGCCCCGCGGCCCTTGGGGGGGGGGGGGGACGCGGACGCGACGGACAGAGGACAGACGGACGTTATATTGTGCGCTACCGGGCAACCGTTATAATAATAATACAAAAATAATGTATAACTCGCACGTTTTTTCGAAAAGGCGAGAAGACAATTTCCGGTCGTGACACGGAGGCTCGGCGTGCGGGGTGGGGGGGGCGCCTCCGGGGTGGGGGGGGCGCCTCCTCGTACGAGAGACGCACGAGCGCGACCTTCAACTGCCTCTTGGAAGTGCCGGTAAACGCTTCCCATTCTCAACAGCTGTTGAGAATGGGAAGCGGGGGATGCGATTGCAAATTATTAATAATAATTTGGATTGATAATGCACATTCCGTCCTAGGATCGCAAGTAAACTAGACTATTTTTTTTTTTACCGGTAAAGGCACGCTGAGCTCTGTAGCTTTTTTCAGAAGCGACCTGGACGCAAATGATAGCTCAACGAAGAGGCTTATCACTTGGAAATTTATAGCAGCCAAATACTCTCAACGCATGTTTCTGAATGTTGGGGGAATAAACGGAGGACCCGGAGAAAAATCCACGGGGAGAACCCGCTAACTCCAAATATACAGCAGGCATCAGGGTCGGGATCGAACCCACGACCTGTTGCATACCAGGCGAGGTAGTTAACATCTTGCAGGCGTGGCGCCTGGCAAGATGTTCAGCCGCGGAGAAAGCGGTGCTCTACCAGGACTGTCTTGGTTCAGGGTGCTACGGTGACGAACGAGTGGATGAATGATGTCCTGAGTGCACAGGGCGTTGACTTAGCGCTGCCCGTGTTTGGAGGAGTGAAGACCAGATCTCACGTTAGGGGCGGTTGACATTCGGGGGAGAGAACGAGGGAGAGCCGAGTTGAAATAGCTCCAGCAAAGTGGCAACTTCCAGTGTCCAACCATAACGATGTGCTTTTGCGGCCGTCTGGAACGCTCTTCCTTCCGATGTTAGGAAGCCGCTGCAGCTATGCACCTTTAAATCTAGATTAAAAAGTTATTTCTCTCTAACTACTTTTTGTTTTTGGGTTGTTGTTGTCCTTCCCCCTGCACCTCCGATTAGCACGCTTGGCTACGTGCGGTGCACAACAAGTTCAACATACATACGGTTGCATGTTAAATAATAAATACTTAATATGCACTATGTAATGTATGGCCACGTTGTCAAATGAGAGCGCGGTGCAGAAAAAAATCTGCTGTACCGTACTTCAATACTCCTGCAGTTTTGCTCCCCGCCCGCACAAACCCCACGCTGACCAGCGTGGTGAAGTATGGTCAAATGACCCCTACGACCCGAGCAAAGTGGAGAGGCCCTCATAATAATAATCGCACTGATATAGTACTTTTCATCAAGGATCCCAAAGCGTTGTACAGGACACAGCAGCAGCAGCAGCAGACACTCAGCATAAAAATAATATTATAAATACGTACGAGGAGCGGATCGACAACAGGGCTGTAAATCCACAAAGGGGGTGGGGGCCTCATCTATGCTGGACCAGCGGCCCCCAAGAGGCTGGAAACTCAGGGCAGGCTGAGCGCGACGCGGTGATGGGGAAGCGATGACGACAGTGACATCATCATCAGCCCCCCCCCGCACCCCCACCTTGACCTCGATTTGCATATCATTTGTGTCGCGTAATTTTTGCGGGCCTGAATTTATGGAAATGAAGACGCACGTTTTGTATGGTGATCCTTCGTTAGCTTTGTCGAAAGCATTAATAGATTTTGAGATCAATGAAAGCAATGGATTTGGGACGGAAAGAGGAGCAAGTGGTGGTGACCTCCAGGGTGGATCTTTGACCTCCCAGGGTGGATCGTCACTTGTTTGTGAAGGAGGGAGCGAGAGAGAGGGGTACGTGCCTGGGCGCTATTGGCCGCATTCCTCCCTGCCTCGTTTGGACAACATTCTTCTTGTGCCGGTGTCTTTCTCTTTTTTTTTTCTGCGTTGTGTTTGTTTGCTCTTTGTGTTTGACTGTCAAAATACGGGAGGAAGAAAAAAAACGAACTGACACGCACACGCAGAAAACTCCTGGCCTCAAGTGGGCTCTGAAAGCAGTGTGTGCCCGTGGTCTCAACTAAACTGTTTTAATAAAAAAAAATTGTAGTTTACCAGGTAAGGCCCACTGAGCTAGCTTTTTTTCAGAAGCGACCTGGCCGTCACAAACGATAGCTCAACGAAGCGGCGTATCGCGCGGAAATTTATACCGGCAGCCAAAAACTCTGAACGTGTGATGTTGATTCTAAACGTGGAGGGAAAAACTGGAGGACCTGGAGAAAAATCCACGCGACCACGGGGACAACACGCAACCTCCAAATATACAGCAGCAGGCGTCGGGGGTCTGGATCGAGCCCACGACCTCCTGTATAGCAGGCGAGGTAGTTAACATCTCGCCACTGCGGCGCCCATCGCTGCCAGTGGGATGGCAAAGCTAGAGGCGGTGTGGCGGTTGTCACTGTTTCTCATGTTTCGGTACCCGGGGGGGTGGTGGGGGGAGATGATGTGATGGTTTTGTCGTCCTCATCATGGCTACTGCTGCTGCTACGCCTGCCTTCAGGCTGTTTGTTCCGGCACGGGCAGAACCTCGGGACTTGGCGGAAACGGGTTGGGCCGTGGGTGCATGGGCTGACACAGCATGATGAGAGAGAGTGTGTGGCGAGTGAGGGGTGTACGGTGTGCGAGCATTGTTGCTGCCGGGTGGGTGTGTCCGAGTGAGTGTGTAGTGGTAGTGTGAGTGGAGAGCGGCAGGGGAGTGGTTATCGCGCTGTGCTACGAACCCCGAGTTCGATTCCCTCTCGCGGCCACCAGCACCAGTGACCATTATCTATACCGGTCCTGGGCCTCCCCTAGGGCACCTCTGATTAGCACGATTGACTACATACGATGTGAAATAAGTTCGACATACATAGAAATGAGTACCTGGTGTGACGTGTAAACATCGCCACTCGGAAGACTAAGGCGGGCGGGCGTGGTGCTGGCCAGTTGTCACCTTGTGTGTCTTTGAGGTTTTCATAGGTGCTACTCGCTAACAGCACCTTGCCCCAACAGGCTGTTGAAGGCTACATGGGGGATCTTTGTCTTTTTGTGTGAGTGAACAAGAAAGTGATTGAGTGGGTGAGCAAGCAAGTGACCGAGTGATTGAATAACTGAGGCGAGTTAGATTGCGTGAATGGGTGAGTGAGCGAGTGCCATTGTGAGTGCGCGTGTAAGTGGGTAACTTATTGAGTGACTGGGTGAGTGGTTCAAAGCAGTTGTGTGACTGAGTGAGAAAAAGTGAGTGTGTGAGTGAATGAATGATGGCCTAAATCAGGGGTGGGGAACCTTTTTTCTGCCAAGGGCCATTTGGATATTTATAACATCATTCGCGGACCATACGAAATTATCAACTTAAAAATTAGCCTGTTATATTTGGTCAAACATTTCATTAACTCACCCCTAATGCGATGGCTGAAACTGCTTCTCTTTGGCGAGGCGTGTGATGTTCGCTGGTATTGATGATGTTGCTGCTACTCGCAACTGCTTTTCCAGGTTTGCTCCTAGATTTATTGAATTTCGAGTCCCGCCTGCGGTTGCCTTGGCAGGGTCAGACCAAATGATTTCGCGGGCCAGACGTTCCCCACCCCTGGCCTAAATGAACGAGGGGCGAGTGGGTTGAGTTTGTACGTGTGTGACGGGAGATGGTGGTGTAGTTGCTCGCGCACCGCTTTAACATCTGGCGACCCGAGTCACGGGGAATGATATCGTCGATATCAGTACCCGGCTTGATTGGGCCCCCTCCCTCTTAGGTCGACTCAGCCTTAAATGAGTCCTTGGTGGGGCGTGCGAACATCAAGCCCGTGCTTTGTACAAGTGTGAACCGGCTGCAGTGGGTGACCCAAACCGGGAACGTGACCACTTCTGACACCCAGCGCTGACTGGATGTCGCCGAATCTGGCCAGCGTGCCAGAGTCACAGCCAGCCGGTCACGGGGGGGTTGGGGGAGGTGCCACAAAACTAGCCTTGGCACGATATCCATCATCATTATCATCAGCCATGGATCGATCAATCCACTGCTGGATGAAGGCCTCCCCAAGCGATCGCAATCTCGTTTCCAGGCTGCAGCGCGTACAAAATTCTCTGCCACGTGTCACGGCGGGGTTACCACAACATCCGATCGCGTCCGTCCGGCGCTCGCCGAGTTGCATTGACTTCTGGTTGCCGAACGAACACGTTGTTATCAGGTCGGGCTCGTTACACACAAAGTGCTTGCCACAAAATGAACCACGATACTTCGCTGATCTCGTAAAGGAGCATAAAGCATCATCACGCGAACTCCGGTCATCCTCGCAGCAGCGGCTTTTGGCTGGCCATTGAACAAAGACGGTGGTCCGCGCATCGCACGGCGCTTTCAGATGCGCTTTTGCGGCCACTGGGAGCTATGCACTTTTAAGTCGTGTAGATTGAAAAATGTATTTCGTTAGAAATTGCCTTTTGTGTTTAGTTTGTTATCCTCGGTGCAAAAGAAGTTTACCATACACACACATACACACATCTCTCCCATGGTTCTGCGATGCAGCAATCCACCCGGCACCTGCGCACGGGCTGCTTTCATCGCTCCATCTCCTCGGTGGACGTACACTTGTTAGATGCCTTCCGCTCTCTGGCGGCCGCTCTGTCGCATCTTGACCACCGTCCATCGTCCCTTCCAGCGACTAGTCTTGCCCATGTCTGTTCAGCTTTTCTCGACCGTGCATTTACTCGCGTGCGCGCGCTCAAACCTCCAAACCACCGTACGTACGTCACATGCGTTGCTGCAAGAGGCCTGTGCGGTAACAGGAGTGACTTGAGGGCGACTCTGAAAGCGGTGTTCCCAGGTCAAAAGTATACCATTCTCTTAATTGCCTGTGGTGTTTTGTGCCACTTAATAATAATTCGGCAACTTGTAACGCGCACAGTTTTTCGCAATCAGAGCGCGACTCGTGCGCGTTCATGAGGGCGCTATGTTTTTACGCCTTGCGATCTTTACACAACATATCTGACTTGAGTTCACTGCAGGAGTGGCCGACCGACAGACCGTGAAACAGCGATTAGCTGGCAGCTCTGCGTAGACCTGCGGGGTCCGTATCCCCCCCTATTCTCGGACTCCGTTAGTGCAGTTATAATATGCTGGCAGTGGCAGATAAATACCGATCACAGCCTGTTTTAAAGTAGTGGTTGACGTGCTACACTACGAACCAGGCAACCCGAGCTCGGATTCCCGCTCGCGACCAACATTGGTGACGAATTGCTGAACCGGTTCTGGGCCTCCCCTAGGTCGGCTCGGCCTTAAATTAGTAACTGCTGAGGTGTGTAAACACCACGACTAGGGAGACAAAGGTGGCCGGGCATGGCACTGTCTACCCACCCCCTCCCCCCTCCTTGTGTGCCTTTCCAACCAATGATGGGTGTTACTCGCTATAACACAGCACTTGCCCCAACGGTCTTTATTAAAAGGCTGTCCGTTTTGTGTGTGCAGGGTGGAGGGCGTGATGAGGACCATGAACACGGAGAAGCTGCTGAAGACGCTGCCCATCGTGCAGAGCCAGCTCGACGCTCTGCTCGACTTTGAGGTGCGTGGGCATCGGTGGTGGCGGTTGTGTGGTGGCGGTTGTGTGGTGGTGGTTGGTGCCATTCATGCACGTGCCGCTGCGACCGACTTTGCGTGCGGATTTCGGAGGAATATGAAGAAACAAAAAAACTTAAACAAATTTTAGGCCCACTGAGCTATATGGCTCTTTTTCATAAGCGACATGGCTATCATAAATGATAGCTCAACGAAGCGGCTTATCACGTGTAAATTTACAGCGGCCAAATACTCTAAACGCAGACTCGGAGAAAAATCTACGCAACCACAGGAAGAGAACATGCAAACTCCAAATTTACGGGCGTCGGGGTTGGGGGTCGAACCCGCGACCTCCTGTTGTATACCTGGCGTGGTAGTTAACATCTCGCCACGGCGGCGTTCACTCTGACGAGGGGCGGCACCGCCGGTGCCCATGAAGCTGCCATTATCTTCTTGGTTCTTTCGGTAAAGTCACGTAGAAGGGAAATAATAAAATAATAAAAATAAAGCATAATAATCAGTTTATTATATTTTAATATTTTATTTTATGATGTTTTATTTTTATTATTTTATTATTTCCCTTCTACGTGACTTTACCGAAAGAACCAAGAAGATGAATCTCTGCAGTCACCAAAGCTTTAAATCGAAATTTAAGCTGCCATTAGTTCATGCGTTGCGATTCCCGGTTTCAAATTGATAATTGGGCTCAGAAACCCGCCTGTGCAACTGTGCCTTCGTGATCGCGTTGCGCGATAAGAGTGGCGCAGATACCACGTGTAGTCTTTATTATTAGTTTGCGAGTAGGGGGGGAGGTAGGGTGTGGGATTTTGTAGCTGCTCATCCAGAGCTATGAATGCCCTGGTAGTGCATTGTCTTTGTACTGTGCGCCGTATCGCGTTCTCTGGTCTGACAGTTTTTCAGTTTCGGTTTCATTTATTTGGAATAACCCTGTGAGCCATTCGGCTCTTGATTCGGGTGCAACCGCAACAAACAATAAAATTACAAGATACATTTAAAATGTACTGTACGCACATTGAAACACCCCCTACAAAAACAATTACATCTTCCAGCATCATTTGTTTATGCTGCGTACCAAAATGTGCAAAAAATCCCATTTTGATGTTAGATCACAATAATAATCAACTGGTGACACTGGTAAGACTGGGCCCTTTGATGTGTAGCCCAATCAGTTTAAAGAACAGTGCATATATGATCAGAGCATGTTTTGTTTGCATGTTTAACACGGGTACGTGTGGTTCATGCAGACGTGATTCCTTGCAAAAGGTTTCTATTTGGTGTCCGAACATCTTAACACCTGCTGTATTGCCAGAAAGGGCAAAACCTATTCTTACTTTTTCATACATGTGCAGGATGTTTGCTTTAACTGCCTCGGCAACCCTAAGCGCCGTATATCCCATCTCATCTCAACCATTCCATTGCCTTGCTGCAGTCGAGCCAACAAGGATGCCCCAGGGCCACAGCCGTTCCTGTTCATCGCGAGGTGCACACAGCAATGTCTGCCAGGAAGGGGACGATTTTGTTATTTGTTTCTGATGATCAAATAATTTTGCGAGTAGATTAAAAATTTTTTTTTTTTACATTTTGCTTGGCACATTTGCGTTGTGATGCCCGACACACGTGGGGCTAACTCGGTTTTCGTTAACGCCACGGGATCTTTAACGTCCACTGCGCCGCGTATTTTACGGCTGATACACCCGCAGCATTAACCAGGGCGGCCGGTGGCCTCGAACCGTGAACCCCCTCTGCAACAAGAGGCTAAAGTGCCACCGCTCGGCCGAGTCATAACTGGACATCGGTAAAAAAGAGCTTCGCAGCTCATCGGATTCCTCCAGCATAAAAAAATATTCTGTTAACTCTCCGACGTAAAGCTTTCGGATTCCTGCCTTGCCGAGCGTGCGCGGTTTGGCGGGGTTCTGCCAATCGACGGCGCACTAAGACCCCCCCGCGTGGCCGGCACGCTGCGTCATGTAGCGCCACGGTGACCCTCCCACCCACCCCCACCCCCCACTGCCGGCGCCTGGCGGGATGTGGGGAAAGACCAGGGAGCTGTAAACTCCCTTGCGAGTTCCCAACACGCCCGTTCCATTAGCGGACGGAGAGAAAGCCGACCGACCTTGCGATGCCTAACGTGCGCGCGGAGGCTTTTACGAGCACCACAGGCGCGGCAGCCCGCGGTTACCGTGAGCCGCCGTGGCCCTAACCTCGTGATTAATTAATGCTCGTCGAGTCCAGAGGTGGCCTCGGGAGGGAGCGTGTGCGTGCGTGCGTCTAGGTCGGAATGGGATCTTGTCTCGGATAAAATTAGCTCACGTGTTTTGTGTCCTGTGGGGGGTGTGTGTGTGCTCTGTATCCATAATTAACAAAGATGCCCCGTGTCATCTACACAGTCTGTTGGACCAAGTATTGTTGGCGAGCACCTATTATAAGGCTGGAACAGCCTCACGAGGGAGGTAAACTGCCAAATTTTTAAACTGCCCGCTAATTGCTTAATAGGGGCTTATTATACATAGCCATCGTCAAAACCTCTACTGGCAAGACAAATGCCCCAGGTCATTCTTGAAAATTACACTGATCCCGCCTACCCGAGTTCTCTGCTGGATAAACAAAATAAACTTGAACTTGATTTTCCATAAAGATTGTTTCCCTCTGGCCACCGAGGAGTGGCTGGGACAGAGCGATGAAGGCCGAGCGGACCCAGGCCGTGGCCGTCGATCCGGGAACGGCCCAGGTCCGTCGCTGGGCCGCTGAGTTGGCTTTGCGCGTGGCCATCACGACGGAGCGCGAGTCTGGCCTACCGAGACCTGACCCCCCCCCCCCGCCCCCCCCGCCCTCCCTCTTGTGGTCACGTGTGCGCACAGGTGACGCCCAACGACCTGACGAACGGGGTCATCAACTCGGCCTTCATGCTGCTCTTCAAGGACCTCATCCGTCTCTTCGCCTGCTACAACGACGGCATCATCAACCTCCTCGGTGCGCACACGCCCCCCCCTCCGTCCATTCCTTCCTTTCGTCTCCCGTCGACGTTCTGGGGCTGCGCTGCACGAAAAGACTTGAGGGCAAAGCTTGCCCTTTCAGTTTTCAGTTTAATTTATTTGGTATAGCCCTGTGAGCCATTCGGCTCTTAAATCTGGTGCAACCGCAACAAACAAAAAATCTAAAATATGAACAAGAAAATATCTCGAAGTGACTATGCGCAAACAGAAAAATCCAGGAAAATACTGCAAAGACTTCCAGAAAAAAAAGCACCGTACACCAACGCTGTGCAAAAATCCGTGTACAGACAGTCTTCGACTTGCGCACTCAGTTCGTTCCTGGTACCCCTTCGTAAGTCAGAACACAGTAATCTTCTGTATTTAAATGCCCACACGCGCACAAACCCTCGCTCCTAGGACAAGGCTGACTCCTTAACATCTCTCGGAGGGTTGCTCAGCCGATCAAAATAGTGCCGCTGTTCAATTTGCCCGTTTAACACGCAGGCTTTCCCGACAAATATCATCCATAATATAGGTTTGTTTTTTTGGTTTAGATCGCATAAATATAAATGTGTTGTTAAAGCTGTCACCACCCGACACAGCCAATCAGTCAGGTTTGTCACGTAAACAGAACGTGTCCAATTCGTTACTAGTACAGCACACCGGTGTGTTGGAGAGCAAATCCACAACATTTACAATCCGAACACGACGTTTCTCCAGTAATAACAACCGGCATCATCAGGCGACAGCCAGATTTGTCAGTGAGAGTTCGCGTTTTAAGTCGATGTAAGTAATAAAAAAATGAATGAAAGCTGGTTCGTAAGTGCGTGTGTTTTACTGTACCTGAATAGGCTCTCGTCAACAGCAACTGGCCCAGCGTTGTGTCCAGGCTTACGCGGGTTGTTGCGGTGGGCGGTGGTGGTTGTCTCTGCGGTTGTGGCTCTGCAGAGAAGTACTTTGAGATGAACAAGAAGAATTGTAAAGAGGCGCTGGACCTGTACAAGAAATTCCTCACGCGCATGACACGCGTCTCAGAGTTCCTCAAGGTTGCCGAGGTGAGGTCCGCACGTACGCACGCACGCACAGATGCACATGTGCATCATTTGAGGCCTAGTTGACCTCGGAGAGGCCGAGGACCTGTTCAGATAATCGTCACTGGTGTTGGCCATGAGCGGGGAATCGAACCCTGGCCGCCGGGTTTGTAGAGCAGCACGCACACACGCAAATATGCGTGTGCATACACACACATCTGCGTGTGTGGGTACACGCATCTGCGTGTGTGGGTACACGCATCTGCGTGTGTGGGTACACGCATCTGCGTGTGTGGGTACACACACACACATCTGCGTGTGTGGGTACACACACACACACCTGCGTGTGTGGGTACACACACACACACATCTGCGTGTGTGGGTACACACACACACATCTGCGTGTGTGGGTACACACACACACATCTGCGTGTGTGGGTACACACACACATGCACACGAGCCGAGTAACGCCCGTTGCGCTTCGTGTCGTTGCAGTGCGTCGGCATCGACAAGGGCGACATCCCCGACCTAACGCAGGTAACGAACGACTCCGCGTGTGTCACATCCTCTGCATCCCCATTGGACGTTAAAGATCCTCTGGCGCTGTTCAAGAAAGAGTAGGCCATGTGTGTGCCGGCGTCACGGTCTCAGCTTGATAGATTTGTGTCCGCAGTAACTTTTTTTTTTCCAAAAGTATTTTGTGAACAAGACGATTCGGGTACACGGAGGATATGAAAGGGGGTTGACACCACCACAAGCACATTACGGATTACAATGCAATGGGACTCACCTGTCTAAAACTGCTCTGATACCCCTGTAGAAGAAGAAACAGGGGGGGGTAGGGGGGATTGCCTGAATGCCCGAATGAATGCTCTTAAGAATAAATGCCCACTGGAGAAGAGAGAGTGAAAGGGTTACATGTTTGTTTGTAAGCTTCCTCCCCACGTGCACAGTTACTTGTTAACCCTTTCCCGTTGTGATGACGGACGTGTTCGTCATCGCAACGGGATCGGAAGAAAAAATTAAATAACTTTATCGGTGCCGAGGATCCCACAAGGCCACGCGGGAGGGCGTGCGGCACAGCTTGGCGCCCGCTGTCGTAGGGTGCGGTCGTGTCGCTACGGTTCCCTGCGGCGAGTACAACGCATTTAAAAACAGCGGCGCTGTGCCTCTCCAAGTAAAATTAATGCCGAGCCGCTTGCGCGTTCAGAGATTCGGCGGTGAGCGGGAACCCCCCCCCCCTCCCACTCCAACCCTGCAAACTTGCAGACGCCTCAGAACAGGAGAGGGTTAATTGGGAGGACTCATCGCGGCGTCGCGCTCCCTACTGGCGGACTGCACACGGGGACAGCTGCCCCTGGGTTGTCCCCTTGGCTCGATGGCAGCAGGGTGAAGGGAATGCTTGCGATGAGATGGGATGTTTCCGAGGTTGCTGCGACATTTCAGCAAGCACCCTCTCAAGGCAAATTCTTGTTAAGTCAATTGAGAGTTCGGCTGGAGCGAAAGACCCTGCTCCTTTTTTAAAACACTTATTTTTAACATAATATATATGTGTGTGTCTCTTAACTGCGATTCTGAAATATGTCACCGTTAGGTTTAATGTTGGGTTAGAAACGCCAACGTCTGTGCTCTCCAGTTTCCTGGGTGAAAAGTGGGGTAAGTTTTTACCCAGTCACGTCCAGCTGGCTCAACAAACTTAAACTAAACAACGCCACGGCCCCGTCCGGATCGGGATTGCGACCTCCCGACCTTTGTTTGCGTGACGCCGCAGCGGCTTTACGTGCGATGGTGCGTTGACCTCTCTCGCGCCCACACCAACTCGTCTGTCCATCCGTCCGTCCGTCGTGCAGGCTCCCAGCAGCCTCCTGGACGCCCTGGAGCAACACCTGGCCTCGCTCGAGGGAAAGAAGACCAAGGACGCACCTATGACCGCCAGCAGGTGTGTGCATGCGTGCGTTTGCACGCCGTCCGTGACCCTTGTACGTGTGTACGTATGTTGAACTTCTTCCGTGCCATACGTAGCCATACCGTGCTAATCGGAGGTCCGGGGGGAAAGAAATTTGTTTTCAATCTAGATGATTTAAAGGTGCGTGGCTCCCAGTGGCCTTCTAATATCGGAACGGAAGATCGTTCCAGACGGCCCCTCTGAAAAAGCGTGCGATGCAGTGACCGTCTTTGTTCGATGGCCAGCCAAAAGCCGCTGCTGTGAGGATGACCGGAGTTTGCGGTGTGTAAACATCGCCACTGGGGAGATGAAGACCCTCGTGCGCCATGCCGGCCTTCACAGCTGCTACTCGCTAGCAGCACTTGCCCCAACAGTCTGTTCAAGGCTATAACGGGGGGTTGGGGGTCTTTGTACGTGTATGTTTAGAGAGTATTGTGATGGATTGCGACCTGCGTCGCTAACCCGGCCATCCGAGTTCGATTCCTGCTCACAGCCAACATCGTTGACGAATATTATAAAACAAGGTCCTGGACTCATCTTCTTGGTTCTTTCGGTAAAGTCACGTAGAAGGGAAGTAATAAAATAATAAAAATAAAACATAATAAAATAATAAAATAAAATAAACCGAAAGGTCCTGGACCTTCCCTAGGTCGACTCAGCATTCAATGAGTACCTGGTGCGGTATGTAAACATCAGCAACCGCCCTTGTGGTACCATTATCGGCCTTCATTGGTGCTCGCTAACAGCACTTGCCCCAACAGTCTGTCAAGCCTACGCGGGGGATCTTCGTCTTGTGCGCGTGTGACTCTTTGCAGCCGCAGCACGAGCCTGTCGACGGCCGTGTCGGCGTTGTCCACCACGGGGATGTCGCTGAGCCGCGTGGACGAGCAGGAAAGGCGGGCGGCGTTGGACGAGGAGCAGGCGCGGCTCAACGCCCTCAAGGTGCCGTGTGCCGGACGCCGCGAGAGTTGTCGGCATTTTCCGCCAGCGTCTGCGTCGATTGCATCGCAAATCTGTCTCGACGGTTTCTGTAACCGAAGATTAAATTTTTTTTTTTCAAGTAATTTGTTCAAGAGCCGGCTTTTGTTCACAGGAAATGTATTTAATATTGATTTCTGTTTGTGAATTTCTTCTGTTAACGTGGTTGTGTTTTTTTTGTTGCTATGATTTTCATTTCGTTGTGTTTGCTTTGGTTTCTATTTGCTTTCATTGTTGCCATTTGTGGTGATTCAGGGTCACCTTTGCGATTAAGAACCCGTCCCAGCGTCTCGAGTTCTCACCCGGTTAAACAAAATAAACTCGAAACTGGAGCTGAATCGACACCTTGGCGATCAGTTGCACAACCCAATCGCTGAATCTCAACGTCTTTGCAACTGATGTTATATGCAACAGTTGCTTACAGTAGAAACACTACTCGTGTGCTGCACAATTGAAACCTATTATCGTTCTTTATAACCCTGAACATGCTGTTTAATGTCGTTCTTGTGCTACTGCTTTCTCAGGTGTGGACAATGCGGTTGCAGGGAATGCACAGACAATGAGAGTTGGTTAATTTGCAGTTCCACCGGTTGTGTCAAATCTCCTTCTGTCTTTGGTACTCTGAGACCAGTTATGAGATTTTATTCATCAACATCATCTTCATCAGCTTACTGCTAGATGAAGGCCCCCCAAAATGATTCCGTATAGCCTTTTGTGCCGATCTCGTCGCTCCATCCTCGTTGGGATGTCCTTTGTGCTTGAAATGGACACATTTGTAGAGGGGTCGCACGCATGACGATGCTGTGCGCTGGAAGTCGAACGTCGCGTTCCGGTCTCGCGAGCGAGCCGTTTGTGGTCATCGTGCAGCATCCTTTGCTGCCCCTTTGTAAGCGGAGCCGTGGTGTGTGTGCGTGTGTGCGTGCGTGCGTGTGCGCGTGGTTGTGTCTGTCCGTGCGTGCGCGCTCGTATGTGTCTGTCGGTGCGCGTGCGTCGGTATTGCATGTGCTCGGCCCCCCTAGGAGCAGCGCTTGCGGGAGCTGGGTGGTGGCGGTGGTGGTGGCGGCGGCGGTGGCGGCGGTGGCGGCGGCAGTGGCAAGCAGAGCTCTCCAGCGTCGAGCGGAACGTCGCCCAACTCCACGCCCGTGCGCAGCAACACGGCGCCGCCCTCTACCGACCTCTTCTCCTCCACGCCGCCCTCCACGCAGACGGGGTGCGCGGTGGGGGGCACGCCGACGGGCGGCGTGACGACGCGACGATTCAATCGTTTTAAATCAATTAAATTTTTATGCCTTCGGACCGAGGTCGAGAGTGTTGCGGAATTAGCTCCGTCTTTGTCTCTAACATGTCGTCACTTGGTCTATCTATGCCACTCATTTTGTGTGCGGTAGTGCAGCAGTTAGTGTGCTGCGCTGTAAAAACCCAGCGGCCTGGGTTTGATTCCCGCTCACGGTTCCCATCACCAGTAACGAACATGTGAACGCGTCCTCGGCCTTCGCTAGGTCGACTCGGCCTCAACTGAGTGCCTGGTGCAATGTGTAATCATCGCCACGGGGGAGACGGAGGCGGCCGGGGCGTGGCACTTGCACCAAACAGTCTGTTAAAGGCTCCACGGGGGGGGGGGGGTGGGATCTTTGTCTTTGTCTCTGCGCAGAGGCTCCAGCGATCTCTTCGGGCTGCAGCCGAACTTTGGGGGAGGTGTGCAGGGCACAGGGGTCCCTCCCGGAGCGCCCAGCCCCTGGACAGGTGAGGGTTGCAAGCCCAGCACTTAATTTCAGCCGGCACAGTTGCGCAACGCGGCTCCTCGCGGAAATCGTTGTCGGTCACGGCCGCCAACGCGTTTTGGTGGTCTGCAAAATGGCCGTGTCTAAACGGTCATGAACAATAGGATCACGATAGATAGAGACGTACACTTGATTCTAACTGGTGTGTTAGTGTGTTAGTGCCTTACGCCTTGTGATGCCTTAGGCAAGCCAGCCTAGCAGCAGCAGCTGCAGCTTTCCTGAAAATATGGAGTGAAGATTCAAGCCTGGGTTGCCTCAACGCTGTCATGTGAGCTTGTTTAACCAGTGCTTGATGTGATTATGCTAATTTAGAAGAAGTGCTGAGCGTACTCTTAGTTCTTTCGGTAAAGTCACGTAGGTAAAAAATGAAATAAAAATTAATAAAAATAAAACAATAAAAATCACGACGTTTCGGAGGCAACACAAGTCTCCGTCATCAGGTGGGACCGTCACAGCCAGAGTTGCTGCATCAAGGTCGTGATTTTATTGTTTTATTTTTATTAATTTTAATTTCATTTTTTACCTACGTGACTTTACCGAAAGAACTAAGAGTATGAATCCTTGCAGTCACGAAAGCTTAAAATCTAGAATTCATCACTCCATCTCCGTTCCCTCTTTGGCCGTTGCTCCGTTGGTTCATCGTGACGGTTGGCCATCGTCCCTTCGAGCCATCCACGCGTCCGACCCAGGCCCCGCCGACTCTCGCGGACGAACAAGTTTGAACGTCGTCATGGACCCGCGCGTAGTTCCCTAACGCGCGCTTTAAGAAACGGAAAGTGGGTCCGCCGCTCCATCGTATCCTGTCTCGGCGCTCTGACGGGGAGCGTCGTCGCGCCGAGGCTTATTACGACACTCGCGTGCGGAGCGTGTCGGTGGCTTGCTGCTGCTCCGTGTTGGTGGTGGCTCTTTGCTGTCGGTTGAGGATGACTATTTACCGCCATGTCGGTGTGCACGGATGTGCTCTCCCCCCCCCCTCCCGTGTAAAAATCTCGCCGATGTTTTTTTCGGGTTGCACCGCGTGTTGTTCGGCACGAAATGACTTCCTCGAGGGGGACTTTTCGGGTACGACCCCGAAAGCTACAGGGGGGGGGGGGGGAGAGGTGGATTTGTTGGTGATTGGAACGTGGATGCATCGTGCAAGTGTGATGATTTTCAATTATCAATCAATCAATATCGACCCACTCTTTCAAACTTAATTGGCTTGCGGGGGCAGCGACTCCACCAATTCTATATATTTCGCCTGGATGATCCCTTGAGATGGCAAGCGTGTCCAGGGTAGGCTGATGATGGTGCACCAGTGCAGGCCTGCCATCAGTCCAAGCCTTTTTTCTGATTTATATTTTGCTTTATTCCCCAATTACTTTCCAGCTGTGCTCTTGGCGTTTTGGTAAACGAAGGACTTTTCCGTTCAATACTGTGCCGCGAGCAGTGCATCATTGCCCTGCCAGAGATCGGTTTGGGAAGATGACTTTACATAACTACTTCTGAGCTTCACTTCAACAGACCTCGCGATCCACACGAGCATCGCACGGTTTAATGCCCGTAGCATGTTGATCAGAGCTAAAATTACGCGTGCAGTCATTGGTGACCAGGGTGAGAGACCATCAACTTGCCGCACTTGAGAACCCGGCTTAATCACGGACGGCCGAAACCGAGATTCATCCCCAGGATCTCCCAGCGGTGGAATTTCAGCGTTCTCTGAACCACCGTCCACCTCTAGACCGGTTCTTACTGGGAAGCACTGCTTGAGCATATTGGCACTACAAGACAGAAGAGAAAAGTGGAAACAACAAATGACGACATGTGCAGTGGGTCTACCTCCGGGGCTCTCTGCCCATGGATCGTGACGACGATGCTGATGATGATGATGATTAACCTTCATCCATGATCCAATGGGCGGCAGCGGTGCCGTGAATGTGGATGATTGTGCCGCAGTGCAGCATGCTCGGGACATTATTTTGGTGCTCTAAATGTCCAAATGATTGGCCACTTTGTTGAGCTCTCATCTTGATGCAGCTCATCTGGCTGTGACGGTCCCACCTGATGACGGAGACTCGTGTTGCCTCCGAAACGTCGTGATTTTTGTTTTTATTTTATTTTATCTTCATTAATTTTGATGTTTTACCTACGTGACTTTACCGAAAAAACCTAAGAATACTCTCATCTGTGGCCAGGTTTCTTCTGAAAAATAAGTGAATACCTCTGGGCTTTGCCTGGTAGGATGGGAATGGTTTATTTTTTATTTGGATGCGTTTGGGTGATTTGTTTACCTTTCCTGTCGTGTTTTTGTATTGTTTGTTGTTGTGGCATTCTTACCCGCCCCCCTACTGGACATGTGTGAAAAAGCTCATTGGATTCCTACACTATAAATATTCCGATTTGCAGAGTTGCCACAACATGCCGCTACTGTAAGAAACACGATCGTATCGTATCCGCTTCACAGCGTTTTGTAATGTCATGATTTGTCATTTAATTTTTTAATTTGCAGTATGCCAAAAAGATGATCCCTGACAAGCCCAGGGCTGCCACGATACGGCGACAATGCGACAGCGCACCGCACGAGACGAGCCAAAGCATCGTCATATCGTGTTAATTTTATTATATTATTTACCAAATAACTCTAAATGAAATGACAACACGCACACACACAGTAGGCGAAGTTCTAAATATATTGCCCGTGCTTGTTTAACGAGTGCTTTGCAAAACGGTTTGCCGCGAGTAATTGATGACGTGGTGGTTGCGTGATCTCATCATTGTCATAGCAAGTTCTGCGAGTTATTTAATTATTTCCTCATTGTACGGTTGGCAGAAAATGCACATGAAGCGTTACAGGATTTCAGAGCGCAACGTTGAGTGAAATTAAAACTAGTTCAGTCGTTTAGTTTATAGCTGCTGCTGCTGAATACATGTTAAGTTAAGTAAGCTCCATTCAAAAGCGAAAAGCGCAGCAGAGCGGAAAAGAGAAAACCGCCGCAGCGAAAGTTCACGACGCGGATGCACATCTCCGCGGAGCTGGCATCGCGCGACGACCCTCGTTGTGAAAGTTGACATCGTCGTGAGCAATGACAGTGCGGCACCCCCAGGGGGGGGGGGGGGGTGCCACCTCTTCATGTTGACTCGCGTGTCCCCTGTGTGTGCCTCGCCCCCGCCCCCCCCCCCTCCTCCTCACTTGCTCTCTCCGCTGCTGCGTGCTCTCTGTGGGAAGACGTGTTCGGGTCGCCGTTTCGCACCGCTAGGCCCGAAGACTTTCCCACTTCCATTAGCCTTTACTCGTACGATGGTGGGTGGCAGCGCACGACACACGGCTCGATTTCACCGCACGGCATGCGATCGGAACGGAAGCTCGTCCCGGGCGAACGCACGAGAGAGCGCGGTTTAGAACTAAACCCCACCGCGGTTTTTGCGGGCGGGCAAGTGGGCGAGCGGGTGCGTCGTGTGTTGGCACTGTCTTCTCCGTGAATGATCCTCCCCGGGCATTCACGCAGTGGGCCCCCGCAACCACCACGCTGGCATGCTGGAAAGTCACGGGGCAGATTATCGGGGCTGCCCCGTTGAGCCTTGGTCAGTGCACGACCCTGATATGCATCTGGTGCATGCTGCGCTCCTTGTCCATAGCTCTGTTCACACCCTGTAGCTCTCTTCATGTCTGACTTGACTTTTGTTCCAGGACTTGCACTCACGTGTTGCTCTCCTCTGCCTTGTTTTCGTCTCTCTGTCTCTCCCTCCCTCTCTCTTCCGCCTGAAAATACTCTTTCTCTCTTCCTCCTATACCCTGTGTCTGCCACTCTCTCACCCCCGTATGGTTTCTCTTCTCTTCAACTTTTCTCTCTCTCTCCTCCCGGCGGGACCTGGCTCCTCCTTCCCTTTGCCGGGGGCTGTGCCGGGGCTGTGCCGGGGGCTGTGCCGGGCCTAGCGACGTGCGGCGCCGAGGCTCCGTGCGTGTCGTCGCGAGAGCACTACGCGGTGTCGAGCGCGGCTCCCGCCACCTACTCCGCTCCGTTGCCTCCGGCCCCCTCCTCTCTCAATCCCTTCTTGGGTAAATCCCAAGCGGCGCTCTCGACCCGCTCGCGCTCCCAGGGACGTGGGTATTTCATCGCGCCCCAAGGGAGACAATGGAAAGGATCGAGGAGGGGTGGTGGTGGTGGTGGTGGTTGGGGGAGGGGAAGAGGAGGAAAAGGGATCGAGTTGCTGGGGACCATGTGAAGTGGTTTGGCCGAGAACCGTCCGTGGGAGATGCCGGAGATCGCGAATGATGGGAACGGACGCAGCCTGTCGTGGATATCGACTCTCGGTTTTGAGGATAGACGCTAGATGGAGAGAATTTATTTGGTTACCCCCCCCCCCATCCATTTGTCACGATTCTCAGTCGCAAATTTGTACCAATGAAGTAGCTTTTTCTTCTTTTTGTACCGTCCCGTTTCCGTCGTCTCGTTTACACGGTCCCGTCCGTAAAGTGGCATACTGCCCGTCTAGTTTGTATCGTCTCGTACTATCTTGCGTCAACTTTAATTAGTGTGTACTTGGCACTGTCTGATCTGCGCTTCCTTTGTGATGCGCGCACTGTCCGTTTCATTTGTTCTCTCCAGTTTTGGCGCGTTTGCTTAGACCATTAATTAGCGTCAAGGAAAAACATTCGCGTCGAAGTTGTATGATTTTAAAGTAGTCGATTCTTGCACGGCACCGTTCAATGCGCGTATTGTGATTGCACTAATTGATCCGAATTATAAATACCGAGCACCGAGTGACTGCTGATTTGCTGTCCGCGTCCAAATCAGCCGTTGATTCTCACTGTGGACATACGATCCAACAATTGAATTGCTAACGAGCGAGCAAGCGAGCATATATTCTCAGTGCGTGCGTGATTGTTCCGGCCGTTGTGGGGCTGACTCGGCGGCGCGTTTGTCCGTGCGTGCCCCCAGGGTTCGGCGGGTCGTTCGTCCCCACGGCCGTGTCGCCTGTATCCGCGGCGGCGCCCGGCGGCCTGCACACCGACTTCGACGCAGTCTTCGGGAACAAGAGCGCGGCGAACAAGGACGCGCTGGACTCGAGCGGTGAGCGCTGGTGGGGGGGTGGCGGCACCGGGCACCGAGCATCACCGCGGGCGTCCCTTCAATCATTTACACACGCACTCGCACCCAACCATACACTCGCACGCTCGTGCACACGCACGCTCTCACTCAACCGCACACGCACACACGCGCTCGCACTCGCGCCCATCCGTACACTCGCTAGCTCGCGCACTCGCACGTTCTCTCACTCATCCGCACACGCACGCTCGCACGCTCACAATCTTCGCAATTACTTACACGCTCTCACTCATCCATACACGCGCTCACAATCTTCCACGCGCTTGCTCACCTGTGTGCTCACTTGCACGCACTCATCCATATGCTCGGCACGCGCACACAGCAAAAGCACCAAGTGTAAGAAACTCGGTGTAACAAACTCGCAGTGAAACAAGCCCCCACAGCGTAACCAACTCGTCCCCGCCGGCCACACCGAGCACGCGGCGCGGCGCAACACCGTGGAATGTGGCGCACGAGCATGGAGCAAGCCCCCCCCCCCCACCCTGTCTAGCATGCGTCCGTGGCATCGGCACTCCCAGGCTCCCAACGTGAGCTGCCCTCCCTCCGCTCCTGCATCCGGCGATTGCTTGCTCACGCCAGTATCGGCGTGAACAAGTAGTTTCAGAGCTGCACCTTGACCTTTTGCCTTTCAGACGTGAATTGCTCGCGAGTGCAGACGCGTTGAAACAGCACGCCTCCCCCACCATTGACCCGAGCGTTTTTGGGGAAGCTGGAGACCACAACAGCTGTGAACCCTGCGATCGTACGTCCGCTAAGCGGACGATGGAGATGAAAGCTCGGAATTTTTCAAATTCTATTTGTGCAGCTTTCAGGGCCGATCTCCACACTGCAACGCTCTCAGTTCCAGCTCTGCAAATCTCAGCGGGTTCTCTCAGGCACTCTCCGAGCAGCTCCTCACCAAAGCAGCCAAATGAATGAACCACCACCTCGATGATGGTCGTCACCAGGCTCGCCCAAACCGACGGTATTATTTGGGTCTTTCGGTAAAGTCACGTAGGTAGGTTCAAAGAAACTACGACGTTTCGATCGCAACGCAAGCGATCTTCATCAGGAGGATGACGATCGCTTGTGTTGCGATCGAAACGTCGTAGTTTTTTGTTATTTGCTTTTAACCTATCTACGTGACTTTACCGAAAGACCCAATGAATATGAATTCCTGCAGTCACGAAAGCTTTAAGTCAAGATCCAACCGACGGTGTCGCAGAAACGTGTCGCCGGTTAATGTTCGGCTAAGTGGCGATGCCTTGACGATGGTGACCGTGGCGATGGTGGTGGCGGTGGCAGCGAGCCCCTGAGGATCTGGGAGTGCTGCCGATCGCTTGCCGGACAGCCCCCCCCCCCTCCCCTCCGAGGCTCAAGCGCTTAATCGGTTGTCCTGCTGCCCCTGTTGTTGCCGTTGACTTGCCTGTGTTTGTGCGTCGCAGATAAAGCGGGGGCTCGCGGCGGTAACCCATTCACTGCATGCAGTGCCCGGGGTCGGCGGAGGGCGCTCTCGCGTGGGCCGTACCCGCGGGTGGTTTCTCATCCCGTGACTGCTTCTCTCCCTCCCTCTCTCCCTCCCTCTCCCTCTCTCACTCTGCCACCCCTCCCCACCCACACCGCCTCTCTCCCCTCTCTCCCTTGGTTCGGGGGGCCCTCCCAACTCCCAACCCTGCCTGTCTCCTCCTCGCGGTGTCTGTCTGGCCGGGTGAGTTCGGCGTTTTCCTCCTCGCTGCGCCCCGCTGCGTTTCACCGCGTTTCACCCGCCCCCGCCCCCCGCGGCTGCACCCCCACGACCGCGAAACGCTTTGCCGTTAACTCCTCCCTCCCCGCCCCACCCACCACCACGCGCATGCCGTGTACCTCCACACGTACTACTAAGCTTGGCCTGGCGGGGGGAGCGCGTTCACCGCTCCCCAGAATGCTCGCCCGCGTTTCTTGGCCCATTCTTAGCGACGTCGTCAGTTGCTCGCGGCGGCGTTCGCTAACCCGGGACAATTGGCTCCTTCCAATCATCGATTCCCGGTCCGATTGCTCGATTAATCGGACAATGTGAAGTTAGTTGGGTGGGGCGAGGGGGTGGGGGGACACAAGTCTCACCCCTTCCCAAGTGTGCCGCTGGACGGGAGGTGATGGGACGCGTGCTTGGTGACATAATCCGCTTCGTCGGCCGCGTCATGCTGAGCGTGGCTTTGTGGGGGGGGGGGGTTTCCACCTTCGGGAGGTGTGGCCACCATGATTTTAGTCAATCACCTTTAATCGACCAATTGTCCCAGCTCCATTTGTATGTCTTTCGCTCACCTCGGAAAGCTTCGCAGAGTCTCTTAGACTCTTCCCGGATGCTCCTGTGCTACCATTGCGATGTTTGACCAATTCTTCGTCTTAAGTAAGCAGATTATTTTGCTTCGTGTGGGTAGAAACCAGAGTACCCACTTCTCATCACCTCTCCCATTCCTCCTCCTCGTGTGTTGTTAAGAGGTCACCTTGAGGGATTTCAGAAGTAGTTCTGAGATATCTCATTCTCCTGGCCATTCTGGAATGCGGGTTTGATGCACAGCTCCGTGAGAGCTCTGAATGGCCACACGGTGGCGTTACGCCGGTGGCACGCAATAGAAATCGTGAATACGCTTGGATTTCTATAAATCCCTCCGATTTGCGGTTGTGCTCGGAAGTTTTGGATGAGCGGTAAAGCACTTCACCTCTCGAGCCATGCATCGCGATGACATCGATCATCACAAACGCCGAGCCAAATCCTTTTCGAGTGTTTGATTTTCGGCTTGCGTTGATTCACGTGCCCGGTTCGCATTAGGGCGAATCCCAAACAGCCGGACAAATTTATACTCGAGTTTCATTCGTATTTGATCATCAAATCATGAGAGTTATCATGCACCTACCGCAACCTTCTCCCCTACCCCCCCACCCCACTCGTTACAGAGAGATGAACAGAGCTAATGCATTCTTAACGCTTTCAACCTTAATTGGTAAACGTCAAAAACGACGACAAAAAATCGGTTGCTTAGACGAATCTTGAACCGAATGTTGAATTGAATTAGCTACGAGGGGCCGAATCGGCACACGCCGGTCCCTCGCTGCTGCGTCTTGTTGTCCGGCTGACCGCCCGCCCCTCGCCCCCTCGGCGCCGGCAGGTGTCGTGATGCTAGGCGACATCCTGCAGCCCATGGTGGTGGCGCCCGCGCAGTCGTCGGCGCCCATGTCCTCGCAACAGGCGGCCATGCTGGCCCCCAACGACCTCGACTCGTCGCTCGCAAACCTCGTCGGCAGTAAGGGCGCGCCTGGCACACGCGCGCACTGCGCGCACCCGTGACATGCACGGGGCACACGTACACGTGGCACACGCGCACACCACACACACGTGACGCACGCACACGGCACACACGCACATGGCACGGACACACGGCACACACGCACGTGGCACGGACACACGGCACACACACACGTGGCACACGCGCACGCCGCACACACACGGCACAAGCACACGGCACACACGCACGTGGCACGGACACACGGCACACACGCACGTGGCACGGACACACGGCACACACGCACGTGGCGCACACGCGCGGCGCCACCTCCCCCCACTGCGGGGACGGTGTGGAGAGCAACCGGCTCCGCTGTCGTTGTTTGCTGGTGCCCAGATTGTGCCGGGGTGCAGTTTGATGCAGGGTAGACCCGCTGCCGGCTGGTGCCGTGGGTTAGCTCGCTGTACTTGCAACGCGGAGGCGGCCGGTTCGATTTGCGTAGGACCGATAAGCGCGCCAGAGCCTCCAACCACCCTGCGGTACAAATGGGTACGACCAC
Organism: Lampetra fluviatilis; assembly: GCF_964198595.1. NCBI lineage: Eukaryota > Metazoa > Chordata > Hyperoartia > Petromyzontiformes > Petromyzontidae > Lampetra > Lampetra fluviatilis. Next base: position 6,227,785 of record NC_136331.1, read on the forward strand.
GTTTAGTCGATCGGCAGGTCACGTGCGATGGGGTAGAGTGTGGGTACGCCACCGCCTCTTCCAAGCTGTCTGCCTAGCGTGGAAGACTAGGGCAATTATCCTCTTAGGGGTGCTCTCTAGAGCGAGTGGAGGCCCTTCTGCCAGCAGTGGCGTGAGAGAGATTACAGGTGCACTTTTACTTAAGCTTAAGTATATTTATTTTAGTGATTTGCTTACCTTTCCTATACTTTGCACTCCCATAGTTTTTTTGTATTGTGGTAACTTTTCGGCCCGCAATCTTGCTTGACATTACGCGAAGTAGAGCTTCATTGCTCATCGGATTTCTGCGGGAGAAATAAAGCTCACGATTTACGGTTAAAGGATGCAGTGCGCCAGGGAAATCGCTTGGCGATCGTGGCGAGCAGTCGTCACGGGCAGTGGGTTGCAGCACCTCCTCTCTCCGATACCAAACTCTGGACTGGTGTTGAGCGGCGGTGCGGTGGTTAGTCCGCCACGCTGCTGTGAACTCCGTGATCCGAGGTCAATCCTAGGCCACGGCTAACATCAGTGACGAGTGATATCTGACAGAACATATGAAGCGGCACGGTGAAGTACGGTCTAATAACACCAAAGGTTGGCACAACATGTGGTGGTGGCCTTCATTCAGCAGTGGTTTGACAAATTAATGTATCTTACTATTATTTTATTCATTTTACATTAGCAATGTTGTCCTGTGATAAGATAAAGATCCTACCTTGTTTGCTCACACAATTAACATTGTGTGTGTGTGCGCGTGCGTGTGTGTGTGCTCCACAGACTTAGCCATGAACCCTGCAGGGAAAAAGTGAGTTTTTGACAGCACACTTGAGCACAACGTGCACTCTCAAACAAACCCTCCCTGTGTGGTCCGTGTGTTCGTCTTGGCAGCGTGCTTTGGTGCGTGCGTGTTACGAGCACCACCCGTTATGGAGGCTTGCACGCGCGCTCTGCCTCATTGCTCGCATGTCATGTGGGCTGCATAGCTCGGTCACCTGGCCACGTGCGGTATAACAGAGGAGGACGGGTGGCCCGGATAGAACGAGCAAACACAGATAAGTCAACACGTACATAATTTAGGCATGCTTTATTTTTTACCTTTACGTGTCACCCAAGGTGAGAGATCAGGGTGAGTCTCATTTGCAAGTGACCTGGGCCATTATTAGTCTACCAGTGGAGGTGGGGTGGGGCGGGGGGGGGGCAATGATTGCTACTATATTACAGGGTGCTTAAAAAATGTTTTAACACTTATATGAGACTATCGTTTTTAATGGAAAAAGAACGGATAACGCACTGTAACATGATAACAAATGTAATGTTAATAGCTTCAAAAAGTCAAAGCGTCTCCACTTGTTCGCCATCGTTGTCAACGCGTGCCTGGTATTTTCTCCAGGTTGTCTCCAGAACCCGGAGGCAGATTTCTTGTGGTGTTGTTGCAAATTCTCACAAGTGTTAACATTGTTTTGAAGCACCCTGTAGAATACCAAGCGAGTCATTTTGCCACGATGGCCCGCTCTTGCTCATTACGTCCAGGACGTCTTGGACGTCCACCGAGTGAAGCGGACGGCGCGTAGTAATATCATTATTACTACGGTTAGTTCACACCGCGATCATAACAATAACCAGGGAGGCCACTAGATTTGAACCCGTGTGAACCCCTACAACAAGTGGGGAAACGTGCCGCCGCTTAGCCCGCGTCACCGCCCCGCGATGGTGTAGAGAGCTGGTGCGAAGGTCTCGACCGGTTTTATTCTTCAAGCAGTCGGTTTACCTTGCCGGCGTTTTTGCGTTCGCGTCCGCGACGACTCACGGGAACCCCCCGGCGAGGCGAGGAGCAGATCAGAATGAGAAAGCAAGTGCGGGCGTGGAGATATTTAAATTATCTTTTTTCGCAAGCGAAGTTGATCTGCCCCAAAGTTTACCGAGGGTTAATTGTGCCGGCCTAACATCTGCCGCGTGGGATGTAATCCCAGGGCCACGCTTTGTTCACCCCGAGGTAGCGATATCCGCACCTCCTCGTGTCGTGTTGATCGTTGCTCTCTCCGTCTCCGCAGGGAGCACCAGTGGACCCCCGCCGGTGAGAAGAAGCTCACGGGCGGACACAACTGGCAGCCGCGCATGACGGCCCCCGCCACCTGGGCCCAGTCCGTGCCTGCTGCCCCCTCACAGGTACGACTCCCTCCCTCCTCCCCCCGTTCCATCCGTTCCCTCCCTCCCTCCATCCATTCCCTCCGTTCACTTCCTCCATTCCCTCCCTTCCATCCATCCCTCCCTCCATTCCTCCCTCCTTCCCTCCCATCGGCAGCTCGGTATGATCGTGTTTTCTTTTTACTTTCCAAATAAGGTTGAAAGCATTCGTGCATTAGTTCCGTCCGTCTACAAAGTGGAGACACGACAACTCTCCTAGAGACGGTTTCAAGTAACAATATTTGAGTGTAAATTCGCGTGTCTATTCGGGACTCTCCTTCTAAAACCTGCCCAAATTGTTCTTAAGCGTTCGTGCCAAAAAACTTGGTGACATAAAACCTGCGCTGAAAGTATTTGCGTTTGCTGGCCGATGTGCTCCCACACCTCCCCTCCCCGTGACGCCATCGCGCGTGCCGCCGCCATCCGCTTGTGCGTTACTATCGCTCGTCAAAACACCTCCGTTACAGGTTTCACGCGCGTGCGTGGTCTTTGCCTCCTCGTGTTTCTGCCTCTTGAACTACTCGCGTATTACGGGGAGAGGAGGAAGGAAGGGAAAAGAAAAAGCGTCCAAACCGCAGCGCCGTCCCGACCCGCCGCGCGAGCGACGTTAAATGAACGTTTTTTGCGCGGTAATTATCCCGTGCCAGACACACGGCCTGGGCCGCAAAGTGCCAAGCGATCGATGTGCGGGGCAGATGGAGAGTAAATGATTTTTTGTTTTGTACTTACTGTGCTGGCGCTGCGAACCGTCGATGCCTCTCCCGCGCCGCTAGAGCGGTGCGTGGGAGGCGATCGATTGTTGACTTCCGCATCCCTGGGGACGGAGATCGAGGTGGTTGTGAAGAGAGAGCTGTGAGCTGCTCCCGCCGGTTCACCTCCCCCGGGCCAGTGGTGGAAATTCCACATTCACTAAAGTCACCATTTTTATTTTGCCAGGTGTAAGGCCCCATTGAGCTATTTAACTCTTTTTCAGAAGCGACCTGTGGCATCACAAATGACGACTCGGCGAAGCGGCGTATCGCGTGGCGATGTACAGCAGCCAAAATAGCTCTGAAACGCGTGGTGATGTGGATTGCAAATGTTGGGAGCGAATTAACCGGAGGAGGAGAAAAATCTACGCCACCACGGGGTGGGGTGGGGGGGAGACACCGCACACTCCAAATATACAGCAGGCATCGGGGTGAACCTGGCCAGGGGCGATTCGGCAACATGTCAGACGGCCACGGAGTGTTGTTGGAGCGATTGGCCACAACGCTCAAGCAAACTCTTTTTAACTCTCTTTCCAACCAAGCGCCCGTACGTATGTACAGGCGCACGCGTACGTACGTACGCTGCCAGCACCCGTTGTTGCACACGAGCGGTGCGCGACCTCGGGCGGGGGGGGGGGCTGGCCGGGGCGACTTGCCCGGTGCTTATGGCTAACACGGCACTGTTGTGGGTTGTTGTCCCTGCTCTGTGTTCCCCTTGCAGAACGGATGGGGCGTCGCGCCGTATGTAAGTGTGCCCTTACCCCGCTTGCCGCCAACCCTCGTCGATCGCCCCCGACACCGCCCCTCCCCCACCGCTATGATCCTGCTGCGTTGTCTTGAAGCGAATCACCTGATCACCTGAACTAACCACGGGGGCGGAAGGCGAACCCAGTAGGAGGGAGGGTCGCGGACGTCTGGCGATGGCACTGGCGACGGACGACGCTTGTGGCACCGATCGCCCCCCGATCGACCCCCCCTCCCGATTGCTGCCGCCCGGTTTTCAAGGATAAAGAGACGGCCATTGTCTCATTCCTAGCAGCGTGCTTCAGCCGCACCGAACCTCACAAAAAATAATATGCAGGGCCTACCTTGGCTCCTCCCACCCTCAACCAGTATATACACAAGGACTGTTTTCTTGGAATTTCTCTCACTTGATACAGCTATCGTGCTGTGACGGTTCCACCTGAAAACGGACGCTTGTGTATGCCTCCGAAACGTCGTGATTTTTATTTTATTTGTATTTTACTTTTATTAATTAAAACAAATTTTTACCTACGTGACTTTACCGAAAAAACCTAAGAATATGAATCCTTGCAGTCACGAAAGCTTCAAATCTAGAAGCCATTGTCTTGTTGATACGTCACCTAGGTTACATGTCTGAAGACTTGTTCTCAGGAGGGTCCTCCTGCATCGAGAGTTTTTTGCCAATTCCGTGAATGTATGTCGTTTGGCTTGTTGGGAGGCGAAAACAAAAACTAGTTCGAAGCTCCTGTCAGTGAGGACGAGGGCCTTTTAAAAGTCACGATCAGGAGCAATGTGTGTAGACACCTGGGTACAATGCAATTGATGGAATGGGAGAGGTAGGAGAGTACGTGGAGGGGAGTAGAGTATGACGAGATGGGAGAGGCAGGAGAGTGCGTGGAGGGGAGTACAGTGTGTGGCAGACCCCGTTAAACCAACAAAGTCTTGGGCAATCGGTGGGCAGTGTGGATTGGGCCTGGCATCCGTGTTCGCAATTTGCTCGTTAATAAGTGTGGCGCAGGAGTTTCTAACGAAAGGAAGGTAGTGCGTTGAGCGCTTGTAAGTTGATCGGCGTAGTTAGTGGTGTCTCAGGTTCCGTAGGCAGGCAGCAGTGATGCATCCATGGACGGCCTAAGTGGAGTGTGGAGGGGGGTTGGCGGGGGGTGTCTTCCACGGTTGCGTAGCTGTGAGGGAGTGGCGGCAGTGTCAGTTTAGTGGTGGAGGGGCGGTCGGTGGTGCTCTCCGTAACCGGCCAATCGGTGTGCAGTGCTGCGCATACCCCTAATCCTAACCCACCGGGCGCTGCAAGGACACGCTGGCGCGCCAGAGCCGTGCGCAGGTCCGAGCGCGGCCGCCCCTTGCTGTCGCGATTTTCTCGGTGATGGCGGCGACTGCGGCGTTTGTGTTTGACGCTGTCGGCAGCCGGCGTTGTTCCCCCGTGCACGGCTGCACCGTGCGCTGCTTCTCTCCCCCGTGGTTCAGAATCGGACTCTTTATTTAGACTTGAGGATGATGATGCCTCCGTCACCCACCCACCAACCTCGTGTGATTTTAATGTTTCCATTTCTTTCGTGTTCCTCTCTGCTGCTGCCCTCCCCCTTAATCAAGATGGGGATGTGCGTGGGGGGGGATGCCCTGTGATTCTACTAATTCCGAGTGCTGTTGCCTGCCTAAAGTCCGCGGCTCTCGCGTTGCTGTGATGCCAGATTCACCAACCCCCCTCCTCATCCTCCAGCGAGTTTTTCCGGTCGTACCGCGTGGCGTTCCGCATGACGGCCCCCACCGTTTCACTCCACGAGGAGCGACAACGTGCCGGACAACACGCCAGACCACAGCACAACTGTGAAAACCTCTGCTCGGCATTATTCGCCCGCGTCGTCTGTCTGTTTACGTATTGATTTTTTCCCCAGCTCCAATCAGCTTTCCGCTGCGTTCCGGCTATTTTTTTTAACGCTTCTGAATTTGCGCGGTTATCCTTGCCTCTTGCGAGACCTCTCTGGACTTTGCTGTGAGTCAGAGGCGGCCTAGCGGAGAGAGAGGGGTGGGCGGGCGGGCAAGGCAGCTCTCTCCGTCCCGTCTGCGCCCCTCCTGCTCTCCTCCTCATCTCATTGCCGCCGTCTCCTTCCTCCCCTTGAGTGACGGTGGTTGTGTTGTGTTGTTGTTGGCGTTGCAGGGCGCCGCGACGATGGCGTACCCGACGGCGGCGAGCCAGCCGCTGCCCACGTACGGAATGGTGAGCGACGCACGTATTCACGTGACACCCGCGCCACCCACGCGCCACCTGCTCCACCCGCTCCACCCGCTCCACCAGCGTCACCGGGGGGGTCGTTTGTGAGACACGCGTGACGACGATGATGAAGGTGGTGTGGCGGTGACGCGGCCACTCCAGCTGTGGGGCTGTGCGCCGGAAACGTTCACCTTCGGATCGGCCTCGCGGCTCAGCGGTAGAAGCGAGCGGCTCGCAACCGAAAAGTTGCGAGTTCAAATCCAGGTTGGGGGGTGGGATGGGGTTGACTCCGGCCCATCATCATCATCCCCCCTGAGTCAATAAAATTAGTACCACACTTTGTGGAGGGGAGAAGTTGGCAGAGGTCGACTCGACCTCGGGACGCACGTAGGAACGTTGGGAATCCACCACTGTTGTAAACTGGCGATGAGCAACCAATGCCCCAGTAATCATTTGAGAAGAAAATCATTTGGAGTTGTATTTTTTTATTTTTTTAGTCTGCTTTAAAACCACTGAAAACTTGGTTCAAAGATGTCTTCTTATTTTTCTTTCTCTCGGTGTGGTGTGCGGGTATCGATGCACGTGCGCGCGTAACGATGCACGTGCGTAACGATGGGCGCGCGTACGAGAGTCGATTGTTTTAAGATGCGGCCAACCTCCACGAGAATGTGGTAACGTTCCGGGCGGTTTGGTCACGTGCCTGTTAGTGCACCAGCTGTAATGGAGACCGGCTAAGGTCAAAGCACAGCGATGAGAGCACAATCGCTCAAAGTGCGGAGGGGACAGAAGCAAAGTTTTCATTCGGAGTTTACAACGAAATCACCTTGAAACTCGCCCCATCTCATCAACCAAGCTAAGATTTTTCCACTGGTGGCGCTTGAATGGGTGGGCGACCGCCAAGCCTGCAAACGGGAGTTTGTTTTTAGTTTCTGCTCGCCCAACAGCGTTGGTCAGCAGAGGGCAGTGCAGCAAAATGCGTCGTCATACTACGAGGGCGACTTTGCCGCTTGTTTTTTTCCGGACGAGTATTTTGGGTGCATGTTTGCGATTGTATGGAATTCCATCGCAAGAGATCTTTGGCGGACGGCGCTTATTTCATGGTTAACACATCCGTAGTAGGGGGGGGGGGTTTGGGGGGGTGGTGATGAATCTGGATAGGCCCCCTTTGTGTAAATCTACTGCTGGATGAGGGCCTCCATGCACCTGTGCTGCAGGTCTGGGCGGTTATTGGTCTGTGCAGCCCACGTTAACCCCCGCGAGCCCAGTGGCAACGCCGTTTGCGCGCGTGGATCGCCCCCGCCACCCAAAGCGCTGTCGTTCCCCAGGGGGGGGGCCTTGCTTGGCCTTACGGGGGCGGCACTTTGCGGCTCATCCGTGCGTACGGCCGTAAGCTTGTGTATGTGTCTTGTGCAGATCCTATCAAAAATCCCGCACGCAAACAAATGAACAAATGCTCGGAAATCCCCCCCCCCCTCTCCTCCCCGCCGGATTTCCGTGTTGGCCGCCGCCCTTGTTTGTAGTGACAACAACAACGACGTCGTCGTTGTGTAACGTCGGCTCTTGTATCACCAGTCGTCGTTTGCGGACTGTTCTGTGTTTTAGCTGCTGTTGTGTTTGTGGCCCCCCCTTGGTGGCGAGTGACGTGCGGGTCGAGTGGCGGGCTCGAGTGTGGAGCGCGCCCTCCCGGTCTCCGGGGCGATCGATTTTAAGTGGCCGGGTGGTTTTGAGCAAACGCTGCGGTTGCCCGCGCCGTCGTAGTGCTAAACAAACGACCGCGGCGGCCCCGGCGCGGTCGTCGGGGCGGGGCGAGCCGAGCGAGAGCGGCGCTTTGTGTTCCGTCGGCCCCAGCTGCCTCCCCCCCCCACCCACCCCCTGGAGGGTGAGAGGGTTGGGTTGGGAATCCTGGAAATGGTCACCACTTGTGTGGGCACTCGGACCATGTGTCGCAAACATCGGGCAGTGTCGCCTGCACCTGCCCAGCAGCAGCAGCAGCGTTGACACGAATGACTGCGTTCGGAGAGCGAGGGGCTGTTCCGACCCTCGCGACCGCCACGCCCGCAGCCTGCCTATGATTTAGCGATTTTCCCACTTCGCCATTCATGTGCGAGTTGATCGGGGGTACTGCCACAGCGCGCGGTGCAACGTTTCCGATTCAATCTCCCGTTGTCTGTCCGCGTGGCAGACGCTGTTGTTGTAACGTTGTTACCAGCCCCGACTGCTCATCGGATTCCTCCGGCATAAATAAATATTCTGATACTGATCACTGACCATGCCCACTCCTCTACCGGCCTGCCCCACCCCTTGCCGGCAGTCGCGAGTTGAACGCGAGGCCGATACGTTTTAAGCCGGCAGCGGTGGCGTCTCGCGCATGTGAATCCAGCGCTGTGTGAGAGGTGCGAGAGGGGTTGGTGGATCGCACAGATGTTGTGAAAATTCTGTCCTGTGGGCATTGAGCAGCCAGCCGTAACCTGGGATAGAGCGTTTCCCCCTCGCACGCGTGGGTTTATCTCCGGGTGCTTCGTTTTCCTCCCACGTGTGTAAGCACCTGTTCATTCTCTGAAAACATCATAAGAGATGGGGGGGCATCGCAGATGTCGGAATAAAAATGTCTGACTGGTGCTGATATTGGTAGTAAGCGTGACGATGCTCGCGATCGAAGCTCTGGTAATGATGTCACGACGATGGCGAAAACGCCATGGGCGGTGGGCAGCGATGGTGACTTGTAATCGTGGTGCAGCCGAAGAGAGGGAACCCACCTGATAGTACGTCCACCGTGCTTGTTGGAGCGACGGAATCATCGCGTGGCTGTGAGACGCGGCGTGGATGGGGCCAATGGTGGCTTGCGTCGGGGAGAGAGGCCTTGATCGCGGCTGTTGATAACGATGATAGTGTGGCGATGACGACGGCGACGATGTTAACGCTGGTGGTGGTGGTTGGTGGTGGTGATGCGGCTCCTGCAGATGGGTGTGCCGATGGTGGGAGTGCCGGTCATGGGCCAGCAGCCCATGCTGTTCGCTCAGCCCGGAGTCCGGCCGACCAACCCCTTCGGGCCCGTGCCTGGGACGCAACAGGTACAAGGCGTTGCCCGCCCGTGCACTCACTTGGACCTACCAATTATTTGACTCCATTCGATTACTCTTACGAAGTTGTCGGTTCAATTACGCAATGAATCGGGCTACGCGATTATCGTTTGTGGAGGGCGGTGGGAAGGGAGGGGGGAGATGAGGGGGTTTGGGGGGGAGTCTCTCTCACCCCCTGTTGCCACGTGTGCACCACTCTCAGATTACTGGACATCTGTGTAAAAGGGCTTCTTGTAGCTCATCGGATTCCTCCAGTATAAATGAAGATTCTGATTCTGATTGCGAGTGGCCCCCGAAAACCAATGCACGAATTATATGTACGTGCGAAACGTATGTTGAACTTATTTCGCACCGTTCGTAGCCGCCAACTGTGCGAATCGGAGGTATGGGGGCGATGAACATAGACGTGGGAGCGTAGCAGAGTAGTACAACAATTAATTTTCGCAGCAATGCCCTTTGCTGCCCCACAACGTAGCACTACGGCAGCCCATAACTCCTGTGCACACAGTGGTAACTCGCACAAGCACTGACCAGCTCAACCCCTGTTTACTTGTAATCATATTGAAGTTCTTTTGCACCGTACGTAGCCAACCGTGCTAATCGGAGGTTTGGGGGGGGAGGGAAAGACAATAAACTAAACGCACAAAAAGCTGTTCAAAAGAAATGAGTTTGTCTATCTAGATTTAAAAGTGCATGGCTCGTAGTGGCTTCCTAATATCGGAAGGAAGGAAGGAAGAGCGTTCCAGACGGCCGCAGGAGCGCATCTTAAAGCGCCGCGCGATGATGATGCTGTGTCCACCGTCTTTATTCAATGGCCGGCCAAAATTCGCTGCTGCTGCTGGGAGGATGACCGAAGTTCTGGGATCAGGCGCATTTCCGGGTGATTTGATCTTTAAGTCTGTGGTCTGGCCCAGCGTCAGCGCTCCACTCACAAAGGGCACACACCCACAGGGCGCGGCCATAAAGAAAGATGCACCCCCGAAAATGTTCAAAAAGCTCTCAACTTTGTGAGAGCTTTGTGCGCCAGGATCAGAATCAGAATCTTTATTTATCCTGGAGAAATCCGACGAGCTTATGAAGCTCTTTTTCGCATTGTAATGTCCAGCAGGGACGGGTCAGAAAGCTACAACAACAAACAATACAAAAAAAAAACGATCAGAGTGCAAAGTACGAGAAAGGTCAGCTCGTCACTAAAAATAAATACACTTAAACCTAACTTCTGATTTTGCCGGGTAAAAGCCACCGAGCTATGAGCTCCCTTTCAGAAGCGACCTGGCCACAAATGACAGCTCAACGAAGTGGCACATTTGAAGCTTTCTCGATGATAAATAAGTAATATTTAAAACAAACTTTTTTAAAAACACGCTTTAATGAAATGTGCCGTACGAGTAATGGAAGAACTCCACGACTCCAGGAAGTGGACTCAAAGCTTGCCATAACGTAAGGGACCGTGGCCAATTACAGCCAACGTCAGTTGAGCGTAGACAATTAAATCCAAGCCGAAACATAACATATAAAAAAGAATGTTTAAAAATATATATTTTTTTCTGATAGAATATAGTTTGCAGTCGATACCACATTGGAAAGTGGGTTAAAATTGAGTTACAAGATTTGAGGATTCAACGACAACAACAACAGAGTGAGTTAAAAGAAAGCGTGTAGAAAAAGCAAGAATCTCACCAGTAAATATTATATTAAAAGTCATCTCCACGCGCGATGGCAATCTTTCCCCCATGGTGCCAACACAGTCAGACTATTCCGCAATCCGACTCCAGCGGGTTGTTGGCATTCCTTCCGCGTGCGCTGGCAGTGGCAACTGGTCGGCGTCGAGTGGTACACGACATCATCCGTAACGCGGCGATAGATGCGGCAGGACCGGCTCGCCTGACTCTGGCAGCGTCGGTCGCATGAACGGGCGAAGACCACACACCGGCATATTGCTGCGGCTTACAACTCGCCGTGCGGAGCGGTGGCAGGGGTCTGCGTCTCGAACCGTCGTGGCGCGTCGCCTTGTGAGCGGAGGTTTTTCATGGTCGGGGAACGTTTAAATCCTCATTGAATCGTTTGCACGCGTCGTAATCGATACGGTTAGCGCCGTTTGATTTTTGTCTTGTGCCGCTGGCTATAAACTCGAAACTTTTCATTTTTCCAGGATAAAGGGCCACTGAGCTGCACAGCTGTTTTTTGAGAAGCGACCTGGCAATCACAAATGATCGCACAACAAAATTGCTTATCACGTGTGTTGATTCTAAATGTGGAGGGACAAACATGAGGACCCGGAAAATCCACACGACCACGGGGAGAGAGTCACACAAACTCCAAATATACAGGCGTCGGGATCGAACCCGCGACCTCCTGCGTACCCAGGCGTAGGTAGTTAACATCTCCTAGCCACCGTGATGATGATGAGAGAGAGAGAAAGACGCAAACTCCAAATTTTCAGCAGGCGTCAGGGTAGGGGTTGAACCCGTGACCTGCTGCGTACCAGGCGAGGTAGCTAACATCTCCTAGCCACCGCGGCGCACTCGAGCAGAACGTGTACCGAGTCTCCAGTTTGCGGCTATTTGTTCAAATAAATGCAATCTTTTTTTTATTAAAGGTGGGAGAGATGTTTGCCTCGATTACAAAAAAATATATACGCCCTGAAATAAAGGTGTCTTAATTCACACACTTTGGCATTTCACAACCAATATCCATAATAGGTCGTGTAAATATGAATGTGTCGTTAACCCACCACCATCGTGGCGGGTAAAAAAAAACCTTTATGGTGGGCAAGTATTTACAACTCAGAATAATAATTTGATACGTTTGTAGGACGTGGCAACACATTTGTTCGACAACATTTCCACCCACTTGCACTTTGCTTTCCACGGATGAAAGAATGATTTATTTTACATGCGGTCATGGAGGAGGAGGTTAATATGTTTTTGTCATTTAAGTGGATCAATTTTTCCTGCTTGTAATTGGTGACATGCCATTTGTCCGTCTGAGTGTTTGTACCGCGTGCGTGTCCGTGCGTGCGTGTCTGAGCGTGCACGCGTTTACGGGGTTGCTTGTGAAAAATTAGTCTCGCTGGAACTGCCCTCACTACATCTCGCTCTCTCTCTCCCCATCCTGTACGTGTGTGCCATGCTCACCTCTCGCTTATCCATCGCTTTGCACGCTTGACTTTTTTTTTACAACTTCTACCCTCGTCCTCCACCTGTCTCGCCGCCTCCCCCCGCCCGTGCCCTGCACGGCGTTTATCTCGTTTGACTCGCTCGCTCGCTCGCCCGCGCACCCACGCCCACTCCTCTTTCGCACCTCAACGTTTCTTCGCCTCGCCTCGCCCTGCCCTGCCTTTCTCTACCCTCCCTTCCCCCTCCACTCTCGGCCTGCCCTTTGCCGCCTTGGCCCGTGCTGCCCTGACATCCGTTGCCAGGCGCTGCTCCATCCTTCCTTCCCCCACCCCCTCTCGCCCTGCCCTTTCCCCGCGACCCCGCGTCGCTCCGCCGCGTAGTTTCCCGTCTCCCTGTCCCAGACGTCTCTTTGCCACCCCCAGCAGCCCCCCGCACGGGAGCCCCCCCCCCTCATCCTCGTCCTCCTCAGGCCTCTCCATCCAGGATTTCTTATAACGAGCCCTCACCACAGCAGGTATGGGCGGCGTCTCGCACTGCTGCTGGCGCTGAGCGCCACTTACCCAGCTGACCTTGCCAACGGCACGGATGGCCCACTCTGTGACTGCCCCCACTCTCTCTTGTCTGTGAGACTGTGACCTCTCTCTGGCTGTGACTGACCCCTCTCTCTCTCCGATTGTCTCCTCTCTCTCTCTGTCTCTCCTCCTCTGTGTCTCTCCCCCTCTGTGCACGTGCGTGACTGCCTGCCATCGTGCGCGACTGCCACTCTCGCGTCTTTGACCTGGCTGCGGGCGTTACCCACCCCATTGCCCGTCACTGACCACCCACATCCAAATATTAACCCCCCCCTACCGCCCGCCCTCCTATGTATGTGCTGTGTGCCTAGCACAAACACTTTGCCCACCCGGGGCCCCTGGTTGTTATTTTTTTTTGCCGGAGATCTCACGAGCGCAAACACGTTGCGCACTCGCGGAAACAAACACCGCCAGATGTCGGGGGCCCTCGGCCAACGGCGGCCGACGTGCCACCCCCCCCCTGGTTTCTCCTCCGGCAGACACGGCGGCTACGTTCGCGCCCGCCACAATTCCCGCCGCTGGCGTACGCCGACCGTCCATGGCCGTACGCACGCGAGCCGACAGGCCGGACAGACGTTAGATCGGAGGGGCACGCTTGCACACGAGTTCGAAGCCGCATTATTTGACGGACCATGGAAGAAAAATCACGCGCGCCGCGTGGACTCTTGTCAGGTTTCCAGGACCCGCATGTCCTCGTGAGCATTTAGTCGGCGATAATTACTGGACATCTGTGAAACTGCTGGACATCTGTGCTAAAGAGCTTCATAGCTCGTCGGATTTCTCCGGGAGAAATAAAGATTCTGACAACGTGAACGTTTCGACGCGACGATGCCACGTCACGACATAGCGGCACACGCGATGGCCTCTGCACTGGGGAGGAAGGGGAGGTGCGCACCTGAAATTAGTGCCGGTTTCGTCAGTCCCTATTCGTCGCTGGGTTTTTAGTCACCAAATTGTGGGACGGTCCTTTGATTAATGTGGCTGCGTCTTTTATTGGCCAAGTCCCTAATAGCAATGCAAATTGAGATTTAAGTTTTGTTCATGTTCGATCGTCTTCACGGCAGCTGTTACGTCTCCCCCCCCCCCCCCTCCCAATTACACGCTGATGCACAGAGAGCTTACTTAGTTGCAAAAAATTAAAACGTTAAAATGCGCGATGAAAGTGGCGCTCGGGAATGGTCCATCCTGGAAGCTCTCCTCAGCCTCCGTAGCAACGGAGTTTATTCTCAATGTTTGATGATCCAGATTGAGTCCTTAATCCCATCATCTGCAGCTGGGCGCCACGGTGGCTAGGAGATGTTAACTACCTCGCCGGGTATACAGGAGATTGTTGGTTTGAACCCGACCCTGACGCCTGCTGCTGTATATTTGGAGTTTGCACGTATATCTCTCCCTGTGGTCACGTGGATTTTTCTCCAGGTCCCCCGGTTTTTATCTCCGCATTCATAAACATGCATTCAGGGTTATTCAATCGCTATACATTTCCACATGATAAGCCACTAAGTTGATCTATCATTTGTGGCCAGGTCGCTTCTGAATAAGAGCTACATAGCTCAGTGGGCCTTACCTGGTAAAATAAACGAATAGAAAGTTTACAAATCGTTTAAGCTGTTTCCTAAACACTCCCCCAGTATTTCACCAGCCTCCATTAACACAGAGCCTTGACCTCTTCAGAAAAGCGTTTCGGCCAACAGGAAATGACGCGATGACAGGAAATTATATAATCTCAGCAGAGCTGAGCATCTGTTGGCAAGGATTAATTATCTACAAAATAATTAAACTAAGTGTGCTTTACACTTATTGCCCGAAATCGGTGAATAATGGTTAGAGATAAGAGCCGTTAAAAGGGGGAGGGTGCCATCTATGTATATTCCCTGAACCACTGTGGGTCTCAGGTGGTGAGAGTAGGGGGGGGGGCTGGAATGGAGGTCTCCACGCTCATTGTGTTGCTGTAACATTCTCACCCCGCGCCCTTCAATGGACATATGTGATGAAAGAGCTTTACAGCTCATCGAATTCCTCCTGAAGTGTAAATGAAGATTCCGATTTACAGAGTTGGCACGACGCGCCTCGCTGCTGTTAAGAATCGCCGCGATCGTGTACCGTGTGCTCGTCGCAACATTTCGTAACGTCATGATTTGTCGTTGCAAATTAATATTTTTTAATATGCAGCATAAAAGATTCCGATTATGACAGCCCAGGGCTGCCCGTGATACGGCGACGATGCGGCGTCGTACCGCACGAGATGAGCCTCCCCCGGTGATCGTATCGTCCGTTTCGCCCAAAGCATCGTCGTATCGTGTGAATCTCGTTTGCCGATTTCGTATATATGTTCATTGACATTTGTATCGCCTTCCAATCACGTTTAAAATTCACTCGCGCCGCCCCTCGCATTTGCACGGGATAGATGGCCAGGCTGGTCGGAGTGGGGGGGGGGGGAAGGAGTTGAGGGGGAGGGGGTGTCACCACCTTGCGACTGCCCGCCCCAGCCAGCAAAACGTGCTCGCAGGCTCGTAGCATGGCAGTCGAATAACTCTTACGCCGTCCTTATGCGTACCGGAAGCACGGCAAAGCACAAGCACAGTGCGATAATTGTGCGAGCTGCAAGTACACAAGTTATAGGCACCGGATTTCACGATCGTCGTACCGTGAACGTCGGCGTTGTGCAAAAATTATATCGCGGCGACCCTGGTAACGACAGCCGTCAGGCAGAGGTCGCAACCGGGTACCCGATACCCGTACCCTACCCGGCTACTCGTACCCGGCCGGGTACTGGTACGGGTACCCATTTGCGACCCTGGTACGGCCGGGTACGGGTAAGGAATCAAAACCCGTTTGCGACCTCTGCCGTCGGGAGACCCCACGATCGTTGTTTGGCAGCGATCGCTGTCCTTGAAGTGCCAAGCTGTGTGTGCGCGCGTGTCTGTCTGTCTGGGGAGGAACGTTCGCGTGGCGGTTAGCGAGCTGAGCCTACGAACCCGGCGACCCGAGTTCAAATCCCGCTCACGGCCACCAACACCCAGTGACGATTATCTGAACCGGTCCTGGGCCTCCCCTAGCTTGACTCGGCCTCAAATGAGTACCTGGTGCAGTGTGTAAACATCGATACTATGGAGGCAAAGGCAGCCGGGCCGTGGTGCTGGCCACCCACCTCCTCATGTGCCGCCGGGCTAAGGCGCTCTATAAATATATAATCAGATAAGATAAGTGCTCGCTAACAGCACTTGCCCCAAAAACTCTTGCGTGTGCTTTTGGGTTGTACCGCGCGTAAGTTGTTCGGCACGCTGTCCTGCTTCTTCTCCTTCCAGCTGCTGTGAATCTTCTTGGGGAATTGAATGAAGGAGGGGGAACGAACACCTTGTGGTAACAACCAGAAAATACAACTGAGAGCCCGTACAGCACAACTGCACAGAGTCTTTGTCCTCTCGGTGTGGGGTCCCCATGTTGGGGGTTTACTCATTAACCTATTTTCCCCTGATAAGCCTTTCTGTCCTGTTAATTGATTATTCTTGCGGTAATATCGTCGGTGGTGGTGGTGGTGGTGGTGGCGGCAGTGGTGTCTCCCATCTGCACTGCCCTCGGATGTGCCCTGTTGTTGGGTGTTGTGTTGGCAGGGATTCTAACCTCATCTCACCCATCCTCCCTAACCTTAGCTTGTGATGTTTTTCACGATGATGATAATACTTTTAATAATGCTCTTTATCTGTCTATCGGAGAGCCTCATTGAGTCTCAAAATGCATTTTCAGGATGGCCCTGCCCTGAATTATGACTTTGTGACATGTTAGTGAAGTCCCCTTTGAAAAATAAAAAATACTAATAATATTAATCATAGTTTATATTTAATGATAATAATTCTCAAGGGTACTTGAATTACAGTAACCTTGGGTTGGTTAGTGGATGGTTGAGTGAGAGAGTGGGCGATGGGTGAGCGCGTGTATAGATGAATGGGTGAGTGAGGAGGTGGTTGGGTGAAAGGGAATTCGTGGATGGTTGAGTGAGTGAGTGAGCAAGGGAGTTGGGTATAGGACGAGTGGGTGAGAGTTATTGAGAAGGGGGTCTTGAAACAGCTGAGATACTGAACAAGGAAATGAACGAGTGCGCGAGTGTGATGGCGAGTATGGATTTGGGTGAGTGACACAGCGGGCGAGCGAGCGGGCGAGTGGGACGAGCGTGCTGGGGCAGTGAGCGACACGTTCTCTCCCGTTCCGCTTGTGCCGCAGATGCAGTTCATGTGACGTGAGGACGAAGCGCCAGCGCAGGCCGACTCAGGAGGAGGGCGCAGGCGCCTGGGCGAGGAAGGGGGGCCCCCCCACACACAGGACCCGTTCCCCCCCCCCCCCACCGCGAGCCCCCCACGAGCCCCCCCCCCCCCACTACGGTGCGCACACCACCCAACCCGAGCCGTCCGCCCCCACCCTCCACCTCCACGAGGCCTGGGCCGCGTTACGTTCTGCATTCCCGTTATTACGTATTTTATTTTTTTCTTTTGCATATTTTTTTTCCACATCTTTTACAAAGTTTGAATCAAAAAAATATATATATGTAAGTGTGTGAGTGCGAGTGCGTGTGTGCGCGCATATATATATAAATAATTACAGTGACGAATTACAAGTGAAACGACGGTCAGAACAGCAGCGGCAGCAAGAAAAAAACGTGTGCATTATAAAATAATTGATGAGAAAAAAAAAACCCCACGCAAAGCGGGAAATCATATTACTTCTATATACATTTACAAAGTGTACAAAACCCTCAAGAGATTAGCAGGACCGCCCTGCCGGGTTCCGTTGCCCGCGGCTCGGAGTTGACCTTGCGCCTCTCTCACTGAGAGAGAGTCGCCCACCCATGCCGGGGCCGCCCCGCTCGCCTCCGACGTCCACCGCCCACCGCCTCGCCGGAGACAAGGACGACGCCGTGGATCGTGCCGCCAGATGTACGCGGCGCGTCTCGCTCTGCCGCCCTCGCCACCCTCGCCGCCACCCCTCGCTACCTCCGCAAACTTCGCAAACTTCTCCACCCTCGCCACCCTTGTCGCCACCCTCACGACCTCCACAACCCCCCCCCCCCCCCGTCACCCCTCGCATCCGCGTGGATGGATGCATTGTGGCGGCAGTGGGTGATGAGGCCACGATCCGTTGTTGTACTGTACTTCTGTGCTGTCGAGTCTATGCTGTCCTCTGCCCTTCACCAGCCCGCACTGACCAGCGTGGTGAAGAAGTACGGTGATTAACAGCCCCCACTCCCCACCACCGTGACCGGCACGGAAAGGCCCTGATCCAGCAGTGGATGTTCATGCTACCTATAATACCCACACCCGTACAACAATACGGGTCACTTGAGACTTGAGCACTGCCCTCGGGCGTCGACTGTGCAGCCGCTGGCGGGGTCTGGCAGAAGGAAGGGAGCGGTGGCGAGGCGTGGGCAGCGCCAGCGGCGTGGGCCGTGGTGAGAGGCTCGAGTGCGCGTTCCCGGCCGCCACCCAGCTCGTCCGTGACCCCAGATCGGGTCTCGAACTTGGTGGGCGTCACTTGGCAAGTTGTCACCTCTGCGTGTTGCCAATGACGGCGAGTTACGCGACAAGCACGTGAATCGAGTGGGGTCATCCAATAATTGAGGCTTTGTCCGCCGTATAAATAAATTGGCCCCGCAAAACGTCGTTTGCGACCTCGGTTGGTACCAATGTCTGCTGTGTGGCCCACGGACTAGGAGCGGGATTGCCTCCGATTGGGGAGGGGGCACGCAGGCGTAGGCGGGTAGGGGGTCACTTAAGTTCATCATGGGGGGGTTGGGTAGAGGCCTGTGGTTTTCCCATAGCATCGCCACTGCCCTTCACCACAACCACCACCGGTCCCGAATCAAACCTCGCTTGTACTTTTACCGCCACATTTAGGCTGGAGAGCATCCCTTTTTAACAAAAACAAAAAAAAATTGTGTTTAAACGGTTCTGGAGAGGCTGATTACGGTCGGCACCCGGCGCGCTCCCTCCGGCACCGGCGTGAGAATTGGAATTGGCGTGGCCACCCACACCGGGATTCTAGCCCACCCACCACTGAGGTGGTTCAGGTTCGAACATTCGGTCGGCACGAGAGCCGGCGGCCTCGGCTGCTTTGTACGGCGACGGAGGCTGCGGCTCTGCGTGGTTTTATTTTTTTTTCACAATCAAAATCTTGCTTTGGACTGGAAGAATCAGATGAGCTAAACGAAGCTTTTTTTTTCTTCACAAAATGTCAAGTCGGGATCAAATCGGGGGGTGTGGGGGGGGCTAGGGTGGGAAAGAAAGTCGCGGCAGGCGGCAACGCAAACTTGGCGGTGAAATCCCCTCCGCCATGCGGGCTTTGCGAATCGCCAAAAAAGGGGCCGGACGGTTTAGTTTGTCCGCTGACGACATCTTCGACGGGGGCTCTGGCCCTCCGCCGCACGGTGAACGTCGCGCAAGGACGCGTAAAAAAAAAAACAACGCGTGGCGGAATATTTTTGGGACGAGCGTATGCGGCCGATTTTTTTAGTTCAGTCGGTTACTGCAATGATGGAAGAGCAGCCCCCCCCCCATCTCCCTGGAGTCCCGCACGTGACGGCCGGGGGACGTCGCTGCCCACCGCTCGGGGGGGGGGGGGGGGCCCTCGACCATCATCTTGCCACTCCGCGACCGGGCTCTGGGTTTCGGACGCCGTTCGCCGGTTGTGTTGTCGGGCGGGTTCCCCTCGTGCTGTGGACAGCGTTGCCCCGCCGCTCTGTGATGAACGGTTCGGCTGCCAGGTATGTCAACATGTTTACGCGTGCGATTGGGCCCCCTCGCTGATTGTGCGATTGAGCAGGTGGTGTGGTGGAAAGGTGGGTGGGAGCGGGGGGGGGGGGTGGTGGTGACGGGGTGGGGGTGGGCTGCACACTCGCTCTGTGTTTGAGCTGCGTCTCATCGAATGTCGCGTTCCCCGCCGCCTCTTTCCCCCCACCCCACCCCACCAAACGATGTCACATCTCTGGCGTTGCTCAACGTGTCGTGGGAACGTGACCAGATTCGCGGGTCGAGATGAGACGAAGCCACGAGGAGGGGGGCGGGGGGGGTGTCGGTAAACGTGGGCGCCGATCGGCGGTTGCGCCGGCGGTGGTTTTTAGTGGTGGCGGTGTCAAAGTAGGGGGCAGAGCCGGGTGCATCTGCCAGTCATCTCAGTCGGTCAACCCATGGGCCCACCCTGTGGCTGCTGTCCCCGTGACCTCCCTGATAGCCAGCGAGCCTTCGACACCTCCACGTGGCCTCAGAGCGCTCGCCTGACCCCTGACACCGCCGCCGTGGTGGCATCGCCGTCGCTCCCGTGGCGAATGGGCGGCTGTTGGCATCGGTGGCTGCGGCCTTGGAAGGCTGCTCACGGTCGGCCCGTGTTGCCAGATCCAAAGGAATATTTTTCCCCCCCTTACGATCGGGGGGGGGGGCTCGAGCGTGTGAGGTCCCCCTGGTGTTCTCCGGCATTTCCACCACCCCCCCCCCCCCGACTCCCCGCCCCGCTCTTCGTTCTTCGCCGTTCTGTTAAACAAAAAGGGTGCCTTAGTTTGGCTCTCCGAGCACTCGGCATTACCGCTGGTCAAAGAGTGAGAGTGTGAAAGGGAGAGTGGCTCATGGTGTGGGTGCGTGCGTGTATCAATAAGCGGAATGTGGCGTGCAGTGGCTCTGCAGCAGTGGCGAGCGACATCCAAATCGGTCCCGACTGCCGGTCGGTTAGACTCGCCTGTTCATTAGTCGCAGGCGTGCTTTGTAAAACATCAGCCACTGGGGAGACAAAGGCGGCCGGGGCGTTCAGGACACAGCCACCACCTGGTGCTTCTGCCCCCCCCCCCCCCGGCCTTTCGTGGGTACTGGCCAATAGCACTTCGATCTCTAAGGCAATGTACGGGCGATCATTGTCCCATGTACTGGTAGTGAGTGGCAGAGTGCGTGCTGTGTGGGAGTGCGTGTGTGTGTGTGCGTGTGGCCCTGGTGCTTCGTAGTCAGAGCAGTCGGCACCTTCTCCCTCTGCTCGGTTAGTTGCCATTGGGACTCACCCTGGGCACGTGGGGGGGTTTGAACTCGGGGAAATCCGGTCGGGAAGAGGGTTGCGGGGTTGACGCGTTTGTAAAATCTATAAACCTTTACCTCCTCGTGGTGTGGTGGGTGGTGGCGGATGGTGTGTCGGTGGGCGGAAGAGGCCTTCCACCCACCGCGACTCCTGTCCCTGCGCGAGCCGTCAACCCTCGAGCCGGCCCTGGGGGGAGGGGGGGATGGTGGCGCCCTCATCCCTCGTGAAGCGGGTTTAATTGTTGGTCGATCCCGAGTTCAGAAAGTATTAACGGGGGTGGCGGCGGCGGTGAGGACGCCAAACCGTGACCTCGACCTGGCCTCGCCGCGTGCACCAGCGCAGCTGCGTGAATTCACCCATGATTATATAACGACAGTGCTACAGCGATTACGATCGTTACGATGTTGACGAATTCCCCCACCCCACTCTTATCCACCCCCCCCTCCTCCTCCTCACTCTCATCCACTGCCCCCCTTTGCCGTTCCACGTGGTGTTCAGCCTGCGCCGTTGATCGGTGCAGTGCAGCAGTAGAGTAACGTTTTGAACACCCCACGGCGATGGTCATCCCCCCCCCCCTCCTCCCCCCCGTGACAGCTTCCAGTGACGCAGCAGAGAGACGCCACCCTGGACATTTTTTTGTACCCCCCCCCCCCCAAATCCCATTCTTTTGGCGTCCCCTTAACCCCCACACCCGACGACGATTCGTTGGCACCTCGGCAGCTCGCGGGATAGAGAGGCCGGCAGTGGAGAAGGAACGGACAGGTTTCGCCCGCTTACTGTGGACCACGCGGGAGAGATAGGGGGGTGGGGGACCCTTGACCGAAGAGGAGTCTTAATAATTCCTCACGGAGAGATGGTGGGTGGGTGGGTGGTCGTGGTGGGACGACTCGTGTGTGAGCTGCCCCCAACTTAATTCCCTCCGCTGTGGAATTGGCCGCGTGCTCCAAAATGTTTCGGTGTCTTTTCGTTGTTGTGTTGTTTTAAAACTCCCCCGGTTTTGTTATTTTTGTCGAATAATGTTACCGTTGATTACATTTCGCAAATTGGAAATGCCCCCCCCCCACCCCCGCCCGCCGAGGAGCGAATCCCGATGATGCTTTGTAAGGATTTCTTTTTTTACGGAGCCATTTGGAGTTAATTATGTTTCTGCGATCAATTTATGATTCTCTGTCATTGATGAATTGTCCACTCTCGCTCTGTCTCTCTTGTTGTGAAGCGGCTGCGCTGGGTGTGACGAGCCCACCACGTTCCCTCCCTGCGCCCACGAGAGACTTCAAACCCCCCACCTCGTTCAAGCGCCCATCTCGAACCCACCTCGGTCCCCCGAGCACTTCACAGGCCAGACGTTTTAACAAACAAAAAAACCCAAACACGGTGGTAAACCCACTTTAGGGCCATTACCACAGTCCCCACAGCATGCTCAAGTTGGTATCAATTGCCCCCAACTCAAATCCAGTCCATCTCGAGACGAAATTTCCTATCGGGGAAAATGTTTTTAGCCGTGACTCTTAACCCCGATCCAGTTTCAACACTCGTCTAAACCAGATTTAAGGCCTCCCCGCTCCCGATTTTGACCCAGCCCAACTATTGGCTCAACTGGTTTAGGGCTTTGACTAGTTTCGTTCTTGATTCCTAACCCAGGCTTATATCCAACCGAACTCTGTTGGAAGCGGGTGGGGGGAGGATTTAGAGCCGTGACTATAACGCATTACAACTGGACGTGAGGTCAGTTTGGGGCTTGCAGCCGTAGCTTGGAGTCGCGTTTCATGTTAAACGCCTTGGACACAATCATCCCCGCCCGTCACTGAACTCGCCTTTAGCAACCCGCCCCCCGCCCCCCCTACGAGCCCCCTACGAGCCCTGTAACTCAGACCGAGAGCCCCATTTTAGCCACCAGACCTTTTGGTTAAATTGCGATCGGGGTTACCGGGGTTAACCTCTCGGGGGGGGGGGGGAGGTGGGGGGGGGAGACACGGGGAGGTTGGGTGGTGAGCTCGGTTCACGCTGCAGTGTGGCTGCCACGGGTGTCCCCCCCCCCCCCCCCCAGTGTTCCACATTTTATTTCTTTCTGGGGACATCAGCGTCCATCAGGGGGAGCCTCGCCCCCCCATCCCCCCTTTGTAAATTTGTTCATAATTGTCGATCGCCCTCTCTGTTGTCATCGGTGGGCTGTGCTGGCTCATTTAAGGCGTGTTCCAGTTCGAATGTTTATTTGGTTTTGTAGCGGCTGTCGATGTTCAATTCTCTGTCGAGCGCTAAAGTCCAGATGTGTGCATTGACCTGCAACGCCGCGTTCCGTGAGCGGTGATTTTGTGGGGGGGAGGAGGAGGGGGACCCGGACCCCCAATTTTAATTCCGATTTGGGCCATCATCACCGTGGCGTCGTGAGATGAACTTCCTTAAGGAGGACCCTGTCTGCCGCTGTAATGCGGGGACCGCCCTCTCTGTATCAAGAGAACCGCACCGATGGAAGTTGACGTAAGAGAACTACTTCGGAAACAAGTCGCCTCGCTTATCCACACGAGGGGGGTGGTGGGTGAGGGTTGTGGGGCCACGCGGGTTTTTTGTGTTAATGCCACGAAAAGAGTATATCTGTCGTCGCATGCCAAGTCTAACCGAAATGTTTAATTCTCAGATTTATAATTTGCCGAATTAAATGAAAACCAAATTTAACGTGGTGGGTTTGTTTTTGTTTTGTTTTGTTTTTACTTACGTACTTACCGGGGCCTGAGACCATCATCACCTTTGCTCCCTTGAGGGAAGGGAGCCTGCTTTAATGCCGCGGCGGCGGCTGTAACCCGGAGTCGAGCCCCGGGTTATCGGCGTTGCCAGCTCCTCCCCCAGTCAGCGGTAAGCCGTGTGCCGTGTACAGACCCGGTCGTCGACGCGTTTGGGCGGCTTTGCCAATCTCCAATCTGACGTTGGCACTCGCACGGTTTTGAGCAGCGTCGGAAGCCAACTGGAAAACGCCTTAACTACTCATCCAGTTCGATCCTATCACGTGGGGTGGGGGGGGCAGCTCGAAGGGTCCTCCATGTGTCTATCCGTGTGTCTCTCTATCTCGTGTCTCTGTATATCTCTCCGTTGCTCTCTTATCAGTGGGCTGGATCAGCCCCCCCCTCTCCCTTTTGCGGGATGGCCTGTTGACGCTTTAAGGCGCGTTTGAGATGGAAATAAAAAGACGCCTTCTGGCTGAACCCAACACAACCCGTTCGTGCTGCTGTCACCTCGCCCCGACACGGTTGGAAGCCCCCCCCCCCCCCCAGAAACCCATCTACAGCCCCCCCGGCATTGCCTAACTGCTCCAACCCGTTGCGGAGACGTCCACGTGTAAGCGACTGTTGCGTGCGGCAAAGTTGCGCAGGCGTGGATCCACGTTGACACGTGTGATTTACAGGGTGCTTCAACAAAACATGTTCACACTTATGAGAATTTTGCAACAATACCACAAGAAGCTACGTGGAGAAGATTCCAGGCACGCGTTGACAACGATGGCGAACAAGTCGAGACTGACTTTTTGAAGTTATCAACATCACATTTGTTATGGTGTTACAGTGTAAATTTCGATTTAAAGCTTTCGCGACTGCAGGGATTCATGTTATCGGTTCTTTCGGTAAAGTCACGTAGAAGGGAAATAATAAATTAAGAAAAATACAAGTATAAAATTCTCACGACGTTTCGATTGCAACGCAGGCAATCATCATCAGGTGTGAAAACCACAAAGGAAATTTGAAAACCGACACTTTTTTCAAATTTTCTTGCTGTGGTTTTCACACCTGATGATGATTGCTTGTGTTGCAATCGAAACGTCGTGAGAATTTAATAGTTTTATTTTTATTATTTTATTATTTCCCTTCTACATGACTTTACCGAAATACCCAAGAAGATCTTGGGCATGTGATGGCAAGACGAGGGGGTGGGATACGTTTGGACTCGGAATCGAATAATAGTCACAAGAAGCCCTGGAAGATCTCGGATGTATTTAAACCGAAAGCAACGTGAACCACTGCATGCGACTGGCAGGAGAATCCAGTGCAAAGTTCACGAGTAAATATCAGAATCAAAATCAGAATCTGTATTTATCCTGGAGGAATCCGATGAGCTACAAAGCTTTTTTTCTCACAGATGGTCCGGTAGGGGGCACGGAGTAAGAACGTTACATCAACAAACGGTTCAGTAACACGATCGCAGTACAAAGTCCAAGCAAGGTAAACATCACCCAAACACAAACAAATACAACACGAAACCATTCCCATCCTACCAAGACACGGACGGAGATGAATGGGACGAAGCCCATAAATGCTGAAATCTTTGAGAAAAAGGACACGGGGCCACACACAAGACACACCGAATGTAACACCGCGTGTCATTTGTATGTGTGGACGTTGAGTTTCTTTCGCAACCGTGCTGATCGAAGGTGCTGGGGAAGGACAACAATCTAAACACACCAAAAGCAGTGCTAAAGAAATTATTTTTCAATCTGGTTGATGTAAAAGTGCAAAGCTCCCAGTAGCTTCCGAATATCGAAGGGAAGAGCGTTCCAGACGGCCGCAGATGTCTTTCTTTAAAAGTGCACGAAAACGTCACGGGTATACTTGTAAAAGACACACACACAGCCCCTGTATTTCTCCACGGTGTGAGGATGTTTTTTTTGAAACGACGAATGTGCTTTTGATCGTCTCTGGAACTGCGTAACTTCCTATATTGCCCTCGCCGAGCCTCGAAGCGGGGAGGCATCATGACCTGAACGGAGATATTCGCCACTGGAGTTGCGCATGATCCACCACCACCCCGCCCATCCCCCCCTAATTTAATGAATCCGCTGCCAGGGTTCGATAATTCCCTCTCCCCCCCACCCCCCCAACTGCTGTAAAACCGCAGCACATCAGCTGCCGGGAACGTCGTGGTTCACAGAGAAGCCACCGCTGTCTACATGATTATTACCCCCAGAGCTGCACCACCTGTGTGTGTGTCCGCGCGCGTGGTTCGACGCACTATGGATTTCGCAATGGCCACGGTGTTTCCGCGATGATGTTCAGGCGTATTCTCGTTTGGTCTTTCGGTAAAGTCACGGAGATAGGTTCAAAGAAAATAACGAAAAACTAAAAACTACGACGTTTCGATCGCAACACAAGCGGTCCCCCCCACCCCACCACCCCCTTTTCCTGAAGACGACCGCCATCCGGATCAATTGGACCTCCGGACAAATAACAAATTCGCCCGTCGCATGCTGCGCGTGCCCCCGATGATTGCCAAACGCATCTCGTGTCGAGCGAACGTGCGAAATTCGATTAAACGCCCGCAACATTGCATTCAATGTTGGGGGGGGGGGGTTGGGTCGTATACATCAACAGCAATCATTGCCCCCCCCCTCCACTGGCAGACTCTGACCCCCCCCCCCCCAGGGTCACGCCAGAGCCGGACGAAACTAGTGCGGGGCCTGTAGCATTTGTTGTTATAAAGGAGCCCTAAATAAAAAAAAAACACAAATATTAAAACACACAAATGTTTTAACTTGCATAGTAAAGTACTGTAATTGTATTTTTTCATTTGCTATACGGCCGGATAATACGACAAATCGCCAACCTTAAACACCCAGTCGTTCGTATAAGTTGAAGGCAGTATAGTGCTATAGTAATGGAGCAAGTGCAGAATCACTGAACCGGAATTGATAGCTTGAAAGCATTTAGCGTGGGGCCCATGAAAGTGCGGGGCCCGTAGCTACTACTACACGTGTAGCTACTGCACGTGCAGTAGCTACTACACGTGCAGTAGCTACTACACGTGCAGCTACTACACGTGCAGCTACTACACGTGCAGCTACTACACGTGCAGCTACTACACGTGCAGCTACTACACATGTAGCGTTTTCTACGTCACAAGGGGCGCTCTCTACGTCACAAGGGGCGCACGCACAAAGACAAAGATGCCCCGTGTAGCCATTAATAGACTGTTGGGCCAAGTGCTATTAGCGATTTGCACCAATGAAGGCCGGCACGGTTACACGAGGGGGTGGGTGGCCGGAATTGACTTTGGTCTCCCTCGTGGTGATGTTTACTACACACCGCACAAGGTACTCATTTAAGGCTGAGTCGACCTAGGGGGGAAGGGGGGGGTTTGGCGCTGAACATGTTGAGATAATCGTGAGCGGGGATATCACGAGTTCGGGACGCTGGATTCGTAGCGCAACGCACTACACCAGTGGGTCTCAACCGGGGGAACGCGGGGTGATTTATCAACGTGTGGAATTATTTCATACATGAGAGTCCTTGGTGAACTCATCGTATCCGACTCTGCTGAATATTAAATAACTACGATAAAATGTAAATCCACATGGTAACCTTGAACGATGTAAAAGACTAGATTTGAAGTTTTCGTGACTGCAAGGATCCATACTCTTTGTTTTTTTTCGGTAAAGTCACGTAGGTTAAAGAAAGAAAACAACTAAATTAAATCACGACGTTTCGGAGGCAACACAAGCTTCCGTCTTCAGGTGGAACCGTCACAGCAAATTACTGGTAATTTAGCTTCGTAGTGATTTAATTTATTAGTTTTCTTTTTTTTAACCTACGTGACTTTACCGAAAAAAAATCTAAGAGTATAGATATAAAAGACCTTTCTAAACTCATTGATCGTAAACAATGTGGTTCATTATTCATACATTTATTTCTCAGAGCCATCTTGGGATGAGGCTAAGGGGGGCGGGGCGGGGGGGTTACTCGGTGGAAATAAAATGTGGGTTGACAACCCACATTCACTACGCAAACGCCCCCCTCCCACCCACGCACGTACACACGTGGGGAGCGATCGCGCAGTGAATGTGAGCCCACGCGCGTAGACTCCGGTGCAAGAGAATCGGGGCTCCGATGTCACACGGGACCCGCCCGTTGGATGCCCTCATCTCAATTTGTAAATCGCGCAAGCTCCTGGGTTGCCACGTCAAGCGTGACGTCACGCGGCACGTGACCTGAACAATCATCTGGCGCGTGCAGCGAGTAACGGCGTCGCACGAACCGGGGGGTGAGTTTTGGGGGTCGCCACCTCGAGACGCAAAGACTTGGCGCGGTGGAGTGGCGAGGATTCTGGAGGAACAGAAGACCGTCGCTGTAGGGAGCGTCGCTCTCTGTCACGCGTGACACGCGTTGGGGGTATTTTGACCCCGAAGAATTTGGACCGTGGGGGTCAGAATAATGGTTCGGATTGTGGATCAGAATGAAGGTTATGATGAGGTCTTGATTTGAGGCTTTCGTGACTGCACAAATCCCCATACTCTTTGGTTCTTTCGGTAAAGTCACGCAGGTAGCAAAATTAAACAAAATAAAAAATAATATATCACGACGTTTCGATCGCAACACAAGCGGTCGTCCTCAGGCGGAAAAAAAAATCCAGCAGTTGTTCCACTGCTGGATTATATATTATTTTTTATTTCGTTTTATTTTTCTACCTACGTGACATTACAGAAAGAACTACAACGAGGTATGATGAGGTGTTGGGATTAAGATTCTGGTTCCCATTAGGGTTGGGATTACGCTCAGAATCGGGATTAGGGTTAGGATTAGAGTTCGGATTAGGGTTAGGATTAAGGGGCATCGTCAGAATTAGGGTTGTGGTTCGGGAATAATAATAATGATAACACGGTCAGAATTTACACTTCTAAAAGCGCCTTTCACCCGGAGATCATAAGGCGCTGTACAAAAGACGGGGCAGGGCTCGCATCAAAACAAAGCAGTGGGGGTGGGGGTGCAGTAGAGGGGTGGGGGGCGATCCTGAGAGGGGGGGGGAGGGTTCGATGGGGATTTAAATCAACTTGAGTATCCTGACCTCGGAGTCACGGGTGGACAGAAATTCCGTCTCGCACCGGCCCATGTCCACTCCAGCTGCAGCACCCGTCCCGATGCCTCTACTCCGAAAAGTTCGATCCGCGCCCGACACACGGAGCCGTTGAATGCGGCTCCGTTGAATGCGGATCGTGGGTCGTGGGTCATGAAGTCGCGCCACGGCCCTCGCTAAGTGCCGCAGTCCACGGTCTCTGAGCGCGAGTCTGCACGACTCTTTGGGACTCGAAGCGCGTCACGTTGCGCGTCTCTCGGCAAATCGACGTGACACGTTTAAAAAAAAAAAATCTCAAGTCAGGTCGATTCCGTTTCGGCGAGCTCTTGAACATTTTTTGTTTTATATATATATATCCGTACACCCGGCACACCACATCCAGTATGTACACCTCGCCGAACAACCAAAGCAAAATAAAAAAAAACCCAACAACACTCAGAGGTGATAATTGTTTTTTTACCCTTCTATCTGGCAACAAAACTGACACCTTTTTTACAAGGAGTCATATTTGCATAGACCACAATACCTGCAGTCATAATGCAAACAAAAAACACAACTCTGATAATGTGCAGTTTTGTTGCCAGATAGAAGGGTAAAAAAAAATTATCATATTTTTTTTACTGGCAAATGAGGTTCCAATGATGTAATCACTCAAAGGATCACGCGCCGAGACCCCGGCGACCCCGGCCACCTGCCACGTCCCCCACCCACCATGCGCTTGAATGCCGCCCTAAAGTCCTCGTTCAGAGTCGTGTAGATGAGCGGGTTCACCAGCGAGTTGGCGTAGCCGAGCCACGAGATGAGCTCGGAGAGCAACTCGGGCGGTGCGCACGCCTCGCACACGTTCACCACGAGCTCACGCACGAAGAATGGCAGCCAGCAAAGGGTGAACGCGCCCAGGATGAGACCCAGCGTCTTGGCCGCGCGACGCTCTCGCGACTCGGAGATGCGACGGAGCCTCGGGCTCGCGGTGCCGCTGCCGCCGCCGCGCGCCGCTTGCGGGGCCCAGAACGACGCGGACAGCGAGCGGCAGCGATGAGGTCTCGATGCTGAGGCTGCTGCTGCTGCTGCTGCCTCGCGGGATGAGTTAACGTGGGGCTGGGCAGGCTGTGGGTTGTGCGGCGCGCGGGGTTTTGATTGAGGGTTCCGTGGTGGCGCTCGCGAGGCGTGCAGGAGATGTGTCTCGGGCTCCTGGGGGCTTCCTGGCTGGGCGCGCTGAGATGGTTTTTGAGTGGCCCGGGAGGGTCGTTCCGTCAATACGAGCGGCGGTGCGGAGTTCACGGTAGCCGGGGAGAGCCGCGGTTGCGTTTGAGGGATCTGAAATCCGCGTTTGGACGTTTGGGACCCCCGCCGAGGAGATGGAACGTCCGAGTGGGAGGCCTGGGACCCTGTCCGAGGGTCTTGGCTGCTCGGTGGGGACCCATGGGGTCCTGGCAGTGCGACCGGGGACCTAAAATCCGAACCTGATTCTGATCCTCGGGACTCCCGTGAGCGGTGCAGCGGTGATTCCGTCCAGGGGCTCTGGGCCGCGGTTTGAGCCACTTGGCACTGGGTCTCAGGCACCAGAATCCCTGCCACGGGGACCTGGGACTCCACCACCACCGTCGCCTCGTCTCGTTTCTCGACCCCCTCCTCCATTTGGCCACCAGCAGCAGCCACCGCCACCCGCTCCATCTCCTCACATGGCGCTCTCTCATCATCATCATCACCACCACGACGATCCTCCTCCTTGTCATCCTCGTTCTCGTCGTCATCTCCCTGCAGCCGCTGATGCCGACCCTGCCCACGTCCATGGCCGTGCCCATCCTGACCCTGAGCCTCTTCCTGCAGGGGAACCCCCGCGTCGACCCCCGCGAGGGACACCCCCGTGGCTACGACCCCCCCGTTGGGGACGGCCCCGCACAGGACGCGGCTGCCGCGGAGACCTCGGCGAAAGTGTGAGCGCGCGGCGCGGTAGATGCCGCAGTAGAGGACGAGAAGGAGTGCCATGGGCGCGTAGAAGGCACCCACGGTGCACACCACGGCGTAGAGGACGTGCGCGTGACGCGCCGCGCAGCGCCGCCGAGCGGACGCGTCTCGTTCGGCTCCCGGCTGCGGCGCGCGGGTGGTGGTGGCGGTGGTGTGGTGGGTAGGAGGGGTGTGGTGGGTAGGAGGGGTGTGGTGGGTAGGAGGGGTGTGGTGGGTAGGAGGGGTGTCCGACTGGGTGGACACGGGGTCTGCCGGCACGGCCGATCCTCTCTCGGTTTGCGCAGCAACACCACCAACACCACTAACACCACCACCAACACCACCACTAACACCACCACCATCACCAACACCATCACCACCAACAACACCAACAACACCATCACCAACACCACCAACACCACTAACACCACCACCACTAACACCACCAACAACACCAACACCATCATCAACACCACCAACAACACCACCACCAACACCATTAACACCACCACCACCACCACTAACACCACCAACAACACCACCACCAACACCACCACCACCACCACTAACACCACCACCAACACCACCAACAATACAATCACCACCAACACCACCAACACTACCACCAACACCACTAACACCACCACCATCACCACCACCACCATCACCACCAACACCACCAACACCACCATCACCAACACCACCATCACCAACACCATCACCACCACCAACACCACCACCACCACGGGTGGTCTGCACGCGCGGTACATCGCCACCGCCGGCACTGCCGAGGGTGCCGCCACTCTCCTGGGCGTCGTCCGGCGGGGCAGTCGGCGCCGGACCCTCCACGCGGTCGCGCGTGCGCGCCGCGTCGTTCCACGCGCCCTCTGCGGAGACGACTGCGGCGTCGGTCCGGGCACCTCCAGTCTGACCACCACCGCCACCACCACCGCCACCACCACCACCGCCACCACCACCGCCACCGCCACCACCGCCGCCCACGGTGGCGAGCGCGAGTGGCATCGACACGAGGATGGAGGCGACCCAGACGGCGGCGATCATCGCGGCGGCTCGGCGCGGCGTGCGTCGCGGCGCGTAGCGCACGGCGCGCGCGATGGCGCAGTAGCGGTCGAGGGCGATGGCGCAGAGGCTGAGGATGGAGGCCGTGCAGCAGGTCACATCAGCGCTCGTCCACACGGCGCAGGCGGCAGGGCCGAGCGGCCACGAGCCCGTGGCGGCCGCTGCGGCTCCCGGCGGCATCACGAGCAGAGCGACGAGTAGGTCGGCCACGGCGAGCGAGCAGATGAGGTAGTTGGCCGGGTGTCGCAGCTTCGGGGTGGCAGCCACGGCGGCGATGACCAGGCCGTTGGCGAGAGCCGTGGCCAGGGCCACGGAGGCCAGCAGTAGCGAGACGGTGGCCGTGTGCGCAGCGGAGGTGGTGGAGGCGGGGGGAGCGTCGCTCCACGGCGAGGAAGATGATGAAGAGTTCATGGTTCGGAGTCGATGCGGTGAGACCCCCTCGCTCATCGTCGCCACGTGGGCGAGGGGGTCTCTCTCTGGGGGGACATGGGGCGGCGGTGAGTTGGAGGGGGGGGGGGGGGTCCTTCGGGGGTCCTGGCAGGGGTTCGTGGAGACGAGGTGGGGGGCGGGGGGCGTTGTGAAGGGGTCCACGGTGAGCGACGGGGAAGGAGGTGACGCGTGCGGTGAGAGGAGAGTCGATGGCAGTTGTTGATGATGGCGATGATCGAGGTTACTGCTGGTGCTGCTGATGATGATGATGCTTAAACTGATGATGATGGTGATTAAACTGCTGCTGATGATTGCTGCTGCGCTTACTGCTGTTACTGACAATGTTTATGCTGTTTATTATGATGATGATGGTTATGATAGTGCTTAAGTTGCTGATAACGATGCTGCTGCTCACGATGATGATGTTGATGATGATCACAGTCTGGTGTAAGGCCTCGTCGCTCGTAGCAGCAGCAGCAGAAGCATCGTCGAACTCTGGCGGCGAAAGGGAGGGTTGTGATCACAGCTGGCGCCTACACCCCCCGTCACCCTACGGCAGGAGAGAGTGCCACCTCCCATCCTCCCTCCCTCCATCCCCCTCTCACCTTCCCGTCCCTCCCTCTCATCTCCCCCTCCCTCTCCGTCACCCTGCCCGATCACAAATACGAAGCAGGCCACATCGTCACAGCGATTCGCAAACCCCGCGACCGCTGACACATCACAGAGCATCGTATGTGGCTTGAGCATCAGCATCGGCCAAGCGAAGAAGATCATCCGCTCTCGAATCGTTATCTATCTTCTCTTCTCGTCCGTCCCTGCATCACCTAACCCCCCCACCTCCTCCTCTGATCCTCCCTCCAACGTCCCACCCATACCCCCCTCCCTCTCATCCTCCTCTACCCCCCCCTCATCCTCCTCTACCCCTCCCTCCCTGCCCCCTCCCTCTCCCCCCGCTCCCCCCTCCCTCCCCCCCCTTCCTCCCCCCTCCCTCTCATCCTCCTCTACCCCCCCCTCATCCTCCTCTACCCCTCTCCCTGCCCCCTCCCTCTCCCCCTCCCTCCCCCCTTCCTCCCCCCTCCCTCTCATCCTCCTCTACCCCCCCTCCCTTCCCCCTCCCCCCTCCCTCTCCTCCTGCCTCCCCCTCCTTCCTTCTCCCTCCCCCTCTTCCCTCCCTCTCATCTACCCATCCACCTCCCCTATCCCCGTCCATGAGCCCAGACCAGAGATGTTCACCTGGCGGGTACCACGTGGGGTGGCACAACTTTACCGATTCAAATGCCTTTTATTATAACCGGTGAGTTTATGTGGTCACCACTTGCAATGGGTAGAGTTATCGAGTAAGTCACTCTCATTAGCCGTGTAAAAACATCGGTAAGACCAACGGTTTGCAACCTTGGGTGGTGCCAATTTCCCATCTGACACCATGGTGTAATGTGCGTATGTGTGTATGTATGTTGAACGAAAGACGTTCTTCCCCCGCACCTCCGATTATAAGGACAACAAACTAAACAGAAAAGCAGTTGTAGATTTATAAATTAGTTTTCAATCTAGGGAGTAACCTCCCTCGATCCTACTCAAGGCCCTCTCCCCCCAATAACCCCCTACCCCCTACACCCCTCCCTCTCTTCCACCCCATCCTATAATCCCTGCCCCTACTCCCTAACACGACTGCCTGCCCCCCACTCCCTACACTACTCCCTGCCCCCCACTCCCTACACGACTGCCTGCCCTCCCTCGCGCCTTGGCATGGACACAGAACCCCACCACGCGATTCGGCGTCTCGGTTGAGTGACTTGGCGGGCCCAGGCACACCTGGGCGGGCACCTCGTGATCAATCGCGATCACCTGGGATGGAGAGCCACCTGTAAATGCGGGTGGTGGTGGGGGGGAGGGGGATGGGGGCAGTGAGGGATATGGGGGGCGCTGTCACCGCACGTGATGGAAATGTCACCCGGACGTACAAACATGCAAGTGCAATAAGGGTCTAAAAATAGCACGCGTGCAGCAGGCGTGTTGTGAGTGTCTGTGTGGTGCAGGACACCCACCACGCCCTCGTGTGCCACAGTGCCGCCCTTCGTAGGGGCTGCTACTCGCTAACAGCACTTGCCCACACAGTCCTGTTCAAGGCTGTGACGGTGGTGGTGGTGGGGGGAGTGTGTGTGGGTTGTATTGGGGGGAGCGGCATTGTAGTGGTTAGGGGACATCCATAAATGACGTCACGCGATTTTGGACGATTTTTGACCCCACCCCCCTCGTCGTCACACTGCGTCACAAAAAGTCAGACCCCCCTCAAATATTACGGCACAAAGCTCTGCCCCCCCCCCCCAAAATAAAGCATGCTTCAAATCGCTTTAAACTATTGTCATTGTAGTGCGTATTTAATGTGCCGCTGCACTTTGATGTTGTTGGAGAAAACATTTATCAAAAAGTCTATTTAATTAAGTAGAACGTGTTGTCTATATTTATGATATTGGTCGCGAAAGTCTACGTGTTGAAGTGAGCCACATTGCAACCCTGAGCTCTGCAATCCTCTTACGTGTCAAAGTTGCAGTCGGCCAATGAATGAGGACATGTCGGAGGCGAGCAGGGCGCTTGGAGAAAACCGACGCGTGCGAGGGAGCAACACTCTATCCCGCGCAGACGGAACAGATGAGAGTCCACATTTGCTGTTCTGCCTTCTCGCGGCGAGCCAAGGGGGTATACGGCCACCTCGCTGACGCTCACGAGAATGGAGTCACACCAGACGCACGTGCGTGTGTGTGTGTGATCCACCAAACCTCGCCTCCTCCACAGTGCCACGCGCAGCATAGCCACGAACCAAACGGCTGATGAAGTCCCTGGGTGTGTGTGGGGGCGGGGGGGGGTAGTTTGACCATACTTTACCGCACTGGTCAATGCGGGTCTGTGAAGGGGGTGGGTGGTTGGTGGTGGTGGGGGCATTCCAGGACCAGTTCAAATAATAGTGGGGCTGAACGATTTGGGGAAAATATCTAATTGCGATTTATCTGACAGATATTGCGATTTGATTTGCGATGACATTTTGTTAAAAGTCAAGCTTCAGTTAAATATTCACTTTGTAATAGATTTAAAACATGTGATGGAGCATTACCACATGATACCATCAAAATATGAACTGCTCTATATATTCTAATGCAAGGATGAGAACTTAAAAGATATGAATTGCTTCCAACATGTATTTATAAAAAAAATTGAAATAGAACATTCAAACATATAACAATTGTTAAGTTAAATAAATAAAGTTATAATAATACTAAATAAAACAATTCCAATAAGAAAGTAAAAGGACTTTTCAAATCGCAAAAATTCGCAGCCTTTGCGATCTGCTAATCGCATTGTTTCAAATTGCGATTTCGATTTGAAATCGATTAATCGTTCAGCCCTAGTTCACAGCAGAGCGCGCCAACCCCTGACATTCGAGCATTCCGTGTGCCAAGCGTCAATAGCAGCACTCGGTTGTCACAGCCTCACTCTCTTGAGTCCGTGACCCCCACTCAGTTAAATGTCAACGGATTGTTTAAAACAACAACAACAACAGTTGACCGGGTTTTTGACCCCACGGTGTCTCATCAGCAGCGTCGGACACTGTTGGCGAACTGTCGCATGTTACCGAGCAGACGTGGCCAGTACGTGGACCAATATAATCCACCCGTGGACCAACATTCATTAGCTTTGGTCTACGGGTGGATCGTAAAAAAAAAAGACATCTTTGTGGATGACGGGACAAGCAATGAAAGTGCACACCACGTGATTCTGTTCTTGCGTTATTGGCGGTATTGTCCATGAGTTACTAAAAAAATATCGCACAGCCACAATAAAACGCACGCGGAGTGCAGACGATGGCGCGCACACAAAACATCTCCGACTAAGAATTCATAGGACATGGTGGTCCAGAAGTCCTGTGACCCCCCCCCCCCCCGTTATATTCTCTAAATCCTGAAAACAATGTTAAGGTTGACATGAAAATGCAAAGTAAAAATAAATGAAAGGGGTCAATTAGTCCCCATTGGAACCTCATTTGCCAGTAAAAATATGATAATTGTTTTTTTACCCTTCTATCTGGCAACAAAACTGACACCTTTTTACAAGGAGTCATGTTTGCATAGACCACAATACCTGCAGTCATAATGCAAACAAAAAACACAACTCTGATAATGTATGCACTGTCCTTGAAGTTGATTGGTCCAGACCCGAGACAGCTTTCCTTAGTGCCTAGTCTCACATGGGTTGGACCAGATGACGCCAAAAGGCGTCAATTAGTGTCGGGGTTACGAGACATCTCGGACCGCCCCGTACATTGAAGAAATAATAACTTCGACCAATGGATGGCGCTAGTCTATAATGGGTTACAGGTGGTGGTGGTGGTGGATCGTGGAGTCTCCGGCGAGAGGAAAGCGCGTGCAGTCGCGAAGATGTCGATGGGACATCTCCATCACCTGGGATGGACAATGGACTTCACCTGCGCACAGCCGAATTGGTCGAGACGTAGGGGATTTGAAAAGGACCAACATCCTCCGCTTTCTTGACCCGGTCGAGGCCTACGATACCGTCAAGAGGGCAGCCCATGGCTCTGGATTAATTCTCTGTGCCTTTTGGGGGGGTCACCAACCCTCTACTCACCATCGTGAAGAATTTTGACGATAGTGGGCAGGTTTCAGTAATTCTAGATTTGAAGCTTTCGTGACTGCAAGGATTCATATTCTTAGGTTTTTTCGGTAGCTGAATCAAGTACTTGATACAGCTATCGTGCTGTGACGGTTCCACCTGAAGACGGAAGCTTGTGTTGCCTCCGAAACGTCGTGATTTTTATTTTATTTTTTATTTTACTTTTATTAATTAAAATTTTAATGTTTTACCTACGTGACTTTACCGAAAAAACCTAAGAATAGGTTTCAGTAATGCCGCGTGGCACGGAGTCAGAGCCATTCTCTCTCCATGTTCGTCTTGGGGTGTCACAGGGATGTATGTCCTCTGGCCCCCTACACTATTTAACATCGTTTTGACCACGTGTGGTTTGAGAAACATACCGTGGCTGTCCGAGGGAGATTCCTTTTGGTAGATACGATGGGAGGCTGATCGATGTTCGGGTGAGGTCAGGGGGTGGCTGACACACAAAATAACACACACACACACAGAGACAAAGACTGTGTGTGTGTTGGTCTGTGTGTTTAAATGCATGCTTATACAGGTCACCATACTTCAATAGGGATTACCGTTGAACAATAACAAATACGGCTATTTTAGTCCACACAATCGGCGGGATGTACAAAGAACAATGGGCTTGCATATTGTATTTTGATTACACTATGTAACACAATTGTTGTTTCTGGGTAGTAAGTCTTATTTCGTAATTGCTTCTGCCTAAAAAGGTATAGAAAATGGCGATTATTCCCCCACAAACTTTGCTTTTGTGACCAGGACAGTGATATTTAGAAATTTACCTATTTCCCAGAACATTTCGGATAGATTCAGTGCTGAGTAAAATTGTCATGTATTTGTATTCATTAATCCCCCCCCTCCCACTTCGCACGTTAAGTGCTCATAAGTGACGCCATCAAATCTAAGCCTCTGTTTAATGAGCGAAACAGGAGGAGGATTTCCCCACAAATCTGTCTGCTGTCCGCCTGATGAAGCTGGTTGTAATTACTGACGAAACGTCGTACTCAGGTTGTAAATGTCGTGGCTTCGCTCTCCAACACACAACCGGTGTTGCTGTACTAGTACACTACACTATACACTACTATACACTACACTATACACTATGATACACTACACTATACACTACTATACACTACACTATACACTAGTATACACTACACTATACACTACTATACACTACACTATACACTAGTATACACTACACTATACACTACTATACACTAGTATACACTACTATATATTACTACACTATACACTAGTATACACTACACTATACACTACTATACACTACACTATACATTACTATACACTACTATACACTACACTATACACTACTATACACTACACTATACACTACTATACACTACTATACACTACACTACACACTAGTGCTGTACTAGTGACGAATTGGCCACCTTCTGTTTACGTGACAAACCTTACTAGTTGGCTGTGTCGGGTGGTGGCGGGTTTAACGACACGTTTATATATTTAAGCGATCTAACCCCCAAAAAAAACCTGTATTATAGTCACACAGAGACTCACACTCACAACAACAACCGACATTCGCCACTAGATGGCGGTGGCGTCACGTGTGCGTTTGTGCCAGGCTAGGTGCACTTTAAGGACACGTGAAGTGTCGAACGCCCGCCGGCAGGAGGTCGCGGAACAGACCCAGGTGCCACGGGTCGACTGACTGAGATGACTGGCTGAGGATGTGGAGCTGAGTGAACTTGCCGATGGCTGATACCAGCGGTGTCAAGATCGGCCTCTGTGTAGGAGGCTCGTGAAGGACGCTGCTACTGGGTAGTTTGTAGGCAGTCGCCCTCCAGCAACAAAGGAGGACGAAGGAGCGACGCTCACAACAACGAGCGGAGCGCGGGGCGGATAAAATAGCAGGTTGGCACAGTAAGGGGCACAGGTGATGCATCGGTCAGTCATCTAAGTCACTCACACACACAGTCTCACACAGAGACTCACAAGACAAATACTCACACACAGCCTCACACATACTCACACAAAGACTCTCACACATAGACTCACACACAGACTCACACATAGACACACAGACTCACAACTCACACACAGACACACATACAGACACACACACACAGACACACACACAGACACACACACAGACTCACACACAGACACACACAGACACACACACAGACACACACACAGACTCACACACAGACAACAACACAGACACTCACACAGACACACACACAGACATACACACAGACAAACACACAGACACACACACAGACACACAGACACACACACTCTGAATTCCTCTCTCCCCGTGACGCCGCTCGTTGCCAGCGCGGCCGAGTCACGTGGGGACGCCGGGAGAGAGAAACGCGACCCGGACTGTACTCACCCTACTCACTCACCCCACACTCACCACACACTCACCCTACTCACTCACCTGCACTCACCCTACTCACTCACCTCCACACTCACCCCACACTCACCCTACTCACTCACCTCCACACTCACCCCACACTCACCCTACTCACTCACCTGCACTCACCCTACTCACTCACCTCCACACTCACCCCACACTCACCCTACTCACTCACCTCCACACTCACCCCACACTCACCTCCACACTCACCCTACTCACTCACCCTACTCACTCACCTGCACTCACCCCACACTCACCCTACTCACTCACCTGCACTCACCTCCACACTCACCTCCACACTCACCCCACACTCACCCTACTCACTCACCTCCACACTCACCCCACACTCACCTTACTCACCCCTACTCACCCTACTCACTCACCTCCACACTCACCACACACTCACCCTACTCACTCACCCCACACTCACCCTACTCACTCACCTCCACACTCACCCCACACTCACCTCCACTCACCCTACTCACTCACCTGCACACTCACCTGCACACTCACCTGCACTCACCTTACTCACCCCTGCTCACCATACTCACTCACCCTACTCACTCACCTCCACACTCACCCTACTCACCCTACTCACTCACCCCACACTCACCCTACTCACTCACCTACTCACTCACCTCCACACTCACCTCCACACTCACCCCACACTCACCTCCACTCACCCTACTCACTCACCTGCACACTCACCTGCACTCACCCTACTCACTCACCCTACTCACTCACCCTACTCACTCACCCTACTCACTCACCCTACTCACCCTACTCATTCACCTCCACACTCACCCCACACCCTACTCACTCACCCCAAACTCACCCTACTCACTCACCTACTCACTCACCTCCACACTCACCTCCACACTCACCTCCACACTCACCCCACACTCACCTCCACACTCACCCCACACTCACCCCACACTCACCCTACTCACTCACCTGCACACTCACCTGCACTCACCCTACTCACCTACACACTCACCCTACTCACTCACCCTACTCACTCACCCTACACACTCACCTACACACTCACCCTACTCACTCACCTACTCACTCACCTCCACACTCACCTCCACACTCACCTCCACACTCACCCCACACTAACCCTACTCACTCACCTGCACACTCACCTGCACTCACCCTACTCACTCACCCTACTCACTCACCCTACTCACTCACCTACACACTCACCCTACACACTCACCCTACTCACTCACCCTACTCACTCACCTCCACACTCAAGTTACTCACCTCCACACTCACCCTACTCACTCACCCCTACTCACTCACCTCCACACTCACCCCACACTCACCTGCACTCACCCCTACTCACCCTACTCACCCTACTCACTCACCTCCACTCACCCTCCTCACCCTCCTCACCCTACTCACCCTACTCACCACTACTCACTCACTCACTCTACTCACCTGCACTCACTCGCCCTCCTCACCTGCACACTCACTCACTCACCCTCCTCACCTGCACTCACCCTCAGCTTTACCCAAACGCCTCAACCTCGTGTACTCTACATCTCCACTGTTTATAAACTGTCCTCTCTTACTGTGTACACTGTACTCGCCTGCACGCAATCCCGTGTGCTGTCTTTAACCAGTGCCCTCTTCACGTGGACTGTATCTGTACTGTCCCGCACCTCATCCAAACACACTCTCACCTGAATTATCCCTCTCACCTATACCACCCCTCTCTCTCACCTGTACTCACCCTCACCTGTACCCCCTCTCTCTCACCTGTACAGACTCACTCTCACCTGTACACACCCTCACCTGTACCCCCTCTCTCTCACCTGTATTCCCTCTCACCTGTACCCCCTCTCTCTCACCTGTACACTCTCTCTCCTGTACTATCACCTGTACTCACTCTCTCTCCCCTGTACTCACTCTCACCTGTACACTCTCACCTGTATTCCCTCTCACCTGTACACTCTCACCTGTACTCCCTCTCTCTCACCTGTACCCCCTCTCTCTCACCTGTACTCACTCTCACCTGTACACTCTCACCTGTACCCCCTTTCTCTCACCTGTACACTCTCACCTGTACTCCCTCTGTCTCACCTGTACCCTCTCACCTGTACTCTCTCTCTCACCTGTACACTCTCACCTGTACTCCCTTTCTCTCACCTGTACTCTCTCTCTCACCTGTACACTCTCACCTGTACTCCCTTTCTCTCACCTGTACCCTCTCACCTGTACTCTCTCTCACCTGTACACTCTCACCTGTACTCCCTTTCTCTCACCTGTACCCTCTCACCTGTACTCTCTCTCACCTGTACACTCTCACCTGTACTCCCTCTCTCTCCCCTGTATCTCTCACCTGTATTCCCTCTCACCTGTACCCTCTCACCTGTACCATCACCACCTGTACACACTCACCTGTACTCACTCTCACCTGTACACTCTCACCTGTACCCCCTTTCTCTCACCTGTACACTCTCACCTGTACCCCCTCTCTCTCACCTGTAACTCTCACCTGTACTCCCTCTCTCTCCCCTGTATCTCTCACCTGTATTCCCTCTCACCTGTACTCTCTCACCTGTACCATCACCACCTGTACACACTCACCTGTACACACTCACTCTCCCCTGTATTCCCTCTCACCTGTACTCTCTCTCACCTGTACCATCACCACCTGGATTCCGTGACTGAAGCGAGAACGATTGAAGCCACTCCGCCGCGGGTGACCTTACTCTGCATGGAGTCCAAAGCGACTCAATGACCCCATCATAGCCTGTGCAGGTGAGTTAATCATCATCATCGATCATCATCATCTAATTCTAGATTTGAAGCTTTCGTGACTGCAAGGATTCATGCTCTTAGTTCTTTCGGTAAAGTCACGTAGGTAAAAAATGAAATTAAAATTAATAAAAAAATAAAACAATAAAAATCATCTTGAATCCCTCCCTCACTTGATGCAGCAAATCTGGCTGTGACGGTCCCACCTGATGACGGAGACTTGTGTTGCCTCCGAAACGTCGTGGTTTTTATTGTTTTATTTTTTATTAATTTTAATTTCATTTTTTACCTACATGGTGACTTTACCGAAAGAACTAAGAGCAGAGGTGTGGACTCGAGTCATGTGACTTGGACTCGAGTCAGACTCGAGTCATGAATTTGATGACTTGCGACTCGACTTGGACTTGCATAACAATGACTTTGTCCCACCTATGAGATGTGGACTCGAGTCATGTGACTTGGACTCGAGTCAGACTCGAGTCATGAATTTGATGACTTGCGACTCGACTTGGACTTGCATAACAATGACTTTGTCCCACCTCTGACTAAGAGTATCATCGATCATCGATCATCAACCGCCATGATCAATCCACTCGGTTCACCCGTCGCGGATTCCAGCGATGTCAAAATCCACCCCGGCGCCTGCTACACGCGAGCCGATATCATCGCTCCATCTCCTCTCGGGAGGGGATTGTTACACGCAGTAGATACTACTACTACTACTCAGGCGAATCACTCGCTTCACAGATGTTCTGGGAGGTTACGTTGATTTGAAGGTGTGAAACATACGAATGGGTTTTAACCCTTTTATGGCAATAAAATAGGTGTTCAGATGTTCAAAGAACAAGTAGATACTACAGCATTAGAGCTCCTTTGTCAGTACCTAAATATAATAATAGGGGTTTTCCCCTTTTTGCTGGCAAAGGAGGTCTAATGATGTAGATGCTTACCCCGAATCCTCATTACTTTGATGGTGCATCGTGTTTGAGCTGTGGACGCCTTTTGGCGTCTTCTGGTCTAACACCAATTGAGAAGAGGCTCAAAAGAAAGCTGTCTCTGGTGTGGACCAATCAGTTTCAAGAACAATGGTAACATATTATCAGAGTGTGTTTTTAGTTTGCATTTTGACCACGAGTATTGTATGCTGCGTGGACCCGAAAA
The DNA here is from genome assembly GCF_964198595.1 of Lampetra fluviatilis. Taxonomy (NCBI): domain Eukaryota; kingdom Metazoa; phylum Chordata; class Hyperoartia; order Petromyzontiformes; family Petromyzontidae; genus Lampetra; species Lampetra fluviatilis. The sequence goes on from NC_136331.1 coordinate 6,270,818, forward strand.
ACTCACTTCCCCTGCACAAGAATACGCGGTAAACCGTATGGCTTGACAGGCCTGTGAATTGACAAACACAACGTTGTGAATATTAATCGAACCCCGATGAGGATCAAATCACTACCTGTGTACTCTACGGGGCCGTCGATAAATGACGTCACGTGATTTTGGACGATTTTTCACCCCCCCCCCCCCCATCGTCACACGGCGTCACAAAAATTCAGACCCCCCCCCCTCAAATATGACGTCACAAAGCTCTGTTTCAAATCGCTTTAAACTATTGTCATTGTAGTGCGTATTTAATGTGGCGCTGCACTCCGATGTTGTAGGAGAAAACATTTATTAAAACGTCTATTTAATTAAGTAGAACGCATTGTCTATATTTATTTAAAGTTGCGCATTTTGATGTGACGTCAAATTTCTCAAACTCCCCTCTCCCCCTCGTCACACATCGTCACAAATGCCTGACCCCCCCCCCCCCAGGTGCGTGACGTCATTTATGGACGGCCCCTTAGAGACACTTATGCACTGTGCCATTTGAAGCTGCGGCGTGTACAACATTGACTGGCACGCGTCGTGACGGGCACCGCAAGATCTGACCATATCCGTCCAAGTACTTTGTTGAGCTGCTTTGGCTTCTGGTTGCTGAACGAATGCATCGCAAGGTCGTGCTCATTGCGCACAAAGTGCTTGCCACAAACGAACCGCGGTGCTTTTCTGAGCTCGTCAAGGAGCATAAATCGTCATCGCGTGAGCTCCGGTCATCCTCGCAGCAGCGGATTTTGGCTCGGCCATCGAACAAAGAGGGTCACTGCACCGCGCGGCGCTTTCAGATGCGCTTCTGCGGCCGTCTGGAACGCTCTTCCTTCTGATATTAGGAAGCCGCTGGGAGCTATGCAGTTTTAAATCATCATCATCATCATCTAGATTGACAAACTATCTTCTTGGTTCTTTCGGTAAAGTCACGTAGAAGGGAAGTAATAAAATAATAAAAATAAAACATAATAAAATAATTCTCACGACGTTTCGGCCACGACGCTAAGCAGCCGTCTTCAGGTGAAGAATGAAACACTGCCAAGCTTGGAGCGTATATATAAGCTGGGTTGGAGGTGGAAGAAGAGCGCCTTGACAAAATAATTTGCATATCAAGAGGAATTTAGCATATTTATGGGAAATGCGTAGGAGGTGGGCGGGGGGGTTTCAAAGTCATATTATGCCCATGCATTAGGCAGGATTAGCAGCATCAAAGGGAGGGGTAGGGGGTAGCATTAACAAAGGGAGAGAATGTTAATAGTATGTAGAAGCCACGAAACATGTCAATGGGAGAGCTAATTTCTTTCGAACTGCTTTTGTGTTTAGTTTGTTGTCTTTCCCCCGCACCTCCGATTCGCTACGAAAGAAGTTCAGCGTACGTGCCGCGTACATTCACGAGCTCATTGGTCAACCTCTCAACCCGTCCGCCCCTTACCAGGCCGGGCCAGGTGATGCCCGGGCGCCCAGCCGCGCAGGCGACGTGGGTGATGGGCTCACGCGTGCATGGGTGAGCGTGGCCTCCCAGAGGCACAGGGTGCCCGGGGGCCTCCGTCCGCCCCGTTGGGTCCTCGCCTCCCAGAGCAAGGGGCGACGGCCGCCGCGATGAGGGCGGAGGAGCCGCAGGCCGTGCTGGCCAGACAGGGGAGAGGAGGAGGTGGTGGTGGTGGAGGGGGCGGAGAGAGCGCGGGAACGCCGGTGCCAACCGGGGCGCAGGCGTCGTTCCTGCAGGGCCTGCTGCAGGAGCAGCAGCAGGTGGGACGTGGGTGTGCGTGTGTGCGTGAGGGTGTGTGTGTCTGTATATGTGTGTCTGTATATGTGTGTGTATATGTGTGTGGGGAGCGGTAGTGTAGCGGTTAGTGCGCTGCGCTACGAACCTGGCGACCCGAGTTCGATTCCCGCTCACGGCCAACACCAGTGACGATTATCTGAACCGGTCCTGAGCCTCCTCTAGGTCGACTCAGCCTCAAATGAGTACTGGGTGCGATGTGTAACCATCGCCACTGGGGAGACACAGGCGGCCGGGCGTGGTGTTGGCCACCCACCCCCTCGTGTGCCGTGCCGGCCTTCATAGGTGCTCGCTAACAGCACTTGCCCCTACAGTCTATAAAGGCTATACGGGGGATCTTTGTGTGTCAAGTGCTCGCTAACAGCACTTGCCCCAACAGTCTGTTACGGCTATACGAGGGATTTTTTGTCGTGTTTGTGTATATATCTGTGTGTCCACGTGTCCATGTGTGTGTGTACTGCTGCAGATGTGGCAGGCGGGCCATCAGGATGTGGCTCAGAGGCAGCAGCAGCAGCAGCAGGTGGAGCAACTGCTGCGATTGCAGAACGAGCAGCAGCAGCAGCAGAGAATTCTGGGACTGCTGTCCTCAGCCTTTGCTCGCCCTGGCAGTGGTGCGACACCATCGCGGACATCATCAGCGACATCATCGACATCATCAGCGACATCACTGACATCATCAGCGACATCACTGACATCATCACCGACATCATCGACATCATCACCGACATCACTGACATCATCAGCGACATCATCGACATCATCACCGACATCACTGACATCATCAGCGACATCATCGACATCATCACCGACATCACTGACATCATCAGCGACATCACTGACATCATCAGCGACATCATCGACATCATCACCGACATCATCACCGACATCACTGACATCATCAGCGACATCACTGACATCATCAGCGACATCATCGACATCATCACCGACATCACTGACATCATCAGCGACATCATCGACATCATTACCGACATCACTGACATCATCACCGACATCACTGACATCATCACCGACATCACTGACATCATCAGCGACATCATCGACATCATCACCGACATCACTGACATCATCGCTGTCATCGACATCATCACCGACATCACTGACATCATCAGCAACATCATCGACATCATCACCGACATCACTGACATCATCAGCGACATCATCGACATCATCACCGACATCACTGACATCGTCAGTGACATCACTGACATCATCAGCGACATCATCGACATCATCACCGACATCACTGACATCATCAGCGACATCATCGACATCATCACCGACATCATCGACATCATCACCGACATCACTGACATCATCAGCGACATCATCGACATCATCACCGACATCACTGACATCATCAGCGACATCATCGACATCATCACCGACATCACTGACATCATCAGCGACATCATCGACATCATCACCAACATCACTGACGTCATCAGCGACATCATCGCTGTCATCGACATCATCACCATCATCAACATCGACTTTGTATCACCGACACCGCCACTTCCGCCGATATCACCGCCACCGTTACTGACATCAACACCAACGTCACCGACATCGCCACCGAAATCACGGACATTGTCACCATCAACATCGTAGATCCGACATCACCATTGTCACTGATATTACAACCACTCTTACCGACATCACCACCGACATCACAACCGACATCACAAACATCACGAATGATATCACTCCTGCACTGACGCAGTATGAATCCACTTTGTAATCGCACTGTCCATTGCCTTGCAGGTTTCCCGGTCTCATTTCCCGTCGGCTTTCCCTCCGACCTCACATCGCTGGCCTTCTCCACGGCGATGCCCCAGTTCAACCCCTTCAGCCTTCTCGCGGCAGCTGGTGCCCACCTACCCACGATGATGCACCAGCAGCAGCAGCAGCAGTTACAGCAGCAGCAGCAGCAGGTGTTATCCACGTCGACCACGCCACCATTCGGCCTTCCCGCGGGAGCGCACTCTGAGAACGCCAGCATCAGCAGCGGCACCAGCGCCAACCGCACTCCGGGTGAGTCCGTGCGCCAGCGCCAAGTGGCAGGCGTGACCCCAGATACCAGATCTCGATCTGGTATCGTGCGCCGGGCTCCGGAAAGCAGAAAGTCATCGAATGTGTCTCAGCAAAGTTGCCCGGTTGCCTTTGGGTGTTTCGTCCCAAATTCTTTCAAGTTTTCTTTCGTGGAACCAGGGTGGGAGTCGCATTTGCAAGAGTGACCTGGGGCACGAGCCTGCCAATAGGGGGCAACGATTGCTGCTGCCGTTGTTGTTTGTGTGTGTGTGTGTATAATCCCAATCGAAGTCATTTGCGGTGGAATTTTTTATTTTATTAACTTGGTAAACTTGGACCCTGACGCCGGCACACAATGGCCTACTCCTGCGAATTACGCCGCGGGATCTTTAACGTTCACCGAGTGAAGCAGACGGCGCGTCGTGTTGTGGGGCGCCACCATCACCAACATCACCGCCATCATCGCCATCATCGAGGGAAGCGGACGGCACGTAGTGTTGTTACGGCAATTCCAACCATAGGATAATCACCGTGGACCTCTCAACGAAGTGGTTTAAAATTTTATCGACCCCCCAAATGGATGATGGGCTGAGTTCAATCGCCAACAAGGATTTGGACTCCACCGCTGATCCACCTGGACGGACAGAGATCATAATGCCTTCACGCTTTTAACTTTCCTTGGAATGCGTTTTTTAAAAATATCCCTAGATATCACTAGATAAGACCTTCTAACGCCATCATAAATATCATCAGACATGATAATTGTCTTTTTACCCTTTTATTTGGTAACAAAACTGACACCTTTTTTTATAAGGAGTCATGTTTGCATAGACCACAATACCTGCAGTCATAATGCAAACAAAAAACATAACTCTGATAATGTATGCACTGTCCTTGAAGTTGATTGGTCCACACCCGAGACAGCTTTCCTTAGAGCCTAGTCTCACATGGTGTTGGACCAGGTGATGCCAAAAGGCGCACAACTCAAAGACAATGCACCATCAGAGTATGAGAGCTCGGCGGTAAGCATTTACACCATCGGAACCTCCTTTGCCAGTAGCAAAATATGATAATTGTTTGTTTACCCTTTGTTTGCATCATCAGACATGTTACGTATTCTACGTTGAACTTCTTTCGCACCATCCGTAGCCAACCATGCTAATTGGAGTGTTACACGGAGTGAACCGATGCAGGGTCCCTTGAATCTGCATGATGCCCTCGCTCCAGAAATTCGCGAGAGGAAAACCAAAAAGTTGCTCGGATCCCGTGACGAAAATCACGGATTTGGCAAAGCGGATCCTGAAACCAGATCTCAATACCGGATACCAGATCCTATAAACAGCGCCATTGCCATCTCTGGTACGTCCGGTCAATTCCGGTTATCGTTGTCCAGTGTCTGGAACTTTTATTGTGCAGCCCGTTTAGTCAATTCCACTGCTGGCGATGTCACGACGTTGCCATCCGCGTGTCTCACAGAGTTGTCCTGGTGGGCCCTCAAGTACCTGTCCTCCCAGGCTGACGGTAACCTCGCCACAACCCTCACCACAACCCTCACCACAACCCTCACCACAACCTTCACCACGTACCTCACCACAACCCTCACCACAACCCTCACCACAACCCTCACCACAACCCTCACCACAACCCTCACCACAACCCTGGCCACGACTCTCACCACAACCCTCACCACAACCCTCACCACAACCCTAGCCACAACCCTGGCCACGACCCTCACCACAACCCTTACCACAACCCTCACCACAACCCTCACCACAACCCTCACCACAACCCTCACCACAACCCTCACCACAACCCTCACCACAACCCTCACCACAACCCTCATCACAACCCTGGCCACTACCCTGGCTACGACCCTCCCCACATACCTCACCACAACCCTCACCACAACCCTCACCACAACCCTCATCACAGCCCTCACCACAACCTTCACCACGTACCTCACCACAACCCTCACCACAACCCTCACCACAACCCTCATCACAACCCTGGCCACTACCCTGGCTACGACCCTCCCCACATACCTCACCACAACTCTCACCACAACCCTCACCACAACCCTGGCCACGACCCTCACCACAACCCTCACCACAACCCTCATCACAGCCCTCACCACGAGTATACCGCATCCATCGCCACAATCCTCACCACAACCCCGCCGCGTTCCTCGTCACCCATCACCAAACCCGCATCATCATCACCCCTCGCCACATCCCATCCCCGTCCTTCGCCCTCGGCCTAATCACGTCGCTCACCGCAACCCTCGTTTTTCACGCTCATCGCTGCGTCTCTCAACGCGATCGCCACGTGCCTCACCACGACCCCAGCTTGACCTCTGCATGACCCTCACCTCACGCTCACTTTCCCCATCACTCTTGCCCATCCCCTGTTTCCGTGTCTCCATGTCCCTCTGTGTCCCCATGTTTCCCCTTTGTCCCTATCCCTCTCGCTGTCTCCCCTCTCCTCTCTGCGTGTCCCCTCCTACGTGTCTCCATGTCCCCATGTCCTGCTGCGTGTCCCCACGTCTCTCCGCCAGTGTCTAAATGTCTCCCCCTGTCACACCAATCCTCCCTCCTCCTCCATCCCCCCTCCTCCTCCCTCCTCTTCCCTCCCCCCTCCTCCTCCCTCCTCCTCCCTCCCTCCTCCTCCCTCCTCCTCCGTGTGTGTGGCCCCAACGGTCTTGTCGAGGCCTCACGGGAGAATCTTCGGCTTTGTCTCCGTAGGCGACGGCGAGAGGGGAGCGCCCTCGGTGGGCTCGGCGTCGTCCAGCGACCGGAACGAGTGGCGCCCGGCGACCCACGGCGCCGCCCGTGCCCACGCCGAAGACGCCGACACGACGCTCGGTGAGCGGGGCGCGCACGCCCTCCCGCCGTCCGTGTCGTAGGGGACACGGGCGGAGCATCCGCCTGCCAGTCAACCGGTGGCACCTGGGTCTGTCCCCGTGACACTCCTCCTGCCAGCAGCGAGCCTTCGACGCTTCACGTGGTGGCCTCTCGAGGTGCACGCTCACGGCCACCAACGCCAGTGACGATTATCTGAACCGGTCCCGGGCCTCCCTTAGGTTCACTCAGCCTTAAATGAGTACCTGGTGCGGTGTGTAATCATCACCAGTCGGGAGACAAAGGCGACCGGGCGTGGTGCTGGCCACCCAACCCCTCGTGTGCCATGTCGGCTTTCATAGGTGCTCGCTAACAGCACTTGCCCCTACAATCTGTTAAGGCTATATGGGGGGTCTTTGTCCTTGTGTGCGTGTGGTGATGGCCACCCATCATTTCATGTGCCATACCGGCATTTATAGGAACTCGCTCACAGCGCTTTGCTAAACGGAAATCTTTGCCGCTGTGTGTGTGCGTGTGCGCGTGTGTGCGTGTGTGCGTGTATGCGTCTACATGTGCGTGTGTGTGTGCGTGTGTGTGTGTGCGTGTGTGTGTATGTGTGTGCGTGTGTGTGTGCGTGTGTGTGTATGTGTGTGCGTGTGTGTGTGTATGTGTGCGTTGTGTGCGTGTGTGTGCGTTGTGTGTGTGTGTATGTGTGTGCGTGTGTATGAGTGTGTGTGCGTTGTGTGCGTGTGTGTGCGTGTGTGTGTATGTGTGCGTGTGCATGTGTGTGTGCGTTGTGTATGTGTGTATGTGTGCGTGTGCATGTGTGTGTGCGTTGTGCGTGTGTGTATGTGTATGTGTGTATGTGTGTGTATGTGTGCGTGTGTGCGTGTATATGTGTGTGTATGTGTGCATGTGCGCGTGCGTGCGCATGTCACGCAACGCGGGTTTCAGACGAGAGCATCCCGGAGGACGACGCGCGTGCGAGCGGCGTGGCCCAGGGGCGGCCCTGGCAGAGGGGACGGCACGGGGAGGCGCCGGAGCAACGCTCGGCCGCACAGAAGCCTCCTCCCTACGCGGAGGACAGGTCCGTTGTACTTCAATCCTGTCCGCTTACTGGCCGGTATAATGGTCAGCCGGTTTGATCTCCCGGCCACGGCATTTGTAACGTTGGCAAGTTTTTTTTTTGTTAATCCCCCTCTCCTCCCGCTCCTCCCCCCGTGGCCTTTGTCCGCCCCAGCGGCGGTGTACGCGCTGACGCCGCAGTCGATCGGCAGGTCGCATACGGTGGGGTCCATTGTGGGTACTTCCTCCTCATCCACGATGACGAGGAGCAAGCGCCCCCTCTAGGGGGGCTCGCGAGAGCTCGCGGGGGGGGGGGGGTGAAGTGGCGGCGCTTCGCTGGCGGTGACGGTGGCGGTGCTGATAGTGGCGGTGACGGTGGTGCTGGTGGTGAATGTGGTGGTGGTGGTTGTGGAAGTTGTGGTGGTGATAGTAGAGGTGGGGGGTGGTGAATGTGGTGGTGGTGGTGGTGGTAGCGGTGGGGGTGGTGAGTGTGGTAAATGTGGTGGTGGTGGTGACGGTCGCGGTGGGGGTGGTGAGTGTGGTGGTGGTAGCGGTGGGGGTGGTGAATGTGGTGGTGGTGGTGACGGTAGTGATCGGAGTGGTGAATGTCGTGGTGGTGGTGACGGTAGCGGTAGTGACAGTAGCAGTGGTGAATGTTGTGGTGAATGTGGTGACGGTAGCGGCGGGGGTGGTGAATGCTGCGGTGAAGCTGCTCCTGCTGGTGTTGTGCTCAGGCCGATCCGTCCGGGGGTGGTGGGGAGGAGAACGACGTTTGAGGAGTTCGTGGAGGAGCAGCTCAAGTTGCAGGAGGCGCGCGGAGCAGCTCACAAGGCACGCACACACACACGCGCACACACACAGACGCACAGACGCACACACACACACGCACATGCACACGCACACACACACGCACAGACACACGCATCGTACACACACACACGCATCGTACACACACACACACGCATCGTACACGCACGCGCATCGCACATGGACACACACACGCGCGCACGCACACATCGTACACGCGCACGCATCGCACAACCACACACAAAGATCCCCCGTACACCCTTAACAGACTGCCGTGGCAAGTGCTGTTTGCCAGAACATATGAAGGCCACAAAGCCACACGAGGGGGTGGGGTGGCCAGAAACGCATCCAGCCACCCTTGTCTCCCCAATGCTGCTGTTTACGCATTTATGGCTGAGTCAACCTAGGGCAGGCCCAGCACCAGTATTCGTCGCCCGTGTTGGCTGCGAGCGGGAATCGAACTCGCGTTTCCAGGTTCGTAGCGCAGCGCGCTAATCACTCCACTGCCACTTCCCATGTATTCGTGCACACGCACACAGTCAGCGAGCGTGTGTGTCACCCGTGTGTGTGTGTGTCCATGTGTGTGTGCGTGTGTCTGTGTGTGTGTGTCCGTGCGTGTGTGTGTGGGGAGCGGTAGTGTAGCGGTTAGCGCGCTGCGTTATGAACCTGGCAACCCGGGTTAGATTCTCGCTCACGGCCAACACCATCAGTGAAAATTATCTGAACCGGTCCTGGGCCTCCCCTAGGTCGACTCAGCCTCAAATGAGTACCTAGTGGCGATGTGTAAACATCGCCACTAGGGAGACAAAGGCGGCCGGGCGTGGTGCTGGCCACCCACCCCCTCGTGTGCCGTGCCGGCCTTCATAGGTGCTCGCTAACAGCACTTGTCCCTACAGTCTGTTAAGGCTATACGGGGGATCTTTATCTTTGCCTTTGTTGTGCGTGTGTGTGTGGGGAGCGGTGTTGTAGCAGTTAACACGCTGCGCGATGAACCCGGCGACCCGAGTTGGATTCCCGCTCACGGCGAACACCAATGACGATTATTTGAAACGGTCCTTGGCCTCCCGTAGCTCGACTCAGCCTCAAATGAGTACCTGGTGCGGTGTATAAACATCGCCACTGGGGAGACAAAGGCGGTCGGGCGTGGTGCTGGCCACCCACCCCCTCGTGTACCGTTCCGGCCGTCATAGGTGCTCGCTAACAGCACTTGCCCCTACAGTCTGTTCAGGCAATAAGGGGGATCTTTGTCTTTGGGTGTGTGTGTGTGTATGTATGCCAGAGGGAGCGGAGTGGTCACATGGCCACGCAGTTGTGCGCATGTGACAGCGCCGAGTCGTGACCCTCGCACAACGCTGCTGCCATCCCCTCTCCTCTCCCCCGTCCCCTCTCCTCATCCCCTCTCCTTTCTGGAATCTCTCCCCCCACCCCCCCCCAATCTTCTCCAATCTCATCCCCGCATCCCCTTCCATCCTCCCTCGTCCCTCCATCCCCTCCTGCCCTCGGGCCCTGGCACCCCCTCCCCCCCCACCCCTCCCGTCACCACAGGCCAACTCAGTCGAGGCGCCGGTCCACACCACCAAATCGTTTCTGAAGAAAGGCGAGGGCACCCAGCGATTCGCCCGCGCCCGCCACGGCACCGCCGCCACCGCCGCCTTCTCCTCCCCGGCGCCGGGGCCCGGTCCCTCCAGACGGTGCCCGCGGGCCCCGCGGCTGTCGCCGGCCGGAGCGGGGCCGGCGCCGGCGGCGAGGACGCAGGGCCGCCGAGCCCTGCCGGAGGTGCAGGGCGTGAGCCGCGTGGAGCAGAAGCTCCGGCTGCTGAGCCAGCGTTCCGGCGGCGCCGGGGCCATCCCGCGGTTGCCGAGCGGCGCCGGCGTTAATGCCGGCGGGGCGGCGGCGGCGTCCGCCGGCCCGGCCACGGTGGACGCGAGCGCCGAAAGAGCCGGGGCCTCCCGGTCGACGGCGTTGGAGCGATTTCCGGCGCCGTCCCCCGGCGGCGGCGTCGGCGGGGACGGCAGCGTGCCGCGGCTGGTGAGCCGCTTCGAGTCGATGCTGGAGGACGGCGCTCCGCCCACGAGCGACGACCGCGGTCCCGACGACGCGTCCAAGCGAGCGGCGCGCAGAGACGTCAACGGGAACTTAGACCAAGGCGGCTCCTCCGGCGGCGGGAATGGCGCCGGCGAGCCGGCTGCCGGCGCGAGGCCGGAAGTCGCGGCGGCGGAATCCGTACGGCAAGGTGGCGGTGACGAAGGCACCGACGATGATGATGACGTTGACGACGATGATGAGGTGGAGGAGGAGGAGGAGAAGGAGGGGAAGGAGGAGCATGAGCACAGCGACTGCAGCCAAAAGACGTACCGCGTGGGAGCGTCCGTCGCGTACAAGCGTCTCGACGACAGGATCGTGCACGTGCCCGTCGTGCCGGGGGACGTCAGCGCCCGCCACAACGCCGGTGCCACAACGACCGCGAAGCCGGGGTGCGACGACGCCGTCGCCGCCGCACCCCGGGAGGTGCGGCCGGTCCCGGGGTGGGCGCAGTCTCGGGCGACCCGGCCGCCGACGCTCGCGAGGGCGTGGGGCGCCGGCAGGAGCCGCGACGAGGAGGACGACGGCGACCAGGACTACGCCAGCGACGCCCCCAGCGAGGCCGACGCCGGGGCGGCCGCCCCTCCCGCTGAGCGGCGCCGGGCCAAGCGGCCGACGGCGAGACCCGGCAGGGCGAGGCAACGGTGGCCGACGCCCGGGAAGCAGGATAGCGGCGGCGGCGAAGTGGAGAGCGCGCGACCGTCGCTGGCTCCCGCGCGGGACGGCACGGAGCCGGCGGGGGGTACCGGTGGACTCCGGCGAGCGGGGGACGCCGGGAGGGGTCCCCCGGCAGAGGGTGGGGATCCGCGTGGCCCCCCCCACGGGGATCCCAGGATCGGCCGCCCTGCTACTACGACAAACCCAGCGGTCGCAGATCGGACGTCGGGGGGCGACGGTCAGTGCACGTGTCGCTTGACGGGTTGTCGCGTTAGAGTGTAGTTACAGCCCCTTGAGCTCGCCCCGTGAGCTCACCCGCTCGCTCATCCGCTCGCTCGCTCGCCCGCTCGCTCACCCGCTCGCTCACCCGCTCACTCATCTGTCCATACACCGAATCGCTTTCTCACTCACTCGCTCATTTGCTCATTCGCTCATTCATTCATCCATTCAAATACTAACTCACACGTTGACTTATTATACACTCGTTGCACTCAATCAACCACTTATTCATCCATCCACACACTCCTTTGCCAACTCACTCACTCATCCTCTCTCCCACTCATTTACTCATTCATTCACTCACGTACTCACTCACTCACCCGCTCGCTCGCGCATTCATGAATACATCCATCCATATACTCACTCACTTATCAACTCACCAACTCACACACTCGCCTTTTCACGTCCGATCCACATACTAACATGCTCATGAAAACACGAAACCGCTCACTCATTCAATACTTTATCTATACACTCACCCACTCACCTCTTCACTTACACATATTCTCGCATGATCACTCAAGAACTAACTCGCACATTCACTCCACCTCTGACAAGTTCACTCACTCACCCACCACTTAGTCACTAACCCACCCATGTACACATTCACTAATTTACTCACTGACCCATTCAACCACAAATACACTTAATCAGTCACGCACTGAATAACTCACTCATTCGCTCATCCATTTATTTTCTCACTCGCACGTTAACTGATTATACACTCATATGCACTCACTCAATTAATCAACCACTCATTCATCCATCCATCCATACGCTAACTTGCCAACTCACTCACTTATCCTCACTCTCACCTACTCTTTTACTCACTCGCTCACTCACTCATTAACTCGTTTATTCATTCAATCATTTATCCATACTCACCCACTCACTGCTTCGCCTACCCATATACTAACTCGCATGCTCACTCAAGAACTAACACACACATTCACTCAACCTCTTACGAGTTCACTCGCTCACCCAACACTCGCTCACCCACTCATGCACTCACGGACTCAATCACTCACTCACTCATTAACTCGCAACATACATTGACTGACCTGCCCACTACTGACTCGTGCGTTTTATATATCCTTCCAGCAACATGGGCACACTCTTAAAACAACTATCAGTCATATTCTTAGGTTTTTTCGGTAAAGTCACGTAGATAAAAAAATTAAATTCACCTGAAGACGGGAAGCTTGTGTTGCCTCCGAAACGTCGTGATTTTTATTTTATTTTTTATTTTACTTTTATTAATTTTAATTTTTTATCTACGTGACTTTACCGAAAAAAACCTAAGAATATGAATCCTTGCACTCACGAAAGCTTCAAATCTAGAACTATCAGTCACTCACTAGGCTCGCTCGCTCACTCACCCACACGCACCCTCGCCCACCCATTCACCCAGCTCACTCACTCATTCACTCGCCGACTCTCTCACTCATTTCATTCACTTTCCCTCCCCATTGTACGTGTGTGTGTGTGTGTCATTGAGATTGTGCCCGAGTGAGAACCATGTAATTGTGTGTTCGGTGGGGGGGGGGGGAGTGGTGGCGTAGCGGTCGGCGCACTACACTACGAGCCGAGTGAAAACCCTGGCCACGGATAACATCAGTCGGAACCAGTCCTGGGCCTCGCCTAGGTTGACTTAGCCATCATTAATATCTGGTGCGCTGTGTAAACATCGGCAGCGGGGAGACAAAGGGCAGACGGGCGTAGTGCTGGCCACCACCTTCGTGCCCCGTGCCAGGTAACAGCACTTGCCCCAACTGCCTGTAGAGGTTATACGGGGGACCTTAGTCTTTGTCGTTGTGAAGTGCACCGAGTCTGGCACAAGTGCCGTGGCGCCTTGGTGTGTGCGCTCGTACGTGTACGTCAGAGGTCGCAAACGGGTTTTGATTCCTTACTCATACCCGTACCCGGCCGCACCAGGGTCGCAAACGGGTACCCGTACCCGTACCCGGCCGGGTACGGGTAGGGTACGGATATCGGGTACCTGATTGCGACCTCTGGGATGAAGCCATGTTGCAGGCGCGGGTGGGTTGATTCTAGAAACTTGAATTGTTTTATTTTTATTATTTTATTACTTCTCTTCTACGTGACTTTACCGAAAGAACCAAGAAGATGAATCCCTGCAGTCACGAAAGCTTTAAATCAAAAGAGACAAGACGTTGGGAAATGAGTGACAAACAGTTACTCACCAGTGACTCATGGCCTACCCGTACCCGGCCGCACCAGGGTCGCAAACGGCTACCCGTACCCGGCCGGGTACGGGTAGCCGGGTATCGGGTAGGGTACGGGTATCGGGTACCCGGTTGCGACCTCTGGTGTACGTACGCGTGGTGAACGTGCCACTCGGGTGAAAAAGGCGCGTGGTGCTGACCACCCACCCGTTCGTGTGCCGTTTCGGCTTTCATAGGTGCCACTCGCTAAGAGCGCTTGGCCCAGCTGCCTGTTGAGGCTACACGGGGAATCTGTGTCATTGTTTAACGTGCGTGTGTGTCTCTGTGTTCTCGCGGGTGCAGATGCAAGTGCAGGGAACTCGAAGCCTCATTCCAGCGGAGAAAGTGTCAAGTCGAGGGTCGGGTAACGTGCTCAGCCGCTCGCCGGCACACTCACTTATTTACTCACCACTACTTACTCACCTACTCACTCACCTATTCACACACTCACCTATTCACACACTCAATCTACACACCTACTCACTCATGGAATCACTCACCTACTCACTCACCCACCCACTTACTCACCTACTCACTCACCTATTCACTCACTCAACCTACACAGCTACTCATTAATCGAATCACTCACCTACTCACTCACTCACCCACTTACTCACCTACTCACTCACCTATTCACTCACTCAACCTACACATCTACTCACTTATCGAATCACTCACCTACTCACTCACCTATTCACTCACTCACCCTACACACCTACTCACTAATCGAATCACTCACCTACTCACTCACTCACGCACTTACTCACCTACTCACTCACTCACATAATCAACCTACACACCTACTCACTCATCGAATCACTCACCTACTCACTCACTCACTCACCCACTTACTCACCTACTCAGTCACATACTCACTAACTCACTCACTCACATACTCACTCACCTACTCTCTCACCTACTCACTCACATATTGTCACCCAACCCACAATGCACCGCACGAGGAGACAGCTGCTTTGCCGAGTAGCGTGTGCAGTACACGATGTTGTCCCACGTCTGACCGCATAACCACGGTGGCTCGGAGATGTTAACTCCCTCGCCTGGTATGCAGGAGGTCGTCGGTTCGATCCCGACTGTGACATGTTTATTTAGAATTTGCTTGTCTCTCTCCCTGTGATCGCGTGGCTTTTTCTGCAGGTGCTCCCGTTTTTTCCTCCACACACGTTGCTTTAGAATCAAAATGCGTTCAGAGTTCAGAGTATTAGGCTGCTATAAATGTCCACATGATGATAAGCCACTTCGTTGAGCTATCATCATTTGTGGCCAGGTCGCTTCTGATAAAGAGCCATATAGCTCAGTGGGCCTTACCTGTTAAAATAAAAAAAAATAGTTTAATCAACAACAACAAATGTTTAGTTTATAGCCGCGTTTGTGTGAATTAAAACCGCATGAAGCGAATCTTTTGGGTAGATATCGTTCAGCCAAAATCGCACAGACCGAACTGGCGTCGAGCGAGGGAGACGTGTGTGTACGACACTGCGATCTGCGAGATTGGATCGAGCCGTTCGTTCTCTCGTGCAACGGGACAAAAGACAAAGATCCCCCATATAGCCTTAACAGACTGTAGGGGCAAGTGCTGTTAGCGAGCACCTATGAAGGCCGGAACGGTACACGAGGGGGTGGGTGGCCAGCACCACGCCCGACCGCCTTTGTCTCTCTAGTGGCAATGTTTACACACCGCACCAGGTACTCATTTGAGGCTGAGTCGACCTAGGGGAGGCCCGTGACACTCACTCTACGTGCGTCTATTCGTCGTCGTCGTCATCGTCGTTGTCGTCATCGCGGTCTCAAGGTCCTGCCTTCCACGTCCGATATGGCACGCAAAACAAATCTGAAATTTCAATGAGGCTCTCTGTCTCTTACAAAAGATCGCCAGCAGTCCGGCGTGTGGGAGGCCGGGTTACGAGCAAATGATCGTGTGACTCGCACGCAAAAGGAGTGGTGACTCTGTGTCTGCGTACGAGCATTCCGTACCGTCACACGATAGCCTCACACTGCACCTAGCCTGGCGTAAGCGCTATGGTGATGTCACCGCCACTCGGTGATGAATAGTGGCTGTTCTTGTTGTTGTCTGACTGTGTGTGTGTGTGACTGCGTGGTGGAGCGGTAGTGTCGTGGTTAGCGCGCTGCGCTACGAACTCGGTCCCCCAAGTTCGATTCCAGTTCACGGCCAACACCAGTGACGATTATCTGAACCGGTCCTGGGCATTCCCTAGATCGACTCAACCTTAAATGAGTACCTGGTGTGGTGTGTAAACTTCGCCGCTAGGGAGACAAAGGCGGCCGGGGGTGCTGTTGGCCACCCACCCCCTCGTGTACCGTGCCCCAACAGTCTGCTGAGGCTATACTGGGGTCGTTTTTAAATCCTTTATATTAAGTTCACTTGCTTGCGCGCTTACGACCGTGCAAATCTTTCGGTCGTTTTTTTAACCCATTTCCCGTGATCCAATCGAGCTGACATTTTGCACACAGACTCGTTGTGCGTGACAATTTATTTTCGTGAAATTTCCAAAATTTTACACTTTTTAGGAAAACATAAATTATATTTAATGACCAATTGCTTAATGGTGGCAGGCAATCATCTGACCCATAGGTGGCAGCCATCTCAAGCCAGAGGACGAGAGGACTCTAGCCGCCCGTTTCAAAGACCAATGTGGGCTGGGTTGTGGCCCATTGAACACGCATATAAAGGATTTATAGTGAAAAACTTTGTTTTTACGGGTTTATTTTTTTGTTCTTTAGAGCGGTAGTGTAGCGGTCAGCACGCTGCGTTACGAACCCGGCCACCCGGGTTCGATTCCCGCACACGCTGAACGCCAGTGACGATTATCTGAACTGGATGTGGGCCCCACTTACGTCAACTCAACCTTAATTGAGTATCTGCGGCGGTGCGCAACTCAACATCGTCACCGGGGAGACAAAGGCGGCCGGGCGTGGTGCTGCCCCCCCGAAACAACCTGTTGTAGGCTACTCGGGGGATCTTAGTCTCTGTGTGGGTGTCTCAATTCCGTTGTTCTCACACCGCTTGGCTCAAATCCCGAAGATGCATTCCTCGACCCCAAGGCCGTAATTAAAATGTCCCCCCCCCCCCAATATATTGCTATAAAATAGATTTCTGTTTATGTGATGTGATTGCGGTTATAGTTGACCTTTATTAATCCCTAATCTCTGACATTACATACAATGAAACAAGAAAAGGTAAAAAAGAAAAAACAGAGCAATGTAATACAATACACTATTAGACATTAATGTTAAAAATAATTAAAAAGTCAATCCTATGTGTAAGTGAATTTTTTATATTTTAGGCAGTGAATTTCAAATTTATATAAATTACATTTGTATTTTCCCCACAATTTTTCGTGGCCGGCGCATGCCGCTCCCATTCTAACCTCTGGCCCCCTCACCATGCCCCCTCACTCTGCCCACCCCCAATCCCAAGAACGCAACTCTCGTGGCTTTTTGCGTCTCAGTACCGACCCCGCAAGCCCAGACTTGCGCGGCTCTGGCGGGCGCTCTTTTCAGCCGCCTCTGTTGTGTTTGTTCTCTCTAATCTGAGCTCACCAAAGCCAGCATCGGTGTTTCTAGGCAGCCGCCCACTCTTGTTTGGCCGGGGTAGGGGCCAGGTGGCGTTAAGGGCCCCGTGGTGGCGGTGGTGGTGGGGGCGCAGGGGAGAGAGTGCGTGCGAGAGCGGGGAGAGGAGAGTTGAGAGAGAGAGAGGAGGGGAGAGGAGAGCTGAGAGAGAGGGAGAGGAGAGAGTGCGTGTGAGAGGGGAAGGACGGCGGAGTCGCCAGCGTGGCCGGCAGAAACTTCTTGTCGTCTTCGGGACGCGTCGCGACGCTCTAAACTCCGGTACGGAGGCCGGAGCTGATGGCACCGGCGGCACCGCGGGGGGCTGACTCGCTTGGCCGGCACAAGTGTCCCGCTCGCGGTGGTGGTGGTGGTGGGGGGGTGGCGGTGGTGGGGGTGGGGGTTTGTGGGGGAGGGGGTGGGGGTGGAGGTGGTGGTGGTTGTGGTGGGGGTGGTGGTGGGGGTGGAGGTGGTGGTGGGGGGGCGGGTGGTAGGGGTGGTGGTGGTGGAGGGGGTGGTGGGGGTGGTGTGGGTGGTGGTGGTGGTAGTGGTGGTGGGGGTGGTGGAGGTGGTGGTGGGGGGGCGGGTGGTAGGGGTGGTGGTGGAGGGGGTGGTGGGGGGGCGGGTGGTAGGGGTGGTGGTGGAGGGGGTGGTGGGGGGTGGTGGTGTCGGTGGTGGGGGTGGTGGTGGTAGTGGTAGTGGTGGTGGGGGTGGTGGTGGTGGTAGGGGTGGAGGTGGTGGTGGTGGAGGTGGTGGAGGGGGTGGTGGTGTGGGTGGTGGGGGTGGAGGTGGTGGTGGGGGGGTGGTGGTGGTAGTGGTGGGGTGGTGGTGGTAGTGGTGGGGGGTGGTGGGGGTGGTGGAGGTGGTGGTGGAGGTGGTGGATGTGGTGGTGGTGGGGGTGGTGGTGGTGGGGGTGGTAGTGGTGGTGGTGGGGGTGATGGTGGAGGAGGTGGTAGTGGTGGTGGTGGTAGTGGTGGTGGATGTGGTGGTGGTGGGGGTGGTGGTGGTGGGGGTGGTAGTGGTGGTGGTGGTGGTGGGGGTGGTAGTGGTGGTGGTGGGGGTGATGGTGGTGGTGGTTGCGGAGGTGGTGGTGGTGGGGGTGATGGGGTCGGCATCGCGATGCGTCCGACGCGGTCTTGGCGTGACGGCTGCTCGCAGGAGAGCAAGGAGGGGAGGGGCTGGGGGGAGGGGCGGGGGGAGGGGGGCAGAGACGGGGGGGGAGGGGCGGGGGAGGCGGGGGGGGGGCAGAGACCGGGGGGGGGGGGGGGATAGCCGGTGGGGGGGAGGGAGGCGGTTCGCGTGATTGAAGGCAAACTGGAACCTTTGTGCCGGAGTACAAAACACGAAACCCAAAGGCCCCGCCACCCCCGTATCTGCTCGAGAGCGAATCGGTCGAGGCCGTGCGGTGAAATCCCACAGGTTTGTTTTTGTCGTGGAGTTGTTGCAGAAAGAAACGAGGTCCCACCGCTCCTCCCATCGCCAGCAACGGTCGCCATGGCGACGCTATGTGAATCAGGGCCTCCAGGTGCAGCCGCGTGAACGTGGAGTTGTCGCTGCTTTGACTCGCCCTATTACAGGTTTCAGCACTTGGGGGCCGTCCATAAATGACGTCACGCACCTAGGTGGTGTGGGGGGGGGTCAGACATTTGTGACGATGTGTGACATCAAAATGCGCAACTTTAAATAAATATAGACAACACGTTCTACTTAATTAAATAGACTTTTAATACATGTTTTCTACAACATCAGAGTGCAGCGCCACATTAAATACGCACTACAATGACAGTAGTTTAAAGCGATTTGAAGCATGTTTTTTTTTATTTAAACTATTTTTTATTTTACACGATAAGGCCCACTGAGCTATGTAGCTCTTTTTGGAAGAGAAACTGGCCAGAAATTATGCCTCACCGAAGTGGCTTATGGTAGCCAAATAGCTCTAAACGTGTGGTGACGTTGATTCTAAATGTGAATGGAAAACCGGAGTACACGGAGAAAAATCCACGTGACCACGGAGAGAGAGAGAGACACGCAAACTCCAAATATGCAGCAGCAGGCGTCAAGGTCGGGATTGAACCCACGACCTCCTGTACACCAGGCGAGGTAGTTAACATCTCGCCACCGCACAGGGTGGGGGGAGCCCTCTCATCCAGCAGTGGATGGAACAAGGGCTGTGGGAGTACAAGGCGAGGTGGCGTGAAAGTGACGCGGCGATTATGGTGGCGACGGTGGTTGGAGAGCGGGCCCTCTCAGTCCTCGGGTCACGAGTTCACGTCCCTGTGTTCCGTGTGCCCTGGCCACGTGTCACGTCCCAAGCACCTGTTCCATCCACCAGTCTTTAATGTCTCGTGTCCCATAGCCGTCGTTTCACTGCATCGTACGTCCCACGTTCCGTGCCCTGTATACCATGTCCAGTGTCCCGCATTTCGTGTTTTGTGCGTCCACGTCGCCACGACACGTCCCATGTCCCGTGACGCGTGTTCCATGCAGCATGATCTTTACTCCTCGTGTCGTGTCCCATGACCCACGTGCCATGTGTCCGGTGTGCCGCGAGAAGGCAGGAGGGAGCCTACGGACTTGTGGACAGGAGGGACCTCAAGCTTCCGGCCTCCGCCCTGGAGGGTGCGGGGAGCAGTCACGGGGGGCCAGGAGCCCCCGGTGGCCCCGCGAGCCAGGAGGAGCAGCGCTCGGCCGAGTGGGAGGAGATTCAGGTGAAGCGGAGCGTGGGCCCGGGGACATAAGCCGTACGCAGTGAAGCGGAGCGTGGGCCCAGGGATGTAGGCCGTACGCTGAAGTCACCGTGGATCAACACAATGGGCCCCACAGCTGTGCAAGCCAACTGATGCTGCTGCCAAGGACATGGAGGCATTCTAGATTTGAAGTTTTCGTGGCTGCACTTTGTGCGCAATGAGCACGACCTTGCGATGCATTCGTTCAGTAACCGGAAGCCAAAGCAGCTCAGCAAGTACTTGGACGGATATGGTCACATCTTGCGGTGCCCGTCACGATGCGTGCCAGTCAATGTTGTACACGCCGCAGCTTCAAATGGCACAGTGCATAAGTGTCTCTAAGCTAGATTTGAAGTTTTCGTGACTGCAAGGGTCCATACTCTTTGTTTTTTTCGGTAAAGTCACGTGGGTTAAAAAAGAAAACAAATTAATTAAATCACGACGTTGCTGTGACGGTGCCACCTGAGGACGGAGGCTTGTGTTGCCTCCGAAACGTCGTGATTTAATTTATTTTATTTTTTACCTACGTGACTTTACCGAAAAAACCAAAGAGGACATGGAGGCAGTTGTGAGGTTGAGTCATCTGCCTGGTTGATCCTGTGGTGCAGCGTGTCTGTGTTTGGTTACTATAATTCATTTTTAGAAGGTATTATTTCTCAGCGGTGGCCGGGTGCAGTGGCCGATCTCTGGTAAATAGATGGTGACACTGGGCAGGAAGGGCTCCAATGAGCTTTTGGCTTTTATTTCACGGGCATCCTGCGTGGGTACCGATGGAGTTCACGTTGATGATGATCACGTTAATGAGCGTGTTTATGATTGTGATACCGACGATGACAATTAACACCTGATTGATGTATTTAGGTGTTAATTGTGGCACTCGTTGATCATGCGATAACGATAATAATTACGTTTTAAGTTGATGATTGGTGACAATAATGCGAACGATGAGGATTGTGGCAATTGTAACGATGGCAGTGGTAATAATATTCTTGATGATAATCTGACTCTGGTGTTGACATTTTTAGAGGTTAAAACGTCAGCTGTGGGAGCTGCAACAGGCCGTGAAGAAAAAGGAGCGGCACTGGGAGGGTCCCAAGGCAGAGCTCCACCGTGGAGCCCGGGCACTGAGTCCACACCAAGAGGCAGCCCGACATGTGGACAAAACAACAGCTGGGCCAGGCATGGAGCTCCACCGTGGAGCCCGGCCGTTTAGTCCACACCAAGAGGCAGCCCGACATGTGGACAAAACAACAGCTGGGCCAGGCATGGAGCTCCATCGTGGAGCCCGGCCGTTTAGTCCACACCAAGAGACAGCCCGACATGTGGACAAAACAACAGCTGGGCCAGCCATGGAGCTCCATCGTGGAGCTCGGCCGTTTAGTCCGCACCAAGAGGCAGCCCGCCATGTGGACAAAACAACAGCTGGGCCAGGCATGGAGCTCCACCGTGGAGCCCGGCCGTTTAGTCCACACCAAGAGGCAGCCCGCCATGTAGATGTGACAACATCAGGGCCAGGCATGGAGCTCCACCGTGGAGTGCAGCCCTTGAGCCCACGCCTAGAGACAGCCCGGCATGTGGACAAGATGAGAGCTGGTCCAGGCACAGAGCTCCGCCACGGGACTCTCCCGACTGCCGCCACACGCCCACGCCTCCTCTACAAGGAGGAGCCGAGCGACGGAGCGGCCGCGCTGGCGCCGCGCTGGCCCACCGCCCGCAGCAAGACCCCCACGCTGCCGAGGCCACCCGTCCCCGCCGACGGCCCCGACGTCGACGCCGCCCCGCGCGGCGGCGGCCGGGCCGCCGACTGGCGGGGCCCCGTACCGGCGAGCGTCGACCGGCGGGGCGAGCAGCTACCCCCGACGCGGGGAAACTCCTTCGCCGGCGGCCCCCGTTCGCTGTCGGAGCCGGCGCACGCCGCCGACCCTCCCCCGGGCGCCGAGTCGCGGCCCAAGACGCCGGTGCGGGCGACGCGGCCGGGCCACGACCTCTTCTACCGCGATGCCGAGCCCGGCTTCGACCCCGGCCCTTTCTCGGGCCGCGGCCACCGCTCCAAGACGCCGAACCCCTCGGCCGGCGGCGGGCGGCGCGCCGCGGACGCCGTTCCCCGCTCCAAGACGCCCAACCCCGAGGCGCCGTCCGCGCGTCTTCGCGGGGAGGCGGCCGCCTCGAGCCGCCACAACGGCCTCGGTGGGGGGCCCTCGCGCGCCGGGGGAGCGCACCGGCCCGGCGGCGCGCCGGCCCCCGACCGGGCCTCGCCGGTGCCGGAGTGGCACCGCCCGGCGGCCGGCCCCCACGGGGACCCGGAGCTCGCGTGGCGGCGCTCGGGGGCCGTCCCGTCGCCCACCGCCGTGACGTTCGCGCCGGACCGGGCGCGCCGATCCAAGACCCCGAACCCCGGCGGCGAGGCCCGTGCGGCCCCCGGGGTCGGAGCGCGTGGACCCTCGCCGGGCCCGCGCGTGACCGGGCCCCGCACCCCCGTGCCCGCCGCTCCCACGGGAACGACCGTGGCCGCCGGGGCTCAGCGAGCGCGGACGCCACTGGAGCTGATGGCCAGCGTGAGTGGGGGGCCGTGAGGTGTGGTGAGAGTGTGGTTCGTGCTGTGCGCGTATGTTGTGTTTGCCACGGCAATATGTAAGACTTTACGGTGTTGCCTTGCTCTGTGTGTAAGTGTGCGGGCTAACATTGCTGCTTGCTAACAGCACTTGTCCCAACAGCCTGTTGATGGCTATACCGCAAATTATTTGTCTCTGTCACTAAAAGTCTCCAAGGCGGGCGAAATCTTCCTTGCTTAAGGCCGAAAAGGATTTTTCAGCCGACACCTTTTGACGAACAACCACAAGTACAAACAGGGGCTCACGTTTACCACAGTGGCAGACGTGACCCACCGACAATCAGAAGCGGCGTTGTTGCCAGCTCGAAAATATTCCCACCCCCCCCCTCCCCCACTTCGGGTAGTCGATAAGTGCGCCGTGCCAGCCTTCGTTGGAGCTCGCAAACGTCACTTGACCCAGCCGTCCGTGGAAAGTCTTCGCCTTGACCTTTGCCCCTTTTTTTGTGACTGCAGCCTGCCCACCGTCTGGAATCGCCGCATTTGGGAGGAGTTGGTTTCCACGACGACCGAGAGGCCGACGACGATATCCAGCAAGAGATCCTGTATCCGGACGGGAAGGTGCGTGGCCAAAGCGCGTGTGAGCGCGCGCGCGTACGTACGCATCGCGCACGTACCGCTCGTTCAGTCGGCCGGCTTCCGCACGGCGAGTAAGTCCTCGCAATACCTTGAGCAGGTAAACCGTGTTCTCTATCTAACAACGGTTATATTGTGGTGGTGGGGGGTGGAGGGGTGAGGAGGGGTGGTGGGCGGGGTGTTCCATGCAAATTTAAGGAAAAAAACACGGATATTAAAATCGCACTCCCAAAGCTCCGATATTGAACAGCGTGCAGCGCCGACTTGCAGGCAGCTGCACGTCCACATGGCACGGAGACGTAATTCCTGCGACGTTCAGTTCATATTATAATATGCAGGATATTTCTTTATTTTAAATGAAAACATTCAAAGAAAAGAGATTTTTTTTTAAATGGAAATTTATTATTAGAGCATGTAAAATATTAAAAAATTGAGCTGCGCATTCTCTTAGAAAAGTAACGCCACGCTGCAGCGGTGCAATTGTTGAGAGGTCGGCAACACCGCACGTGAAATCTCAGGGGTCGCCGGTTCCATTCAATGTCCCGGCGTGGCAGTTGAAACAAGCGGCGCAAGTTGCTTCACCCTTAAATCCACACCGCTCCCTCCCTCTTGCCTCTGTTCCGACAAGCAGCGTAACGTTGCTCCGCCAGCGATGAGTCGACTGGCAGGTGGCACGCGGTGGGGTAAAGTGTGAGTTACTGCCACCCCTTTGGAGACGTCTTGCCCGGTGTGTGCACACTCCAGAGTGGCGAACACACCCCAAGCAGCAGTGGCTAGAGCAAGTAACAGCTGGGCTGCAACAACAACAACAACAACCGCCATTCGCCACTAAGTGGCAGCGACATCACCACGGCGCTTGTGCCAGGCTATGTGCACGTTAAGGCCGCCACGCAAAGTGTCGGAAAACCCGCCGGCGGGAGGTCACGGGACAGACCGAGCAGGTGCTATGGCTTGACTGACTGAGACGACTGCCCGACGCACCATCCTGTGCCCCCTACTGTGCCAACGAGGGGGCTGGGTTGCACACACAGATAAGCAGCATAAAAGCTGTGATGGTCCAGTGCTCAGGGGAATCACTTTGTAACTAATCTGAATCTTTATTTTGCACTGGGGGAGGAATCCGATGCGCTATGACTCTCTCTTATCGCAGATGTTCCAGTCGGGGGTCGAGTTCGCCAGTTACATCAACTCACGCGGAATCTGTCTCAAGAAGCTAAGCAGTGGTTTTTGGGGCCTGGATAAGTGCTCGGATGGGCGACCACCATGCACAGCAGGTTGTTACAGGTTGCTGTGGGGCGACGTGGTCAGCGCTAGATGGCATGGCAGGAAAAGCCCATTGTTTCTCTGTACTGTAGCCCATATTCTTGGTTCTTTCGGTAAAGTCACGTAGATAGAAAATAAATAAAAAAATAAATAAAATGTCAATTTTTTATTATTTTCAATTTATTATTTTTACATTTTAATAACATTTTAATTTTTTTATTTTTTTTTATTTTCTATCACCGTGACTCTACCGAAAGAACCAAGAATATTAATTCCTGCAGTCACGAAAGTTTTAAGTCAAAATGTACCGTAGCTCTTTTCTCTCCCCCGCATTAACCAGCCCGCACCGACCCGCGTGATGAAGTATGGTTACATAACCCCGCAGAGTGGTGGAGAGGCGCTCCTCCAGCAGTGGATTAACAAAAAGTGCTTCACGTGTATACTCCATGTACAACATGTAAAACAATAATAATGCAGATGTCACGGAAAAAAAACACTTGATAACCCACAAAGCTCAACGTCCAGAAAGTCGGGGTTTGTTGTGAGTGGGTGGATTCAGTGACTGAAGCTAATGAATTATTAAATGTAATGCCCGGCCGTGCGTGGAAACGTTATACTATTGTACAAAAGTATCAGGAGTGAGTTATTACGTGTAAAAGAAACCGGGTGGATAACCTCAACGTATATACACGGGGTGTTTTAAAAAGATGGGCCCGATTTGAAATCGCTATATCTTTGAAATTGGGTCCATCTTTGTGAAACACGCTGTACACTGCACGTGCACATCATGCAGTACGAGTGGGCAGCCCGTCCTGCAGACGGGGTCACGTGACACACTCGCCTGACCCTCGTAACGCAACCACCGCTTCACCCGACGGCATTCACCAGTCAGCTCACGCCTCGCCTGACCCTGACCACTCCCCGAGTTCGGACAACAGACTGGGCAGGTTGGCCCTCACCCGCTCCCAAACCTCACCCCATACAAGAGGACTCGCCTATCCATTGTATCATTTTGTAGCGGGGCTCAACTTCACGCGACGCCCTGTTACAAATGTTAGAGTTGATCGGTTCAAGGTCGTGGATGCTCCGGGAACCAGATTGCAGGCGCTCGCAGTCTCCGGCTGGGACTTGCTCCCCGCCAGTCGTCCGCTCTCTCGCGTCGCCTCACCGCGCCCCCTCCACCCCGTTAACAGCCGCACCTTCGATCGCAATCGGTGTCCGGCCGCCAGCATTGCTCGCGATTAAACGCATCTTCGCTCCGTCAACTCTTACCGGAACCTCTAAGGTCCTGGACGATGCTGGCGTCTGACCACTTTTGCTAGAAGTGATCTTGCCACGTGAAGTGCTTGAAAGACACTGGCATCTGACCATTATTCAAACATTCTCTCTCTCTCTAGTAGTAGGTTTTTACCCTTTAAACTGGTACAAAAACTGACACCTTTATACAAGGCATCATGTTTGCAATAACCACAACACAAGCAGTCAAAATGCAAACAAAAAGAAACAACTCTGATAATGATAGTGATATGCACTGTCCTTGAAGTTGATTGGTCCACACCCGAGACAGCTTTTCTTAGAGCCTAGTCTCCATTGGTGTTGGACCAGATGACGCCAAAAGGCATACAAGGTTGTACGCCATTGGTGTGGACCAATCAACTTCAAGGACAGTGCATATCACTATCATTATCAGAGTTGTTTCTTTTTGTTTGCATTTTGACTGCTTGTGTTGTGGTTATTGCAAACATGATGCCTTGTATAAAGGTGTTAGTTTTTGTACCAGTTGAAAGGGTAAAAAACTACTACTATATTTGCCACTGGTAAAGGAGATGTCTCATAGTGTAAATCTCTCTCTCTCCACATGAAGCTCCTGAAGGATAATGGCACGTGTTTCTATATTTTTTCCCGTCCATGGAATTCTCAACAGCCGATGGTGAAACCACGATTCTGCTCACCTCCGCTCGTCTTCGGCTTGCAAAGTCCAGCCCTCGGCTCCGTAGAGAAGCGCAGGTCGAACGGGCCACTTTGTAAAAGTGCACGTTGCCATGAATCATTGCACGTTGCTCTTTGTGAACCTGCTCGTTGGGTACAGCTGCCATTTATTTTTGCATGGGGTGCATTTTGTAAAACGTGTTAGCTTTGGCGTGGTGGCCGTGCTTGCATCTGGACATGTGAGATATTTATATAAAGTGCACGTTGTGACTTCCTTGCATGTGGATGCGCTTTGTAAATGCGCGTGCTGGCATGCGAGCGTTCGTGTGCTTTTTTTGTTGTTGCCGTTGTTGGGTGCAAGTTTGTAAACGTTTGTAAACTCGGTGTGGCTGTCGGGCATGTGATGGGATTAACGACTCGCCGACCGTTGTATTTTCCCCCTGGGAGTTATTTGTATCATGTGACACACGCACGCGCACATCGAACCGCGCGCGTCAAGATCACCGGTCTTTTACAACCCGTGCACGTTTACAAGAACATTTTTCTGCGTAATTGTTTTAAGCCGTAATGCTACCGAAATAATAAAGATGGGGAGATACAAAAAAAGAACGAGACAGGAGGTTTGAGACGATAATCACGAGATGTACTAATTGTACCAAAAAATAAATCGGTTCTTGAATCACATCGTGGCACAAAATTCCGACGAACCAAATCGTCTGGCTCGTGACACGCGACGCGCTTACTGGCCGTGCCTGTATTAGCGAGCTCTCTGTCACCGCATCTCTGCGTCTCCCTATCAAAACTTGTGTGTCCATGTGTGTTCCCATGTGTGGAGCGGTAGTGTAGTGGTTAGCGCGCTGCGCTATGATCCTGGCGACACGGGTTCGATTCCCGCTCACGGCCAACACCAGTGACGATTATCTAAACCGGTCCTGGGCCCTCCCCTAGGTCGACTCAGCCTTAAATGAGTACCTGGTGCGGTGTGTAAACATCGCCACTGGGGAGACAAAAGCGGTCGGGCGTGGTGCTGGCCACCCACCCCCTCGTGTACCGTTCCGGCCTTCATAGGTGCTCGTTAACAGCACTTGCCCCTACAGTCTGTTAAGGCTATACAGGGGATCTTTGTCTTTGTGTCCCCGTACACCCCCGTGTGTCCCCCCGTGCGTCCAACCACGTGACCCCCCCCCCACGTGACCCCACCCTCCCCCCGCGTGACCCCCCCCCCCCCCCCGCGTGACCCCTTCCCCCCGCGTGACCCACCCCCCCGGCAGGTGGAAATGGTGCTGCGGAGCGGCCGGCGCATGGTGCAGTTCCGCAACGGCACCCGCAAGGAAGTGAGCGCGGACGGCCACACGGTGACCGTGGCGTTCCCCAACGGCGACGTCAAGAAAACCACCGACGACCAGCGCGTGGTGAGCGCTCCGTTGCCGGGAGGGGGGGCGGCCGGGAGGGGGGGCGGCCGGGAGGGGGGGCGGCCGGGAGGGGGGGCGGCCGGGAGGGGGCAGCCAGGGTGGGCCGCTTTCCGTGACAGCCACCCGCCATGGGAATGTGGAATTTTCCACCGATGGCTCGTCCAAATCGGCCAGCTGATTGTACTGTGTGTGTGTGTTACTGCCATACGTAGCCAACCGCGTGTCTATGGGATTTGGTTTTTGTATATCTGGCTCGTAACTTTTTGGCCACTCCACCGCCTCTCCTGTAATAATCAAAATCCGGCGAAATGTTGGGATTGTAGTCTGGGGTATGGAGACCGAACGGATTTATTTGAATGTATTTTATCTACGATGATTTTTACTTGTTATGTGCATTTTTTTGTCGTTATTTATGTATTATATTTTTGTTTTGTTTGCTAAGTAGTGGGGTTTTGTTTTTATATTTGCGTACGGATACTGGATAATTGATCTGCAGCATTGTGGGATGCAATTGCATGAATGACGCTCTATAAAATGAAATTATTATATAATTAATGCACAGCGTTGTGAGATGCTGTTGGCACGAATGACGCTGCTATATAAGATGAAAGTGTTATTACAGTAACGTGGCGAGTTTTTTGGGGTTTGTGTTGCGCGCTGCTGCCAATACCAGTCCCGGAGTTTTGTGTTTAACCGCGGGTTGATTCTTGCATCTGTCCCTGCGCCTCTCATCGCTGCTTTGTCAGAGGCATGGTGGGAAAAAGAAGGTGGGATAGGAGAGCGAGTGAGAGGAGATCAACAAGTCGAGAGAGAGGGTGTAGGAGCAGAAGGGGCGCACTGCTTGAGACTTGAGCGATTTGGACACGAGAAGCAGATGGAGGAGACCGGTTCTACCAAGATGTTCAATGACGCTGGGGTTTGGAGGGCAGTCGACCGAGCGGCAGGAGACTAGAAAATGATGGAGGCACACATGGATGGGAAAATATGAAGGCGTGGAGCGATGTTTGGCTGCCACCCGATCCCGGCGATGCCTGGAAATGCCCGGAAACTGGGACACCGATGATGGTTGATGACGATAATTAATGTTTATGGCAGCGGTTATTGATTGACGACGATGATGGTGGCTTGGGACCACGAGTGAGCATCATTGCCCTCTTGTTTATTTGAGCCGAGTGACACTGCAGCTGTGGTTACACTACTTTACTGGCATCTATTGGATGTTGATGATAATAATAGTGAGGCAGGTGCTGGGTACATAGGTGTTTGGACGGCTGCCCCCGTGTAGATGAGCAGGGTGTGATGGTCCAGTTATCTGAGAGATGCCGGATAAGGCCCATGTCATGTGACTTTCATGACCTGTCGCTCAATCTCTCTCTCTCTCTCTTTGTCTTGCTCCCTTCCAGGTCTACTACTATGCGGAGTCGCGGGTGACACACACAACGTACCCCGACGGCACTCAGCACGTGCGCTTCCCCAGCGGGCAGACAGGTAACGAACGAGGGTGTGGACACCACGGTAGCGGGGGGGGACACCACGGCAACGCACTACCACGCTGTACTACCGCGTATGTGTGCGGACTGCCGAGCGGTGGTGCTGTGGTTAGTGAGCCGTGTTATGAACCCCCCCCCGGCGCGCTTGAGTTTGATTCCCGGTCACGCCGAACATTTGTGGCCTAGCATTAGGCCTCGCCTAGGTTGACTCAGCTTTAAATGAGCATCTGGGGCAGTGTTGACTACAGCTCTGGAGAGATAAAGAAGGCCGGGGGTGGCTCCTGACCACACAGCTCTCCTCGTGCGCCGTGCCGGCCGGAATAGATGCTCACGAACAGAACTTGCCCCTGACCGATCTGTGCAGGCTATACGTGGGGATCTTTGCTTTTGTACGTTTGTTGAACTTCTGTCGCACCGTACGTAGCCAACCGTGCTCATAATCGGAGGTGCGGGGGAAGGACAACAAACTAAACACTAAAAGCAGTTCTAACAAATGAGTTTCAATCTAGATTATTTAAAAGTGCATAGCTCCAGTAGCTTCCTAATATCTGAAGGAAGAGCGTTCCAGACGGCCGCAGAAGTGCATCTGAAGGGCCGCGATGCGGTGACCACCGTCTTTTTTCGAGGACGCCCGGAGTTTGCGCGAGGGTTTATGCCCCTTGAGGAGATCGGCACTACCCGTGCCGCGCTGTGCCCGCGCGCTGCCTTGACAGAAACCCAGCATGTGGACGGTCGCAAGGAGATCGTGTTCCCGGACGGGATGGAGCGACTCATCCACCGCGACGGGCACGAGGAGAGCCGCTACCCCGACGGCACTCGCGTGCGCACCGCCAGGTACCGCCCTGGCACGACACTCGCCCGGCACGACACCCAGCGAGCTCGTGACGCGGTCAGCGTGCTACTTTCCTGGTGTGTCACCCACCCAGCGTGACACACACCCAGTGGGACACACACCTCGTGTTGCATTCAGTATGTTCACTTTCCTAGTGTGACACACACCTCGTGTTGTATTCAGTATGTTCACTTTCCTAGTGTGACACACACCTCGTGTTGCATTCAGTATGTTCACTTTCCTAGTGTGACACACACCGCGTGTTGTATTCAGTATGTTCACTTTCCTAGTGTGACACACACATGGGGGGCACGAATAATTGTACGTGTTACAATCAATGTGTTAACTTTCCTAGCGTGCTACTAACTCGGTGTAATACGAAGCCAGTGTGACACACACCCGGCCTGACACCTGAGGTCTGCCACTAACCCGGTGTACGACCACACGACGACGACTACGACGACGATGACTACGATGACTACGACGACGACGCAGGAACGGCGAGAAGGTGATCGAGTTCGCCAACGGGCAGCGAGAGGTGCACACGGCGCAGTACAAGCGCCGCGAGTACCCCGACGGGATGGTCACCACGCTGTGGGCCGGCGGCCGCCAGGAGACTCGCTACCCCACGGGCCTCGTGCGCGTGCGTGACCGCGGCGGCGGCGGTGCCAGCGCCGCCTCGCCGGCACCGTCTACGCACGCCGCCCCGCCGGCGTCTCCGGCACGAGGCCTGCAGCCCCGCGGACGTCCCACGAGCCCCCGGGCCTACCCAGGGCTCGGCGGCGGCGGCGGTGGCGGCGCGCGCAGGGTGTGAGGTCGGGAGGCGGCCTGCCGGGAGGGGCGGGGGTTGCGGGCGGCGTAGCTATCGGGTGTGCAGGCGGTGCAATTGCATCGGGGCCCATGGGCCAGACAGGCTCAGGAAGCCGGCGGTGAGCCCCGTGTCATTCCTTGAGGGCCCATGCCAGCCGCGCTGCGCCAACCGCGCTGCGCCAACCGCGCTGTGCCAACCGCGCTGTGCCACTGGCAGGGTGGTGAGGGTGGCGACCCCGCACGTGACGATGAATCGGTTCACCGGTTATGATTGATTCTTGCGCTCATGATATACGCATCAAATCGTGAAAGTGAGAAGTGCAAGTTTGAGAAGTTTTATACAAATGATGTGTCGTCATCATCATTGCTATCATTATTATTGTTGCATTCAGGTGAACGGAGTGGACCGTAGAGCTGTTGTTTGAGTCGCGTCTTCCTTTAACTCGGGGGGGTGGGGAACCTTTCACCTTACCGAGGGCCGAACGCTACTTTGAAAAACCTTTGGCGGGCAACCCCCACACGTTAGCGAGCGCACACCGTGGCGCTATCCGGCATGACCGTGAAAAGTGTCGCACGTGTCGGCTGAGTATGACGAGGCCCTCGCAGTGGTGAAAGTGATCGAACGCGCTCAATGTACAAACACAGAGTTGCCAGGTCCACGATGTTCCCCCTCCGGTGCCCGCCGAGCGCCGCTAAGACGCTTGCAGCGACGGTTACAAATATCGTTTGTGGGACGCTTCGAAACGGCAGTATGTGCGTTGAGCCTCTTTCGCTCGGCACGTAGCCAAGCACGCTAATCAGAGGTGCGGCGGAAAGGACGACAAGCTTAAACACAAAAAGCAGTTTTAAAGAAATTCGTTTTAAATCTAAACGATGATTTACAAGTGCATAGCTCCAGTGGCTTCCTAACACCGGAAGAGCGTTCCAGACGGCCGTAGAAGAGCATCCGCAAGCGCCGTGCGATGCGGTGACCGTCTTTGTTCGATGGCTGAGCCAAAGAGCCGCTGCTGCGAGGTCTCCTACGAGGTAGGCCTACGACCACACGAGGCCTATGGGGTAGGCCTACGACCACACGAGGCCTATGGGTTAGGCCTACGACCACACTGGGCCTACGAGGTAGACCAAGTGTGGTCGCAGTGGCCGTGCGAAGAAAAGTCGCAGGCCAGATTCGCTTCCCCAGCCCTGCTTGAAGTGGTCCCAGCCGTGATCCCAGCAAGGAAATCATTCTTACGACAGGGTACTAATGTCTATATTAATAGTAATAACCACAGGCATTACAACGCTAATATCCAAACGTGTATTGGCGACTGCGTGTGCACTCAACGGGACAATGCGTTAATGTAGAAATCTTGGACTTTCCGACGTGATTCCGTGTAAGCTGGCACGGGTAGGCCTCATGAAACGACTGAGTTTATGCCGTCGTTTTGGAGTCCCATTGGTCATCGTTGTCATCATCATCATCGTCATGAAACACCCCACGTGATTCTTAAACAGAGCTATACAGCACAACTGCGAAAACTCACGCGGTAGTATTAGGTCACGAGTAATGGTGGTTTGGTTGGTACCACCTGGGGTGGCAAATGCTCCCAGTATCCGCCGTGGGAAGTGTCGACCATGAGCAGAAGGCTGAGTGTATATACCGTCCGTTTTATACACACACACGAAGATATTTATTTCCACATTCCATAGATTTTTCATATCACATTCGTTTTGTTTCTTCCAAAAATATCTATTGTCATATACACGGTGGCCTTCTTTAATGACATTTTTCTCAAAAGTAGCCACCACAGAGACTTTTCTGTAATACATCGTTGTGATCTAGCATAATGGTTCTTAACCTGCGGTGCGAGATGCCCTTTCTGGGGGTGCTAGACATGGCCAGATTAATTTAGAAGGTAAATAATCGAAAAGACAAATTAAGCACGGGCATGTAAATACAACTACTTTTTCTTCTTGGTTCTTTCGGTAAAGTCACGTAGAAGGGAAGTAATAAAATTATAAAAACATAATAAAATAATTCTCACGACGTTTCGGCCACAACGCAAGCAGCCGTCCTCAGGTGAAGAACAGGTCCGTCAAGTAGACAGAGTCTAGGTCCGTCAAGTAGACAGAGTCTACTTGACGGACCTGTTCTCCACCTGAGGACGGCTGCTTGCATTGTGGCCGAAACGTCGTGAGAATTATTTTATTATGTTTTATTATTTTTATTATTTAATTACTTCCCTGCTACGTGACTTTACCGAAAGAACCAAGAAGATGAATCTCTGCAGTCACGAAAGCTTTAAATCGAAATACAACTACTTTGTTTCATCAAACCCAATATTTATTAAAACTATTCATTTGTTCACGATTGAGAACCAAAGGGGGGGGGGGTGGGTGCGGGCTGCAGTAAAGGTTAAGAACCACTGACCTAAAACTACAAGAAAATAATTATCACCATTTGCCACCTTGGCTGGTCGGTACCGGTAAGTAAATTTTGGGCCAATGGCCATTCAGTCGTATTCTGTGGCCCACTTGGTATTGATGGGGTGGCCAGGGACCCGCAGCTGCTGGTGGCAAGGTACCCGCAGCTACACGTGGCTAATTTGACGGTGTCCATGCTTGTGCTTGTGTACACGGACAGTCGGGCAGCGCAAAGTCGGAGCGGAGAGTGCGTCTGAGGTCCGGTGATTTGATTGCGCATGTACAATGCGTATTGACACAGTAATATTTTGCGAGTGCCATGTTACCTTTTTTTTTATATACGTGCTTTCTTTTGTACGAACGAGTGTGTTAGAGAAATAACGTCCTCGTTTCCAATGTATGCAAAGCGGCTCTCGTCGGGACATCCGCCTGCGTGTGCCATGAATTGTGTGTGCTAAAAAGCGCTAAATTATTGTGTGTTTCTACTTGAATTAAATGCTCGCTAGGGGAAGAGCGTGGGGCGCTGTCCACGTGTCGGTCTGTCCAGAATGTCATCGTCGTCCGTGGTCAATCCACTGCTGGATGAAGGCTTCCCCAAGCCCCACGATGTCACAATCATCCATCCGGCACCTGCTGCACACGAACTGATTTCGTCGCTCAAACCTTCTTGGCGTCGGCAACCTTCGCTGCCGCTGCGTCATTGCCCGTGACCATCGTCCCCTTCTGCCGACACTCCCGGTCCAGGCCCGTTATTCTCAACTCAAATTAATAATAATGAGCATATCGTGGTGACCATCCTTCCGTTCCTCTCTCAAAGCCTCAATTCTTCTCCGTTGCTGCTTCCTCTTCCCGTTCCTTACTCCACCGCTCCTTCCAGCCCATCCCCTGGAGCCCTTTCGTGACCCCCCCCCCACGTGCCTTCTGTTACGGTCACTCATTCCTCAGCCTGCGCACACTGCCCCTTGCCATCCACATCACATCTATTTGTCTTCTTGGTTCTGAATGACGCTGTCTCTCCGACAGACCTGGTCTTCACCTGAGGACGGCTGCCGAAACGTCGTGAGAATTATTTTATAATGTTTTATTTTTATTATTTTATTATTTCCCTTCTACGTGACTTTACCGAAATAACCAATAAGATGAATCCCTGCAGTCACGAAAGCTTTAAATCTAAACATATATTTGTGTTACCGCTTTCTAAACAGTGTAAAGCGCCTTGCGCTAAGGCGCTCTCTCAATGTAGAATAACAAGCAGATGATGGCTTTAAACAAGCAAAGGAATACGCAACTCATTGGCCTCCCCGTGCCATTCTGGAGTGCGTAATTCAGCAGTATTGATTCAGTACAAGAACAATCTTGACAGGTTTCAACATGCAGTGGTGAAACTGCCAGATGTTTTAGGCAAGGGGCCGTCCATAAATGACGTCACGCACCTAGGGGGAGGAGGTCAGACATTTGTGACGATGTGTGACGAGGGGGGTTTGAGAAATGTGACGTCACATCAAAATGCGCAACTTTAATTAAATAGACTTTTTAATAAATGTTTTCTCCTACAACATCAGAGTGCAGCGCCACATTAAATACGCACTACAATGTCAATAGTTTAAAGCGATTTGAAGCATGTTTTATTTTAGGGGGGGGGGTGGCAGAGCTTTGTAACGTCATATTTGAGGGGGGTCTTTATGTGACGCCGTGTGACGAGGGGGGGGGGGGGGTCAAAAATCGTCCAAAATCGCGTGACGTCATTTATGGACGGCCCCCAAGGATCCTCTTGAAAATGGGGTGCTAAAAATGCGCAATGTGAAATACAAATATCAAACTAATAATACAATGCTCCGTGCCATAGTAGCAAAATAAATTAGAGAGGCCTCCTTCACATCTCTCGCCGTCCACGTAAAAAAAACACACGTCAAAGTATTTTACGAATCCCATCAGCTACAACACGACTTTTTGGGAGTGCGTAATTTCGGCAGCATTGGTTCGACACAAAGCAACGCTTTCCATTGATTCGGCCATCCAGAAGGAACATACCAGAAGGGCAGACAGAGGGAGCTAGAGAGACAGTGGGCAATATACACGAGAGATGTTATGCTGGCAGGAACCTCCTGGTTACACCAGCCCACAGGGGATTATTGTGTCCGTCCGTCCGTCGTGCATATATATTGGTATTGGATACAAAAATTCGAGGTGTGTTTCTGGGAAGGATAAAATAAAACATCGCTGGGTGGAGAGGGGAGGGTGGGGAGGGGCTGGGTGGGGAGGGGCTGGGTGGGGAGGGGCTGATCACCCCGTGGCGCCCTTATAAAACTCACCGTTTAACCTACTCACGCCGGCTTGTGCCCGCCCTCACAGTCGGCCATATTTGCGGAATACACCACGCCGCCGTTGACCCTGGCCATTGACCGAGCAACCCAACGTTCCTACCAGCTCCCTCCGCAGGAATGTGTTTTTTTTTGTTATCAGGTAAAGGCCCACTGAGCTATGTAGCTCTTTTTCAGAAGTGACCTGGCGACAAATGACAGCTCAACTTAGTGGCTTATAATGTGGACATTTAGAGCAGCAAAACACTTTAAACGCACGTTGATTAAATGTGGTGGGAAAAACCGGAGGACCCCGAGAAAAATCCACGCGACCACGGGGAGAACATGCCAACTACAGATATAGAGGCACCGGGGTCGGGACCGAACCCACAGACCTCCTGTACACAAGGCGAGGTAGTTAACATCTTGCCACCGTGATCCGTGTTTTTCTATGTTATTCACATGGATCAAGAGTTATTGTGGGTGTTGGAAAATCCAGGCTTTTAACCAGAGGTGGATCTAGAAACATCCCAGGGGAGGGGACGTTCCGTTAATGCCAATCATTTTTTATATTAAGTAGACCCCTCCATCGATAATATATTTTTCTAAAACTTATTTTCTCCAGTAAACATAGGTAAAATATAGATTTTTCGGGGTCGCAAAGATGACCACCCCCCCTTCCCTCGCCTCTTGAATCCGTCACTGTCTAGAACCCAGATCACTGGCACAGGAGGTCGATATTTGCAGACGCACGGTGTGCACGTGCACAATCAAAATTCTACGGAGCAAAGGTGGAATTTGGCGATGGTTTTTTTCTTTCGCAGAAGCCCACCCCGCATTTTTGTATCCAATACCAATACCCCTGCCATTCGCCACGAAGTGACGGTGATGTCATCACGGCGCCTGTGCCAGGCCAGGTGCACTTTGAGGCCACGTGAAGTGTCAAAGGCTCACCGACAGGAGGATTCGGGGCAGACCCGGCAGGCGCCATGGGTTGGCTGAGATGACCGGTAGATGCATCACCAGCTGTACCCCCTACTGTGTCAGGCTAGGTGCAGCAGGTCTCGAGATAAACCCAGAAAGTGCCATGGGTTGGCTGAGATGACCGGTAGATGCACCACCAGCTGTACCCCCTCCTGTGTCAGGCTAGGTGCAGCAGGTCTCGAGATAGACCCAGAAAGTGCCATGGGTTGGCTGAGATGACCGGTAGATGCACCACCAGCTGTACCCCCTACTGTGTCAGGCTAGGTGCAGCAGGTCTCGAGATAGACGCAGAAAGTGCCATGGGTTAGCTGACGGAGATGACCGGTAGATGCACCACCAGCTGTACCCCCTACTGTGTCAGGCTAGGTGCAGGAGGTCTCAAGATAGACCCAGCAAGTGCCATGGGTTGGCTAACTGAGATGACCGGTAGATGTACCACCAGCTGTACCCCCTGCTGTGCCAGGCTAGGTGCAGCAGGTCTCGAGATAGACCCAGAAAGTGCCATGGGTTGGCTGACTGAGATGACCGGTAGATGCACCACCAGCTGTACCCCCTACTGTGTCAGGCTAGGTGCAGCAAGTCACGTAGGTAAAAAATTAAAATTAATAAAAGTAAAATAAAAATCACGACGTTTCGGAGGCAACACAAGCTTCCGTCTTCAGGTGGAATCGTCACAGCACGATAGCTGTATCAAGTACTCCCTCTTCACTTGATACAGCTATCGTGCTGTGACGGTTCCACCTGAAGACAGAAGCTTGTGTTGCCTCCGAAACGTCGTGATTTGTATTTTATTTAACTTTTATTAATTTTTTTTTACCTACGTGACTTTACCGAAAAAACCTAAGAATATGAATCCTTGCAGTCACGAAAGCTTCAAATCTAAAATTGGGTAATATATCGTCTCTACTTTAGCTACACACAAGCGACCTTAGCACATAGTCCCATCGCCTACACACATAGCCGAATGGCTCACAGGGCTCTACCTAATAAATGAATTTCGATTTAAAGCTTTCGTGACTGTATGGATTCATATTCTTGGTTCTTTCGGTAAAGTCACGTAGAAGGGAAATAATAAAAATAAAACATAATACGATGAAATTATCACAGTGTCCTAATGTCTTTCCGACAGACCTGTTCTTCACCTGAGGACGGCTGCTTGCGTGGTGGCCGAAACGTCGTGAGAATTTTATCTGATGTTTTATTTTATTATTACCCTTCTACGTGACTTTACCGAAAGAACCAAGAATACAAATAAATGAAACTGAAGATAAATAAATGAAACTGAAGATAAAAAGTTTTTTTTTTTTAAAACACGGCATGGAGCAAGCCTAATACATGAACTTGAACTTGAACACTTCAGCGGGAGAATGCCCGGGGCTGTGCTCCGGAAACATCGTCGGTCGTTTGTAGGGGTGGGGAGGGGATTCGTAATGTTCCACGTGGTTTCTTTGTTGACGTTGCGAGAGGGTTTGGGGAGGCGGGGAAGCTCGGGAAAGGTCTGGAATGGCTGTGGCGCAAGCCTTGAGCGGATTGTCATTGTGTGGGGGAGCGGTGGCGCAACGGTTAGCGGCGCTGCGAATCGCCGGCGACCCCGGGTTGACTTTTCATCACGTGATGATGATCTGAATCGGTGCCGGGTCTCCGGCGAGGTCAACTCGGCCACAAATGAATATCTGGTGCGGTGTGTAAATATCAGCAGCGGGGGGTACAAAGGCGGGGGAGCTGCCCCTCCCGCCAGCCCGCCCGCCCTTCGTGTGCCCGCGCCGGCCTTCGAGCGAGCGAGCGGCACTTGCCCCAACCAGTCCCTAGCGGCTACACGGGGGACCTTTGTCTTCGATGGTGCCACTCGTTGCACGAGCGCGCGTGGTTGGGAAGGCGGCTGACGTCACCCCCCCCCACCACCCCCTCTCCCAGAATGGAAAATTCCTTCCATGGTCTGGGTGGGACGTTGAGAGGTGACGCGGTTTTTTTTTGGTGTTATCCCCTCGCTCGTCTGTGATTGTGGACGCGGTAGAGGCGGGGGGGGGGTCTTATTGGGGGGGGGGTGGCCGCTAGCCGTGAGAAAACCAAAGCAGCAAAGGTTTCTGGGCCCCAGTATAGCGGATTCGCTCAAAAAAAAGGGGGGGGGGGCACGAAACAGGAATAGCAGGGCACTCATGGGTGGAGTTTGGGGAACAGGGGGGCCAATGCCCCCCAAACTACACATTTCAATTTTTTTTTATGAATCCTAATGTGAGGGGCAAAGCGAACCCCTGTCACCAACCCCCCCCACC
This sequence comes from Lampetra fluviatilis, assembly GCF_964198595.1. NCBI lineage: Eukaryota > Metazoa > Chordata > Hyperoartia > Petromyzontiformes > Petromyzontidae > Lampetra > Lampetra fluviatilis. The sequence continues at coordinate 6,309,820 of NC_136331.1, forward strand.
CAAACATCGGAGTCAAACCTCTGCCTGTGGGTGCGCGCCAAATAAAATTCGCACCTGGACCATCAGCAAATCTAATTGGTATAAAAAATAGAAGCCAGTTAATGTCTCGCAACTCTATCGAATCTGCTTCTCACACCGCCCCTCCTCCCTCCTTGGCAGCCTGAAATGAAAAGCTGGTGCGGGAATGTCAACAGTATTGGGAGAGACAAAGGCGGCAGAGCGTGGTGTTGGTCACATGTAATGAGTTAGGGCGCCACGGTAGCTAGGAGATGTTAACTACCTCGCCTGGTGTACATGAAGTCGTGGGTTCGATCCCGACCCTGACGCCTGCTGCTATATATTTAGAGTTTGCGTGTCTCTCTTCTCGTGGTCGCGTGGATTTTTCTCCGGCGCCTCCAGTTTTCCCCTTCACATTGAGAATCAACATCACGTGCTTAGAGTATTTGACTGCTATACATTTCCGGATGATAAGCCACTTGGTGGAGCTATCATTTGTGATAGCCAAGGTCGTTTCTGAAAGGAGCTCCACAGCTCAGTGGGGCCTTACCTGGTAAAATAAAAAATAAAGTTTAGTTTTAGAGTTGAAATGAAAGCGTCTTGATACAGGTGTCCCCTGAAAATGTCTTGAGATTCGGCGAGGCTTTCTCGTGAACCGAGTTCACCATATCAGCCGTTATCAATCCACTGCTGGATGAAGGCCTTTCCCAAGCCGCCGGAAACCATCTCACGGTTTTGAGATCTAACAAATCAGTCCACATTGGAACCTCATTTGCCAGTAAAAAATATGATAATTGTTTTTTACCCTTCTATCTGGCAACAAAACTGACACCTTTTTTTTTACAAGGAGTCATGTTTGCATAGACCACAACACCTGCAGTCATAATGCAAACAAAAAACATAACTCTGATAATGTATGCACTGTCCTTGAAGTTGATTGGTCCACACCCGAGACAGCTTTCCTTAGAGCCTAGTCTCACATGGGTTGGACCAGATGACGCCAAATGGCACGCACGAACTGATTGTATCGGTTCAATTCTCCCCGCTCTGCGTCCATCTCGGACGCGCGTTCCGTTATTTTGAGCAAACGTCCACCATCCTCCCTTCTATATAAGTAATATTTTAAACAACTTTTTAAAAAAACACGCTTTTATGAAATGTACTAGTAATGGCAAAACTCCACGACTCCAGGAAGTGGCCCCGAAGCTTGCCATAACGTAAGGGACCGTAGCCAATTACAGCCAACGTCAGTTGGCCGTGGACAATTAGACCCAAGCCGAAACATAACATATACAAAATAATGTTTAAAAAATATATGTTTCATGATAGAATATAGTATTGTCATCAGTATGACATAAGTATACAAAGTTTGCAGTCGATACCACATTGGGAAGTTAAAATTGAGTTACAAGATTTGAAGATACAACAACAACGACAACAACAACAGACAGAGTGAGTTTAAAGAAAGCGTGTAAAAAAGTGGGGGTTTTTTTGAGAGGGGGGGGGGGGGCGTTAAATATAAATGTGTCGTTCAACCCGCCACCACGCGACACAGCCAATTGTAAATGTTGTGAGTTTAGTCTCCAACACACCGGTGTGTTGTACTCGTTACGAATTGGCATGCTCTTGTTTACGTGACAAACCTTACTAAATGGCTGTGGCGGGTTGAACGACACCTTTATATTTACGCGATTTAACCCCCCCCCCCCCCCCCAAAAAAAAAAACCTACGTCATGGATATTGGTGGCGAAAGTCTCCTGCGGGTTAAATTCTCCCTTCTACAGCCGTGATGTTGTTCCTTCCCAGCCCCGCCCCAACTCACTTTTCTCTTTAACAGTTTCAATTGACGTCTTTCGCTCGAACACGTTCTCTCGACCTTCTAATTCCCAGGCTTTTCTCTTTGGAGTTGTGTGCACTTTTCTGGGAACGTTTTTGTTGTTGTTGTTGTCGTTGCTTCACGATTTTCGTGAATGGCCCATGTTGTCTCGCCACGTGCGTTACCCGGCCTTCACGCGTCCTGCCCTTGAAATGCCTCCTCCACCGCACAACGATGTGAGCCGCTGCTGATACCTACTATAATCACCCAGAAATGTCCTTAACGCTCGTGACGTCACTCAGTTTCAGTTGGTATCAGTTCATGTATTAGTTATAGCCCTGTGAGCCATGCAGGCTCTTGAATCGGGCGCAGCCGCAAGAAACAAAAACATGAACAAGAAACATCTTAACGTGACGACGCGCAACAGAAAAGTCCAGAAAAAACAGCAAAGTCTTCCAGAAAAAGCACCGTATGTCAACGCTGCGTGCAAAAATCCCAGTGGGATGCAAGTCAAACAATAACAACCATAAGACAATATTTTTATTATTTTATTATTTCCCTTCTACGTGACTTTACCGAAAGAACCAAGAAGATGAACCATAAGACAATTTAGATTATCCACATCGACCATCCCACCCATAATTAATATTCATGAGCAGGTGACGTCACTCCACATCGAACAGCCCCCCTTATTAAAAATCATGAACAGGTGACGTCACTCCACATCGAACAGCCCCCCTCATTAATAATCATGAGCAGGTGACGTCACTCCACATCGAACAGCCCCCCTTATTAAAAATCATGAACAGGTGACGTCCTCCAGATGGACCCTCCCCCCTCCATTCATAATAATTAGCGGCTGACGTCACTCCACATGGAGGGGCCGAGGCGCCTCCTCCCCCCTCCTTGGCGTCAACTTACAACCCTCACTGCAAAGTCAGAACCCTCACGTCATCACGTGGTCTCCGTGACGTTGGTGAAACATCAAAGTAAAAAGGACGTCGTGATAAACAAGGGATTATAACCTTAAAATTAACTAAGTCTGTGTCACCGCGCCCTTACAAATTGCACACGAATGGATGCAATGCATATCACTTCGCGGTCTGCTTTTCGCTTGCAAGTTTCATATTTACTGCAATAAACCCGTCCTTGGACGGGCAAAAGGCTAATTAATAATAATGATGTCAGCTTTATATAACTAGCGTCATGTTGATACGCATAATCACATGATGGGCTAACATCCTATTTATAGCGATTGTTAGGTCAATGAAACAACGTCAAGGAATACATTTGAATGGTACAAATAATAAAAAAGTTACTTATTTATTAAAACTAACATTCCGTTTTTTATGAGGAAAGACTTACTGAGTCTCAAGAATTTAATGGAAGGTCCTGCCATGTTTTTTTCAGTATTTTATTACATTTGTAGGGGTGTCAGGGGAAGGATTCCCACCAATAGATGGGTTAGGGGGAGGGGTGATCGAGGTGATATAAGGAGAGAACGGGCGGGAAGGGGGGGCCTTTGGCGGGAACGGGATTGGGACGGCGGGCGACAGGTGTGAATGGAAGGAAAGGAATAAAGGACGAGACCCCTGCAATCTCGTGTCGGCTCCTCTCTACACATTTATTTAACCAAATAAGGCCCACTAAGTTCTGAGCTCTTTTTCAGAAGCGACCTGGCCATAAATGATAGCTCAACGAAGTTGACTTTTCATCACGTGGACATTTATAAGCAGCCAAATACTCTAAACGCGTGATGTTGATTCTCTAAATGTGGAAGGGAAAACCGGAGGACCCGGACAAAAATCCACGCGACTACGGAGAGAGAGAGAGGGACCGTCCATAAATGACGTCACGCACCTGGGGGGGGGGGGGGGGTCAGACATTTGTGACGATGTGTGACGAGGGGGGGGGGGGGTTTGAGAAATGTGACGTCATATCAAAATGCGCAACTTTAAATAAATATAGACAACACGTTCTACTTAATTAAATAGACTTTTTAATAAATGTTTTCTCCTACAACATCAGACTGCAGCGGCACATTAAATACGCACTACAATGACAATAGTTTAAAGCGATTTGAAGCATGTTTTATTTGGGGGGGGGGCAGAGCTTTGTGACGTCATATTTGAAGGGAGGTCTGACTTTATGTGACGCCGTGTGACGATAGGGGGGGGGGTCAAAAATCGTCAAAAATCGCGTGACGTCATTTATGGACGGGCCCAGAGACCAAACTCAAAATATACAGCAGCAGGCGTCAGGGTCGGGATCGAACCCACGACCTCCTGCATAGCAGACGAGGTAGTTAACATGGCATCGTTATTATTACTATACTGCACATTACATACTATAATCACCCAGAAATGTCTGTCCGTCCCGCGCGTGACGTCACTCCTCATGACATGAGACCCCCCTCCCCCGCGTGACGTCACTCCACATGAAACCCACCCCCTCATTAATATTCATGAGTGGGTGGATTTTTACACGAACGCAGAGGAAGATCGAGCTGAATTAAATAATGTATTACGTAAAGTCGCTTCAAATACGACGTTTCTTTACAGAAAGTGACGGTAAGAAATGAATGTCTTCATCACAGTGCTACATCCGTGCGTGACGTCACTGCAAAAGAGCCCCCCCCCCCGCCCCCTTCATTAATATTCATGCCCGCGTGGAAATTTACACTCACGCACAAGAAGGTCGCTCACTCCACATGCCGCACCCCTCCCCAATAACCATTAGCGGGTGACGTTACTCCACATGTCGCACCCCTCCCCAATAACCATTAACGGCTGACGTCACTCCACATTGGGCAACCCCCCCTCATTAATAATCATGAGCGAGTGACGTCACTCCACATGCCGCACCCCTCCACAATAACCATGAGGGGTGACGTCACTCCACATGTCGCACCCCTCCCCAATAACCATTAGCGGGTGACGTTACTCCACATGTCGCACCCCTCCCCAATAACCATTAACGGCTGACGTCACTCCACATTGGGCAACCCCCCCTCATTAATAATCATGAGCGAGTGACGTCACTCCACATGCCGCACCCCTCCACAATAACCATGAGGGGTGACGTCACTCCACATGTCGCACCCCATCCCAATAACCATTAGCGGGTGACGTCACTCCACATCGGGCAACCCCCCTCATTAATAATTATGAGCTGAACAATTTTTCTATTGAATATTTCAGATTTGCTGCAATAGACACCCGTCCTTGGACAGGCAAACAAGCTAGTGGACAATATCTTCACGCTCTGCGGGTATATCAACACACACCATGAGGCCTCCCTTGCCAAACCTATTCTCATATCCTAGATTTGAAGCTTTCGTGACTGCAAGGATTCATATTCTTAGGTTTTTTCGGTAAAGTCACGTAGATAAAAAATAAAAATTACTTGATACAGCTATCGTGCTGTGACGGTTCCACCTGAAGACGGAAGCTTGTGTTGCCTCCGAAACGTCGTGATTTTTATTTTATTTTTATTTAACTTTTATTAATTTAAATGTTTTACCTACGTGACTTTACCGAAAAAACCTAAGAATATTCTCATATCAACACACACTTTGCCCCCCACACTGCACAGACACCGTGGAACCCCTTATGGGCGATGTTGCTACGCGTAAACCCAAAATGAGTTGTTTTCAGGTCATCGTTTGTAGCATTGAGGTGACATCTGTGACTTTGCATCACTTGTTTTAATATATACTCAGGAAGGAAACCGGGAGAACCCCGAAGAAGCTCGTGCAATACAAGGCGCGGTGGTTCAAGTTCATTTATTAGGTATAGCCCTGTGAGCCATTCGGCTCTTGAATCGGGTGCAACCGCAACAACAAAAAACAAAAACATGAACAAAAAACATCTTAAAGTGAATATGTCACTAAGTGCAAACAAAAAATCCAAGAAAAGACAGCAAAACATTGCAGAAAAAAAATCACCGTACACCAACGCTGTGTGCAAAAATCCCAGTGGGATGCAAGTCAAACAACAACAACAACCACAAGACAACTTAGATTAAGGCCATCAGTCTAACTCTGTACTACATCAAACAAAAATGGCTAAACCAATACACTTTTGCATATTTCACACACCCGTATCGGGGATTGAACCCAGGTCCTTCTTGCTGTGATGTAGTCCACAAATGAGCATCCACTGCGCCATCCTGATGTCGGAAACAAGCGCACGTGTTTCTGCGGGACACCACAAACCCCAACCACATCCTCCTGCAGTTAAAGACAAAGATCCCACGTATAGCCTGAACAGACTGTTGGGGCAAGTGCTGTTAGCGAGTAGCAGCACCTCTGAAGGCCACAACGGCACACGAGGGGATGGAGTGGCCAACACCACGCCCGGCCGCCTTTGTCTCCCCAGTGGTGTTGTTTACACACCACACCAGGCAGTAATTTGAGGCTGAGTCGACCTAGGGGAGGCCCATGACCGGTTCAGATAATCCGTCACTGGTGTTCGCGGGAATGGAACTCGGGGCGCCGGGTTCGTAGCACAGCAGCGTGCTAACCGCTGCACCACCGCTCCCCATACCATGTGCAGTAAACCACGCATCATGCACGCGCTGGTGACTACGCCGCACGCCTGTAATGCAGGCACGCCTGTGGAGGCAGCGAGGGTTTGTCGAGGTCGCAATATCCCTGGCTTGCCCAGGGTGTGATAACAGCACAGCAAGGATTAATTTCCATCTGCACGGGTACTGAGTATTATCTCCAACGCCCTCGTGGGCACGGGTTTTCTCCGGTTTTCTCCCACGTCTATACAACACTGACTAATGTAGTTGGCCAAACATCCCAGTATAGGACCGCAGAGCTTGGGAAATTGTTGACGCCGCTTTGTGTCAGGATTCCCACTTGCTCCGTGATTTCCCGTGCCTCTTGATGATCAAATAAAAACGGTGCTTGTTACAAATTCTACATTATGGAGTATTATTATGACGACGACTTAATAATACATATGTAGTGACATAAATGGTGTCACTATAGCGTAGCGACAGTACCGAGTGAAGAGTGGTACTGTATGTGCGGAGCCTCTCTCTAGCACCAGAGTGAGTATGCCATGGAAGGGCTCTCTAGAGGGCATAGCCTTGATGACGTTGAGAGAGAGGACAGGCGAGGACGTGGTACACTCTGAGTGATGTAGGGGCCAGAGTCTTCGAGAAGGATCTGGAAGGGGGGCGTGGCCAGGGGCGGAGCCCGGCTACGCCGTGGCCAATCAAAGCCGAGTCCCGATCGTGGCCTCAATTGAACCCACTGCACATACATGCACATGTGTGTGGAGTGCCCTGGGGTTGTTCTCCGGGCTGGGCCACGTTTCTGCCACACGCATAAAACAAAGGCGCGTGCAATAATTCAAATGTGAATATTTCATTCCCAGGGCACTTCAGCAAATAGTTTCTGAGACTGACCGAGCGCGTCTCTCCGTGCAAAGGGGATCGTTCATAAATGACGTCACGCGATTTTGGACAATTTTTGACCCCCCCCCCCCTTTCGTCACACGGCGTCACAAAAAGTCTGACCTCCCCTCAAATATGACGTCATAACGCTCTGCCCCCCCCCCCCAAATAAAACATACTTCAAATCGCTTTAAACTATTGTCATTGTAGTGCGTATTTAATGTGCCGCTGCACTCTGATGTTGTAGGAGAAACATTTATTAAAAAGTATATTTAATTAAGGAGAACGTGTTGCCTATATTTATTTCAAGTTGCGCATTTTGATGTGACGTCACATTTATCAACCCCCCCCCCCCTCGTCACACATCATCACAAATGTCTGACCCCCCCCCCCTAGGTGCGTGACGTCATTTATGGACGGCCCCAAAGGTTACGACTGAGAAGTGTCGCAAGGAAAAGGTGCGGCCGTGAAATGAATTTGCTTACGCAAATGCTGGCGGAAGTGGCACACTTTTAGAGGTGGTGTTCGGCCTACTCTTCCACGTTCAACCGGACGTGTTAGAAGAGGTGGGGCGTGCCCAGGGTTGAGAGTGGAAGGAGGAGTGGCGGGTTGATCAACAAGTGTCCAAAATTTCGATTTAAAGCTTTCGTGACTGCAAGGATTCATCTTCTAGGTTCTTTCGACAGACCTGGTTTTCACCTGAGGACGGCTGCTTGCGTTGTGGCCGAAACGTCGTGAGAATTATTTTATCATGTTTTATTTTTATTATTTTATTACTTCCCTTCTACGTGACTTTACCGAAAGAACCAAGAAGAAGTGTCCAAAAGGCGGAAGAAAGGTCGACAGGGATGATAATTGAGAGAAAGACCGGCACCGAGGGAGTTTGCAAGATGGTTCTGGACAATCTAGATTTGAAGCTTTCGTGACTGCAGGAATCCATACTCTTTGGTTCTTTCGGTAAAGTCACGTGGGTAGAAAATAAAATAAATCACGACGTTTCGGGCGCAACACAAGCGTCCGTCATCAGGTGGGAAAAGAGCTTTCTAGTTCATCGGATTCCTCCAGTACTAATAAAGACTCTGACTTGGATTTCTTCTCATTCCCTCTATCCCCAATTCCAATCCGGGTTTCGCCCTCTCCGTTCCACCTAAACGGAAAACACAAACGTCAATCATCAGGTGCGCCCGAAACGTCGTGATTTATTTTATTTTATACCCACGTGACTTTACCGAAAGAACCAAAGAGTTCTAGATTTGAAGCTTTCGTGACTGCAAGGATTCATACTCTTAGGTTTTTTCGGTAAAGTTACGTAGGTACAAATACATAATAATAATAAAGTGATTTATAATTTTTATTTCTATTATTAATTCTATTATTTTATTATTATTTATTTTTTACCTACGTGACTTTACCGAAAAACCCTACGAGTATGAACCAAAGAGTATGGTTTAGGTGGAACGGAGAGGGCGAAACCCGGATTGGAATTGGGGATAGAGGGAATGAGAAGGAATCTAAGTCAGAGTCTTGATTAATACTGCAGGAGGAATTCGACAAGCGACAAAGCTCTTTTGCACAGATACCCAGTCGGGGCGGGTCAGAACGTTACAACAACAAACGATGCAGAAAAGACGATAGCAGTGCAAAGTAGAGAAAAGGTAAGCACATCACAAAACAATATCTACTAATTAATAATTTTATTTTACCATTAATGTGGAGTGCGAGCCGGTAATCACGAAAGACGTTCCAAATTTTTTTTTTAAAAGATAACGAAGGGAGGTGGATTGGTGGCTGGAGATGATGTAACAGCGGGGAGAGGGGGAGAGGAATGGAACGGGAGAGGGGACCGTGGGGATGAGAGGGGACCTTGGCAGGAGGAGGGAGCTGCAAATGGAGGGAGCTCTGTGTGATTTGGACAGTGGAAATAATCAGAATCAGAATCCGAAAAAACCAATGAGTATAATTTCTGCAGTCACGAAAGCTTCAATTCTAGATTAATCAGAATCTGCATTTATCCTGGAGAAATCCGAAGAGCTATGAAGCTCTTCACACTCCCCCCACAGATGTCTAATCCTTACCTGTCTCCACGTGTTGTTGAGATTTCCCGCTACAGCTGTACCGGTTAAGCAAATCGTCAGTCGACTACCTGCTCATGTGGGCATTGAGCCAGCGTTCAAATACCTCTCTACAGCCCCGAGGCAGTGGTGGAAATTCCACATTCCTATGGGTGGACGCGAGTCCATCTACAGGACGACTGCTGTTGACTTTATACCCTTAAAATGGAACTCGTGATCACTGTAATACATGAGTATATTGTCTGGGAGAGTGTTTGGTCATCTTCGTTAAGTCAACCCACCCCCTATCTTTACAACAACAAAACACATTTTTTTTACAGTTCAACACGTAGGCTTTCGCGAGCAATATCATCCATAAGAGAGGTTTAAAAAAATATTTACGCGATCTGGCTCAAACAAAAAAAACCCCTCTATTCTGAACATACTTTACACTTGACTCAAAGCTTTCGTGATTAGTGTGGCCAAACAAGCCACCCATCCCGTGACCGTGTGGATGCAGTGGAAGGACACGAAGGGATGCAGTGGTGATGGGGGTGGTGGTGGTTGAAATTCCAACTTCTGGAAGATTCTAGATTTGAAGCTTTCGTGACTGCAAGGATTCATATTCTTGGGTTTTTTCGGTAAAGTCACGTGGGTAAAACATTTAAATTAATGAAAGTAAAATAAAAAAATAAAAATAAAATAAAAATCACGACGTTTTGGAGGCAACACAAGCCAGCTGTTCCACCTGAAGACGGAGACTTGTGTTGCCTCCGAAACGTCGTGATTTTATTTTATTTTTTATTTTACTTTTATTAATTGTAATTTTTTACCTACGTGACTTTACCGAAAAAACCCAAGAATTCTGGAAGATTCACCTGAGAGTGGTAGACGTCTACCGGAGGTACAACAACAACAACAACCCCCACCACCAACCAACCACCACAACGTCAACATCTTCCGGTGGCGGAAGAACCCGCCCACCTCTCCCTCCCCTCCTGGCCCGGCTTTGCAAGTGGAAAATTCCTATAGGGGGTACGGGTGGGTGGGTTGGGGGGGTGGTGCGGTTGGTGGGCGGGGCTAAGTGTTAGGTGGTGGGGGGTGGGGTGGGGCCACTCGTATTTAAAGGGGCAGCGTCACCTCGTGGTTGTGTCTACCTCGGTTGCTGGCACCAAAGCGCTCTTCCCACTCTCCAACCTCCCTTCATCTCTACGCTCCTCTGCCGTTACCTGCGTTTACCTGCCCCCTCCATGCCAGCCAGCCAGCAACCATCCATTCCCCAGCCAGGTTAAGCATCCAGGCCGTAACAGCATTGACACGGTAAGCTAAGCGAACACGAAGCACACACGCACACACGTGTATGTGTGTGTGTACGTGCGCTTTGTGGGCTATGTAACTGAGCAAACAGGTAGTCTCGTGTCCGTTGCTGAATGGGAAATGATATGAAAACGTTGTTTTACAAAGTGACCGAATGAATGTCGACAATCGTGGGTCAATTGAATGAGTGTGATTCTTGAAATAATTGCAATTTAATGCGGATTAGCTTGACTTGGCTTCGTTTTTTTTCGTATAAATTACATTTAAAACGGAATAATTGCATATCGTTAGCATTGGTGTGCACACTCGCATACATCTGCAGTTACTATTGGTAATAACATACAATTGCATTTATCGTAACCGATACTGAATGCATTGTAATTGCATACGATCGTCTAATTGCACGGGATATATTTAGACTGTAATTGTGTACCATCTGCCACTCGTTAATAATAACAATAATGACATTTGGGGATAATTACAGGAAGGACTGCTTCTGCGTCGCCGTGATCCACAAAGCCGCGTCCTGCATAAGCAACTCCATTGTTTTGAGTTTCGTGCGTATCGTTCGTTCTATTTGACGTCTTTCGTTGCACAGACTCAAGTTCACACGGTGTGTCATTGTACACGTGCACCTACACACACGCAATTGTTTTTAGTAACGTGCAAACAACATTTGCAGGGCTCCCCCCCCCCACCAATCGCCAAGAGCATTGTTCATAATTCTCCCGGTGATAATTGCGCATTGGCTAAAATTGCTTTCATTTTAATCGCTTGTGTGGGGGGATGGGGGGAAATCGTGATTCGTGATTCAATATTGGCCAAGAGAACATTCCGGAATGCGCCCCTGCACTGTGTGGGTTGGCTGTGTGTGGCCGTGGTTTGTATGAGGTGGGACGGGCTTACACACAATAACAATGTGAGCGAACGCTTTCAAATTATTGCACGAATTAACCTGTTTGAAGAAATGAAAAAAAACTGTTTTGAAATCGGATAATTGTTTTTTTACCCTTTTATCTGGCAATTGGCAACTAAACTGACACCTTTTTTTACGAGGAGTCATGTTTGCATAGACCACAATACCTGCAGTCATAATGCAAACAAAACACAACTCTGATAATGTATGCACTGTCCTTGAAGTTGATTGGTCCACACCCGCGACAGCTTTCCTTAGAGCCTAGTCTCACATGGTGTTGGACCAGATGACGCCAATGGTGTTTTGAAATCGTTCATCAATTGGGCATCGTTTGTTCCAGGACGGTGTTTACAACATTTCCCATCATCCAGTGCTCGCTGCGTTATATTCACCACTCGCGCATTGACCAGGGTGGTGAGGTATGGTCACAAACCTGGAACTGCGTGATTGGTGGTGGTTGGCAGAGGGTGCAAGACCCTCGTCCCCAACATCGGTTTCAACAAAAGGGCTGCACCCTGCACTGTTGTTGCGTCGTTGTCTTTGGGGTTTGTTTTATTTGGCAGACCCGTCCTGAAAAAGAACAGAAACCACGCGCAAAAAAATAACGCGAGTCTGAACAATGTCCGTGTGACATCCTCAACTTTTGTTTTTGTCTTGCATTAATTTTAATGCAAACGCCGGGGGAGAGGTGGGGAGAGCCCCCCCACCTTAAATCATTTCTGGATGGCTGTTTTCAGATTTGTTATTTTCATCGATGCAAAATTGTAAACATTAAAAAAGTAGTTTATTTTATTTTATATGCGTTGAATATAATTTTTTCAAATACATATTTATATAAAATCTACTTTTTAAAAATGTTTAAGCTGGGTGCTTCACGACCCCCAAAGAAAAAGATCCCCCGTATAGCCTCGTCACACTATTGGGGAAAGTTAGCGAGCACCTAATAAAAGCCGGCACGCCATCACACCCGTCCACCTTTGTCTCCCGAGCGTCACTGTTTAATCACACTGCACCAGCTACTCATTTGAGGCCGAGTCGACCTAGAGGGGAAGCCCAGGACCGACTCTGACAATCGTCGCTGGGTTTATTGGCCTCGAGCGGCAATCTCGGGTCGCCGGGTTCGTTGCGCAGTGTGCACCTTCACTCTCCCAACATCGCCACACCCGCCGCGTCTGTTCGCTACATTGTTAGATTCGAGAGGTGGTCCACCTCCCTCCCTGCTGTTGTTGTTGCTGTGGACGGCGAGGGCTGTTCTGAAAAGCGTCCGATCCGTCTGTCTCGACGACACCGATGCCGCCGCAGCGCAAATGTCACCACCCGTCGTGGTGGCGTTAATCCCCCTCGATGGAAAATTCGAGAAACCCAATTGACGGAGCGGGCGCTTTTTGAAGAGGTCGCGAGAGCGATGGGCTTGGCCGAGGCTTGCAAGTGTCGTCTGCTCGGGATGTCCGCGTATAATGTTTTAAAAAAAAAAATGCATCCCTTTTAATTTCGGCCCGAATTTAGCAGGAGTAAATTAATTCACGATGGCGCCATCCTTGGACAAATGTGCGGTGGAAAATAAATGGCGCGTGTCCCACTGCCCCATATGCGATGGCTACCAGCCACTGCAGACCGAAACAAATGTTGGCCTTGACTTTGATGAGCAATACCAGAATTCGCCGCTGGTGCTGCCCACGTTTATCGCATTCAAAATTCGCCACTGGTGCTTGCCCCCCCCCCCCCGCTTTTACCATGCCCTCTTTTAGCAATCACAATCCTTGGTGTTGCGTGGCCGACCAAACGATTCAATTCGGCAAGTAGCGACGGGGAGCTTGTGCCACGAAAGGGTGGCAGAAGGTGCCGGTCCTGAGTGGCTTCGGAACACCGGGACGCAAGCAGCAGCAGCAGCAACGATTGCAGGAAGGAGGCGCGTTGCCCTGCTGCTCGGCAGCGAGCTGCAGAACTGTGGGCTGGGTGCAATCGCGCACGCACGCGGAAAGGAGTCAATCTTGCGGAAGAAGTCCGCTACGAGCGTGTAAACACGGTACGGCCGTCGCCCACACGACAAAGGCGTATCGGGATGCTGAAGGACTTTGTTTATGACATTCTGCCTGCCTTTGGGGGTCTTGTATGGGGGGCAGTTCTTGTAAGAAGTTCAACACTAAAAAAACGACATTATGGACTTATAAAAAGTTGAGCCAATTGCTAATGTTTCCTTTACCCCAGTGCATGGTGTGGCAGTCAGCCAGCCGACGACTCCGCGACCACTGAGGCTGTCCAGCTTTCTTGGTTTTTATTGTAGGTTTCTTTTTGTTGCTGGGATGGTGCAGAGATTTGTGCCCACTCCAAGAATCCCATGAAAACAAAAGCGAACTGATGCGAAGCATTCGAGCTGCGCGATAGCGTACAGCTGGGCCAGATCGCTCAGGAGTCGGACGCTGCGCTGGTGCCACTGAAATCCTGGTTCTGGGTTTTCACCCATCCCGGATCCCTCTCAAGTGCAGTGAGTTGATGGTCCAATTCCTTTAATTGGCCAGAAATTTCCATCTTTTTTTTTGAAGAGGTCGATTTCATTTGGCATTTGACGATCATCTCGATAGCGAGGATGCCTGGAAAAGTGCGGGGTGCCATTTTAGGAATGCCACGAGCAGGTTTGTATGTAGGTACGGATGTTGAACTTCTTTCGCACCGTACGTAGCCAACCGTGCTAATCGGAGGTGCGGGGGAAGAACTACAAACTGAACACGAACCAGTTCTAAAGAAGTTGGTTTTGAATCTAGATTTATAAGTGCATAGCTCCAGCGGCTTACTAATATCGGAAGGAAGAGCGTTCCAGACGGCCGCAGAAGCGCGTCTGCAAGCGACAGTCTTTTTTCGATGGCTGAGCCAAAAGCTGCTGCTGCTGCGAGGGATGACCAGAGCTCGCGTGATGATGTTTTATGCTCCTTGATGAGATCCGCGAGGCTTTGTGGTTCATTTGTGGCAAACACTTTGTGTCTGATGAACTCAACCAGGCGTCAATGCAGCTCTGAAAGCTGGTCCGATCCTGCAGGTGTTTGACACTTCCGTTGATGGGCCTCTCAGTCGGGCTGGGACCACGCCTTGCTGCGAGAGGTCCGAATTGACATGTCTTTGTCTCACGACGTGACGCTGATGAACACAATTTGAATAAAATGACGGGGGAAAGGCGAAACAAACCAGAACATATATATTTTTACGCTTTCCAACTAAGGTTTAAACAAAGGTTTAAAGCATCGGCTCTGTCCATAAATCTGTCCGACCTTTAACGCTGAGGGTGCTATAACTCTCGTCAATTTTGATCCAATTTGAAACGAAACTGTAGAATGAAGTCGTATCGCTCTTCGCGTCTCTACTTAATAATTCAGAATTGGACAAATTAATCAAAGCGTTCCCCAAATAATGCAAGTGCATTTTTGTCCTGACAGCTACCTGTCCGCCTCCCAGTAGCGCCAGTAGACACTCTTGGGTGACGTTAATCTCTGCCACGCCGGATTATCTTCGCGACAAAGGTCACAAACGGGTTTTGATTCCTTACCCGTACCCGGCCGCACCAGGGTCGCAAACGGGTACCCGTACCCGGCCGTACCCGTACCCGGCCGGGTAAGGGTAGGGTTACGGGTATCGTGTACCTGATTGCGACCTCTGGGATGAAGCCATGTTGCAGGCGCGGGTGGGTTTATTCTAGGAACTTGAATTGTGAGAAGAGACAAGACGTTGGGAAATGAGTGACAAACAGTTACTCACCAGTGACTCACGGCCAACCCGTACCCGTACCCGGCCGCACCAGGGTCGCGAACGGGTACCCGTACCCGGCCGGGTAGCCGGGTATCGGGTAGGGTACGGGTATTGGGTACCCGATTGCGACCTCTGCTTCGCGAGCCTTGCGCCGCGTGGCCGCTGTGCACGGCTGCGATTAGGTGTGTGCCGTGCGTGCCGTGCGTGCCTTAAGAACGCGGAGGAGGCTCGGGACTGTCACATTTGTCATCGTCTCATCGGCCGCGCGCTAACAAAACTAGCCACTCTGGCGGTCACCTGACCGTGACGCGGGATCCTCGCTTTAATGGCGAGTGTGCGGTGTCATAACAAGTTATAGATGTTTAAATAAATAATAATAGTAAACCGCACGCGTGCATTCTTGGACCGCTCTCCACCACGCGGCTTATCTTCGTCATGTGTGTATATATAATTAGTATTTAATTGCCAGTTTGGAACGGGTGAAAAACACGGTGTGTTTTGGCACAGGTTTTTTCCAGCGGCCCATTCGTTTTGGATTGTGTTAAGGAAATGGATAGACGGAGCTAAGCAACGAACCGCTTTCAACTTTGGTTGGAAAGGGTTAATGCAAATAAATACGTCCTAGGTTAGCAATGCATCCTGCACAACCGCTTGTGCAAAAAATAAAACCCCTAAGTGCGAGTCGTGCGTAGATGTGGATGGGTGTGCAAAGGTGATGATGCTTCCAGTCGATAACGGAGACCCACGTGGCTCCTGAGTCAGGGTGTGCGTTGTTCCACCCGCCCACCGCTCCCATTTCCGACTATCTCCGACCTTTGCTCGTGGCTGCGGCCTGCAGCGCGTCCCTGGCAACACTAACAACTTTATTAGCCAGCCACCTCTAACAAACCACCTACGTGGCCATGCATCCACGCAGTCGCCCACCCACCCACCCTTTCGGCCAGCTACTTTCCCATCCAGCCACCTGCCCAGCCAATAAACCATCCACCCGCTTACCAACTTACCCAGGCAGCCATGTGCTCGCCCAGCCGTTTACCCAACCAGCGACCTCAAGGTGCCAGCATGGAGTGTCAGGCAGGAAATGGTGGATGGGGTGAAGATGGAAGAGCGAGCAAGGGATCAGGGGGATGGAGAGAGGTCGATTCTATAAAAATAGACAGGAGAGCAAGAGACCGTTCTCACGGTGGTTGCCAAGTTTTGGGATAACTTTTGATGGCTACTCCCCCCTCCATCGGCCGCAAGTAACTCTGGAGAACAGGCCTCTGCAGGTCAGGGGTGTGGCTGATTTGCTTTCGGAGCCCCTAGGTTCCTCACCCTGGGACAGGACGTGCCACTCGCCATGCTTTTAATAATGACGCCGGTGCAGGGGGGACAAGGTGGCGCGATGCACGGGCAGGTCGCGCAAAACTACCGCCCGAGGCTTTGGGTTCGCACGGGTAATGGGGTGAAGCTGCGTGTCGCGACAGGCGCCGGGGCCTGCGTGTGCCAAGGTGTGCAATATTCGCTGGCCGAAAATGTTTCCCCCCCCCCCTCCCCCCAACCTTATTTGATCAGATCGGCTGGTTCGTGTGCAGTGGGGGTAAAGCGTGGGTACTCCCTCGTCTTCCCGAGAAGCGGGAAGATCTTCTGCCACTTCCTCGTGGCACGCAAGGTCCTCGTCGCTACATGCCGAACTGAAGCGTTTGGTTGGCCACGCAACACCCGAGGATTTGCCAAAGAGGGCAGCGTCAATTGGGTATTTTAGGAACCTGGTGAGAAGTGGGCAGCACCAGTGGCTAATTCTGGTATTGCTCATCAAAGTGAAGGCCAACATTTGTTTCCATCCGGCCAGCGTGGGTCGAGTAGGCGACGGTGCCCTTGATGTGGGGCTGCTCGCTCTCCGGAGCTCCCCTATAGTGCCAACCCCCCCCCCCTTTTTAAATCCTTTATATTAAGTTCGCTTGCTTGCTTAGGACCGTGCAAATCTTTCGGTCGTTTTTTAACCCACTTCCCGTGATCCAATCGAGCTGACATTTTCCACACAAACTCGTTGTGTGTGACAATTAATGTTCGTGAAAATGTTTTTCCAAAATTTTACACTTTTTATGACAAATATTATATTTAATTACCAATTGCTTAATGGTGCAATGCAATCATCTGACCCATAGGTGGCAGCCATCTCAAGCCAGAGGACGAGAGGACTCTAGCCGCCACGCACATAAAGGATTTATAGTGAAAAACTTTGATTTTACGTGTTATACTTGTTTTTGCTTTATTTCCCACCTTGCGATCCGTCAATGGCCGCTTGCGTCGTATGTTCGTCTCGCTTTGGAGGACTTACGCATCTTGTGAATGCGACGCTTTTTTTTGCCCCGAACTAATAAAAGCAAACATTTTTTTTAAGTGATTTGTTCTGTCGTTTTTGTTGTTGTTTGTTTTAGGACAGAGGAAGATTTGATATTGTGATCCTCGCCCTAAACACGCACGCATGTGTAAGCACACACGGGCAGATGCACGCACGCACGAGCCCAATGAGTCTTTACCCGGTCCACTAATTTCCAGGGGGATGAATTGCAGCTCGATTCTGTAGAGTTCGTTGGCACCAAGGTGGAGTGATATTCAGCGGCAGGGCCGCACACCCACCCCCCTGCCCCGCCTTCCCAGTCGTGGTGGATTTTGGGAGAGATTTAGGGGGTGTTGTTGTGGAGTAGGGTGATATTTTCTTGGTCCTTTACTGGGCCTGGGTAAAAGTGGTGGTGGGGTTGGTGATTGCAGGAACGCAGACTTAATAGAAAGCGAGAAAGTTGATTGTGCTTTTGTTTACTTTTTTT
This sequence comes from Lampetra fluviatilis, assembly GCF_964198595.1. Lineage (NCBI taxonomy): Eukaryota > Metazoa > Chordata > Hyperoartia > Petromyzontiformes > Petromyzontidae > Lampetra > Lampetra fluviatilis. The sequence goes on from NC_136331.1 coordinate 6,327,874, forward strand.
TTCGTTAGTATTCACAACTATTCAAAGAAATGGAATTGTTAAATATCGTGCGTTTTATGTTCCAGCTAAGTTAGCTTATTTATTGCCATGCGTAAATATAACACGTATTTATATTTGTATATATTTTTCTGAAGCACGACTTTGATTTAATTTGTTTTCAACTCAATAAAGGGACACAACCATTCGCCCACAAATTCCACAAGAGCACAACAGAGGGGCCGAGAGTGAGAGACTGAGAAAGAGACGAGGGGGAGATCGAGAGTGAGAGAGAGAGAGCGATACGCAGACCGAGAGAATACGCAGGTAGAGAGAGACCGAGAGAGAGACAGGCGGGACAAGCCGAGTGACACCGAGAGGCAGACTGAGAACTGTAGACCCAACAAGCCAGGAGCTCGGGCACTTGCCAGGAGGGCCGAGTTTGCGTGCGGCAGTGCGGCCGCGGGGGCCCTGCACGTGGCCATGGCCGAGCGACTGGAAGGCGTGGACATCGCCATCGTGGGCATCTACTTCGTGCTGGTGTTCGCGGTCGGCGTGTGGGCCATGCGGCGCTCCAACCGGGCCAGCGTGAGCGGCTACTTCCTGGCGGGGCGTGCCATGGCCTGGCTGCCCGTGGGCGCGTCGCTCTTTGTCAGCAACATCGGCAGCGAGCACTTCATCGGCCTGGCGGGTTCGGGCGCGGCCAGCGGCCTCGCCGTCGCCGCCTGGGAGCTGAACGCCCTGCTGCTGCTGCAGCTCCTCAGCTGGGTCTTCTACCCCGTCTACCTGGCCACAGGTGAGGGCGCGTGGGTGTGTGTGTGTGGGGAGCCAGAATTGGTTTGTGCCGAATGGGGAGCGGTAGTGTAGTGGTTAGCGCGCTGCACTACGGACCTGGCCACCCGAGTTCGATTCCCGCTCACGGCAAACACCAGTGACGATTATCTGAACCGGTCCTGGGCCTCCCCTAGGTCGACTCGGCCTCAAATGAGTACCTGGTGCGGTGTGTAAACATCGCCACTAGGGAGACAAAGGCGGTCGGGCGTGGTGCTGGCCACCCACCCCCTTGTGTACCGTTCCGGCCTTCATAGGTGCTCGCTAACAGCACTTGCCCCTACAGTCTGTTAAGGCTATATGGGGATCTTTGTTTTATCTTTGTGGGGAGCCGGTAGCGTAGAGGGTTAGCGCACCGCGCTACGGGATCCCGCCGAGCCGAGTTGGATTCACGCTCACGGCTAACACCGGTGACCAATATCTGAGCCGGTCCTGGGTCTCCTCCCCTAGGTCAACTCTGCCTCAAATGAGTACCTGGTGCGGCGTGTTAACATCACCACTGGGGAGATGAAGGCGGTCCGGGCGTGGTGTTGGCCACCCACGCCCCTCGTGTGCCGTACCGGCCTTCATAGGTGCTCGCTAACAACACTTGCCCCAACAGTCTCTTAAAGGCTATATGGGGGATCTTTGGCTTTGTGTGTGCCCCCTCAGTTATCTCTAACATCGCCACCTGCCTGTGTTTGACCCGGACAGTCTGGGAATTGACATCTCTGTTCGGGTGGCAAGAATTGGTTTGTAACCGAGACCTGGTACCGGTATATTGTGTTGAACTTTTATTGCCGTAGACTGCACAGTCGTGATAATTTGACCTAGTGTTGACCTGAGGAAAAATGTCTGGGTTTTTTGGTCTGCAGTGGAAAAGGTGGCGGCAACTTCACCCAATGCTTTCAGTGCCCAAAGCCACCACTTTAAGGCCGCGCAGCCAACCGCCAGCGCTCCGCCCCCCACTTCCCTGGGCCCCCTGCAACAGCCAATAGGGCGCCGCCGTGGCGAGATGTTAACTCCCTCTCCTGGTATGCGGGAGGTTGTGGATTCGATCCCGTCCATGGGACCTGCTGTATATTTGGAGTTTGCGTGTTCTGCCCGTGCTCGCGTGGATTTTTCTCTAGTTTTATTTTTTATTCTCCAAACCACATTTAGAATCGACATGTGTTTCGATGATTTGGCTGCTATAAATTTCCGCGCGATTAAGCCATTCGGTTGAGTTATCACTTGTGCGCCAGGTCGCTTAATAGAACAAAAAAACAGCTGTATAGATCAGTGGGCCTTATTTAGTAAAATAAAATAGTTTAGTTTTTAGTTCAGGCCCTGTTGAACTTGCACCACCTGCACATGAAAGGTTAGCCGCCGGTTCATAAATTCATTCGCTAAAGAAAGGAGTTGGGGCCGACACCGAAACCTGGTTCATTCATTTGTTTTGTTGATTTATTGATAACGCGGAAAGCCGTCGCCGGAGCGCGCGGCTCGTAACATTACACGGCGCGAGGTAACGCGAACCGCACGCGCCGGCACTCCCGTGCTAGCGGCCACAACGCGAAACCACCTGAAATGAATATAAATACAAATCCACAATGTCGTATAAAAACGCGGGGACACATCGGCAGTGGCCTTTACTGGAGACCAGCGGATAGCGACGTGTCGCCGTAGCTGAAGAGGAAAAGCGTTTTTTCAATTCGTGCGGCAATCGCCTGCTGCCACGGATGGATCCGAAAAGTGGAAATCGAAATTTACAAACTCTGAAAAGTGAAGAGTAGCGTGGAGAGGTTCTTTTGAAAACTGAATTGCATCGAAAGAATGAAGGAGGAACCGCATGCATCGGAGAACATACGCGGGGTAATGACATCTTCCAAACTGTTAGGAAAATTTAGCGGCCCGGGGAAGGATGATGCATCCATGGCTTGAAGAGACGATGACTCGTGGTTGAGACCTACCACGTAAAGATAGACTGAGAAGGGAAGACACCCGAGGAGGAGATGGAGCGATGAGATTGTCTCGTGTGCTGGAGCGAGATGGATTTTTTGCACCATTTCACCATGTCGGGGGGAGGATAGAGATGGAGACCACGTGGGGAGTCCATCTAGTAGTGGATTGATTATGTCTGATGATTGTGCTAAGAGACTGTTGAGACTCAAAGTACATTTTTGAGTGAAACATGGGCCCTAAAATGTACACGAATTTGAGATCAAACAAATATAGTAGAGAAATACAGATGTAATTGAGCATTTTTATTAAGGAACAAATTTAAGAATTCCGTAAAAAATTTTTTTTTTATGATGGGTGGATTCAAATAAGATGCCAATTCATCGTATTCTCCAGACGCTCGGAAGAGTAAGACGCACCCCAAACTTTTGCCCCGTGTCAATCAAGTTTTATACCGAATCTGGTCTGATGCGCGCGCACGCACACACACACACGTCGATCAGAATATGCACGCATCCGCCCCAACCTTTGCTTTAAATTAAATACAAATAATAATATGCACGTGATTTTGTGATTGCCAGGTCGCTTCTGAAAAAGAGCTCCATAGTTCAGTTGGCCTTACCTGGTAACAGGCGGTGTGTTAATTGTGTGTTGACCAACTCTGTGTTGCATTGCATTACATTTCCAAATTTTACTAAGTTTGTTTGTTTTCTTGGGTCTTTCGGTAAAGTCACGTAGAATGTTTTATTTTTATTATTTTATTACTTCCATTCTACGTGACTGTACAGAAAGAACCGAGAAGATGAATCCCTGCAGTCACGAAAGCTTTAAATCTAAATTTAAGTTTGTTTGATTAAGTGTGTTTTTTCTCTCTCTCTGTGTGTGTGTCCTTGTGTTGTCGTTCTAGTATTCCTTGCAGTCACGAAAGCTCCAAATCTCTCATTGTCATGCTAATTTCTCTACCCCCCCCCATCTCTCTCTTTGCCCCCCTCTCTCTCTATTTAAGGCCTCGACACACAGGCGTTGTTTCTCTGTGTGCCTATGTGTGTGTGTGTCTCTGTGGTATCTCTCTGTTTATGTGTCTCCGTGTCTGTGTTTTGTCTCTCTCTCAAATTTAGCAATCTTTGGAAGAACGTAATCAACCAGGTAGGGTGTTGACTGTTATGTTAGCCGACTCTCTGTGTTGTATTGTATTTTATTTCTGAGTTTACTAGGTTTGTTTTCTCTTTCATTTGTACCTGATGATGATTGCTTGTGTTGCAATCGAAACGTCGTATGCTATTATTTAATTTATGTTTGTTTCTACGTGACTTGACCGAAAGAACCAAAGAACATAAAAAATATGATAATTGTTTTTTTTACCCTTTTATCTGGCAACAAAACTGACACCTTTTTTACAAGGAGTCATGTTTGCATTGACCACAATACCTGCGGTCGAAATGCAAACAAAAAACACAACTCTGATAATGTATGCACTGTCCTTGAAATTGGTTTGTCCACACCCGAGACAGCTTTTCTTAGAGCCTAGTCTCACATGGTGTTGGACCAGATGACGCCAAAAGGCGCACAAGGTGCCAGTTTTGTTGCCAGATAAAAGGGTAAAAAAACAATTATCATATTTTGCTACTGGCAAAGGAGGTTCCAATGGTGTAACATAAAAAATAGTTGAGTATATTTTGAGTTTGTGTGACTCTCTCTCCATGGCCACGTGGATTTTTCTCCGGGCCCTCTGATTTTCCCCTCCACATTTCGGTGAAAAAGGGTAACTTTCGATACTATCGGAACGAATTGAGCCTTTAATGTGTGTATTTCCTATACACGCTTAACGACCAAGTCCCTAAACGACCGATTTCGTGGAACCAATTGTCCTGTCGTTAAAGAGGAGAGGGGGTTCTACTGTACCCCGTCCTTTGCAGGCGTGTGCACCATGCCCGGCTACCTGGCACGGCGCTTTGGCGGGCGGCGCCTACGCGTCTACCTGGTGGTGCTCTCGCTGCTGCTCTACGTGCTCACCAAGGTGTCGGTGGACCTGTACGCGGGCGCAGTCTTCATCCAGCAGTCCCTCGGCTGGGACCTCTACGTGTCCATCGTGTCGCTCATCGGCGCCACGGCGCTGCTCACGATGGCCGGGGGGCTCGCCGCCGTCATCTACACGGACACGCTGCAGGCGGCGCTCATGGTGGCCGGAGCGCTCACGCTCATGGTGCTTGGCCTCATCAAGGTTCGTAAACATCCCGCGCGACGAGCGATGGCGGATGTGTTGTTAATTTTAAGTTTTCAAGTTTTTCAAGTTTCATTTGTTAGGTGTAGCCCTGTGAGCCATTCGGCTCTTGAATCGGGTGCAACCGCAACAAACAAAAAAACTAAAACATGAACAAGAAAACATCTTAAAGTGACTATGTACAAACAGAAAATCCAAGAAAAGACAGCAAAATATTGCAGAAAAAGCACCGTACACCAACGCTGTGTGCAAAAATCCCAGTGGGATGCAAGTCAAACAACAACAACCACAAGACAACTTAGATTAAGGCCATCAGTCTAACTCTGTACTACAACAAACAAACATGGCCAAACCGAATTTTTTTTCAAAAATCAGCAAAATAAAGCCATAAAAGCAATGAAACGGCGGTCATAGGAACTGTGACCGAATGTTCACAATAAACGACGTAAACAACATGTACTACCAAACTCTGCAGCCATAGCTGGTTGCATGAGTCACTCCACAACAGCGCACGCGTGTGTCGCAGATCGGACTCAATGCTGGTACCACCGGGGGGGTGGTCCCTGGTCCCACAAGCGTGGTTTCCCGGTCCCCTGGTGCCACCGGCGTTGGCCCCTGGTCCCACAGGCGTGGTTTCCCGGTCCCCTGGTGCCACCGGCGTTGGCCCCTGGTGCCACTGGTGTGGTTACCCGGTCCCACCGCTGATCCGGAAATAATCATAGTACTTGTGATATTTAATGAAAAACATGAAGTAAGGTAGACTACCCGGATTAAAGTACCCTAACCCTAAGATATAAATGCCATCCCTAGAAGAAGAAGAAAACAACTTATAGCTGCTTTAAAAAGAAATGTAAGTGTGTTCCGGTAATATGAATAATTTTCTCGTACTGGCATTCGGAGAGAGCGGTTGAATGCGTTTTGCCACCGGGGGTGCGGGGGTGGCAGGCTGGGTGCGTGGAAATGTTTACATCGACCGAGTGGCCCGCGGGCCTAAACGTCTCGAGAAACGCTGACAGCGTAATGTTGCTGATTACGACACCGCCGTAGCTTTTGGTCTTGTTCATCGTGCTGCTGTGTGGACGCCGCTGCAATAATTGAGTCAACGGTGCGATCGTACCCAGATGGCAGCCCCTTCTGGCAGTCTCATACCCTTGCTATCATACACACGGCCGACGAAGCCAGACAGCAGACGTGCCCAGACGGGCTGCCCCCTCTCCCCTCTCGCTCCCGCTGCTCACCCCGTCTCATCGTCTCACCGCTCAACCTGTCGCAACCCCTCACCCACTCAATCTTTAGCCCCTCACCTCTGCGCTCTCTCCCTCACCCCCTCTCCACCCACTCCTCTCGCCGCTCACCCTGTCTCACCACTCATCCCGGTCTCTCTCCCCCCCCCCCTTCCACCCCCTCTCCCCCCCTCCACTTGCGCTCGCCACGCAGGTGGGCGGCCTGCAGAATGTGTGGAGCGGCTACATGGAGGCCGTGCCCAACGTGACGGCCATCCGCGCCGCCTACAACCTGTCAGCGGGCCCCTTGTGCGAGGAGGCCATCGCCCGGCCGCACGCCAACTCGCTCAAGGTGCTTCGGGGACCCTGGGACAGCGAGACGCCGTGGCCCGGCTTCCTGCTGGGCCAGACGCCAGCCTCCATCTGGTACTGGTGCACGGACCAGGTGAGATTCTCCCAACGGTGGGCTCCTGCCAGAGGTCGCAACCGGGTACCCGATACCCGGCTACCCGTACCCGGCCAGGTACGGGTACCCGTTTGCGACCCTGGTGCGGCCGGGTACGGGTACGGGTAGGCCGTGAGTCAATGGTGAGTAACCGTTTGTCACTCATTTCGGGTAGGGTACGGGTACGGGTAGGGAACGGGTACTCGTACCCGGCCGGGTACGGGTACCCATTTGCGACCCTGGTGCGGCCGGGTACGGGTACGGGCAAGGAGTCAAAACCCGTTTGCGACCTCTGGCTCCTGCCGCCCCCCCCGGCCCCCCTCCGCCCCCCCTGTGCCACCGAAAGCCATGGTTAGAATCCGGGTTTCCGGATGGACCTCGTGATGCCTCTGTACAGTGCGGGAGATCACTGTGATTGGCTACTGATGCCTCTGTCCAGTGCACAAGAGCACTGTGATTGGCTACTCATGCCTCTCAACAGTGTGAGCAAGCAATGTGATTGGCTACTGAGTCTACGGCTCATGTAAGTGTAAGCCGGCCTATGGGTCTCTATGTGAGTTTACGGCTCACGTAAGTGTAAGCTGGTTTATTGGTCTTTATGCAAGTCTACGGTTCAAATAAGTTTCGATTTAAAGCTTTCGTGACTGCAGGGATTCATCTTCTTGGTTCTTTGGGTAAAGTCACGTAGAAGGGAAATAATAAAATAATAATTGTTATTATTTTATTATGTTTTATTTTTATTATTTTATTATTTCCCTTCTACGTGACTTTACCGAAAGAACCAAGAATGTTCAAATAAGTGTAAGCTGGCCTATGGATCTCTATGTGAGTGTACGCTCATGTAAGTGTAAGCCGGTCTATGGGTCTCGATGCGAGTCTACGGCTCGTGAAAGTGTAAGCCGGCCTATGGGTCTCGATGCGAGTCTACAGCTCATGTGTTCTTGGGGCCCTGCAGGTGATCGTGCAGCGCATGCTGGCGGCACGCGACCACTCCAACGCCAAGGGGGCGACGCTGCTCGCCGGCGCGCTCAAGATCCTGCCCATGTTCGCGATCGTGGTGCCGGGCATGATCGCGCGCATCCTCATGCCCGACGAGCTGGCGTGCGTGTCGCCCGAGCACTGCACCGCCGTGTGCGGCAACCCGGCGGGCTGCTCCAACGTCGCGTACCCGCGCCTTGTGCTCGCCGTGATGCCCACGGGCCTGCGGGGCCTCATGATGGCCGTGATCGTGGCGGCGCTCATGAGCGACCTCGACTCGATCTTCAACAGCGCGAGCAGCATCTTCACTCTGGACATCTACAGGCACGCGCGCGGAGCGTCGCGCGTCTCCTCGCGGGAGCTCATGATCGTCGGCCGCCTCTGGGTCGTGGTGATGATGGCGGTGAGCGTGGCGTGGGTGCCCGTGGTGGTGTCCATGCAGGGCGGGCAGATGTTCCTCTACATCCAGGAGATGGCCGGGTACCTGACGCCACCCGTCGCCGCGATATTCCTGCTCGGCGTCTTTTGGAAGCGCTGCAACGAGAAGGGCGCCTTCTGCGGCGGCCTCGTGGGCTCCACGCTGGGCTTCGCGCGCCTGCTGCTCGCGTTCGTCTACCCGCCGCCCGACTGCACGCAGCCCCACGACGACCGCCCGTTCGTCGTCCGGAGCATCCACTACATGTACACGGCGGCTGCGCTCTTCTGGACCACTGTGGCGGTGGGCATCATCGCCAGCCTGCTGTCCGACCCACCGTCCAGGGAGTGCGTGGCCAACACGACCTTCTGGACGTACTCGGACCCGCCGGCCACCTCCTCGCCCTCCTCCTCCACCGCCGACGACGACGACGATTACGACGGCGACGGCAAGAAGCGCAAACGGGCGCTGGGCAACGGGGTCACGTGCGCCGAGACGCTCAAACTCGTGCGCAAGGGGGGCGAGCGAGCGGCCGCTCCCACTTGCGCCTCGGCGGACGACCGCGACGGCGATGACGGAAGCCGGCCGCCGGTCGTCGTCGTCGTGACGGAGAACGGCCGCCCCCAGCCGGCGCCGACGCCGACGCCCGACAGCGCCGCCGAGACCCCCGACAACGGCGGCGCCGCGGCGGTGGACGAGGAGTGGCCGCTCGGCGGCGAGCGGTCGCGGCGGGCCGGCGGCGCCCGCGACGGCTCTGGCCGCCGCGAGAACGTGCGGAGGGGCCTCCTGAAGGCCGTCAATTGGTTGTGCGGCACGGGGAGGGACCCGGACGAGGCGGGCGGCGACGGCGCGCCGGGGAAGCCCTCGGTGGGGCTGCTCGGCGAGGATCTGGCCCAGAGGCTGCGGCTGCTGGAGGAGCGGCCGGTGGACAAGGCCGTGCTCAACGTGGGCCTCTGCCTCATCTGCTCGGTGGGGGTCTTCCTCTACGTCTACTTCTCGGTGTGACGATGCCGCTGCCGGCGTCGGTCGTTGCGCGCCGACTGAAGGCCGACAGACCCCCCCCCCCGCCCCCGCCCGTCGTGAAATCCGCTAGTCCCCCGAGTCCTTCGCCCGCACCCCGATCCATCGCCCAGCCCGCCGCCACGTGGCACGCGCGATGAGCTTCTCCGTCGAAGATCGAGGGGAGGCGCGGACGCGTCGCGCCTGCCTGCCGGGGAGGCTGGGGGAAGCTCCGTCGTGCTCCGGGGCTTTCGTAGCCCTGAGACTCTGCACTCGGCACCGAGTATAAATGCGTTTGTTGCGAAGTGTTTTGTTTTGTTTAACTCGTTGAATTTCGGCGCCTAAGGATTTGTTGAAATGCACTTACGGGGGATCGCGCGCGTCAATTGGACCAAACTATTACAACTCGACGTTGTTTTATTTGATGCTTTATTCTGGCGGAACAAGCACTTCGGTGCGGTGGAGAAGACCGGGCCCCTGCCATTGTAATGTGGAATCTTTCCAGCATTGGCAGATGGCCAATGACGATTACCACCCCCCCCCACCCCCTGCTTACTTGAGAAGGGAGCACTCTAACTTTTTGAAACAATTACGCGAGATAGGCATCACCAGGCACACAGTGTCCTTGGTGATGTCCAACAGTGAGGGTCGGTGGTTCCTTCCGTTGGTCAAACTGCCGCAGGGCAATAATTGGTGCACAGGTGACAGGATTCTTTGCAATGGCATGCTCCTCTGGTACCAAACAACCACTGTTCCTGCCCCTTTAGAGGTTATAGATTTTTACACTGCACCCTTATAAACTACAAGCTATTTTTATTTGATCAGGTAAGGCCTACGGAGCTATGTGGCTTTTTTTTTTCTTTCAGAGGCGACCAGGCCACAAATGATAGCTCGACAAAGTGGCTTATCCTGTGGAAATTTATAGCAGCCAAATACTCTTTCAGAAAACGGAGGACCCGGAGAAAAATCCTCCACGACCACGGGGAGAACATGCAAACTTCAAATATACAGGCGGCAGGGTCAGGATCGAACCCACGACCTCCTGTATACCAGGCGAGGTATTAACATTTCGTCATCAGGGTGCCCCTGAATCTAACGAGGCTGATGACCCGTAGACATTCATCGGACCTTGTGATTTGCGTTCCTTAGAGGTGAGAGTCCCATTTGAGATTCATCGTCCTATGTGATTGATGTGCGTTCAACCGTATTGGAGCCCATTGAGGGTGCATTCTCGCGTGGTTGATGTCCTGAAATGAACCAGGTGAGAGCCCCATTGAGATACATTACACTGGTCAACACACTTTTTCTGGCATAAGGTATTCCAACGGTTTTAATGTAATTTTGGGGTGCGATTTCCAAATCTAGATATCAAATATTGCATTTTCAATAAAAACTGCAGAAGAAAAATATTAAATAAATGCGGATATCTACATAAAATTATATTATAAACGCACTATCCTAAAAATACAGCACCATATTTTAACACTAAAGCAGTCGCTGACTCGCAACAACCTGCAATCATAAGTGACAGAGTTAATTTTGGGTAAAATCAATGAAAATGGGGTATGCCGATAGCATAAAACGAGATGTGATAGAGCAAATCTGAAATCAGATTTGGAATCAGCACCCTGATATTAGTCTAAAACAGCTGCAAAAGTCCAGGCCAGAAATTTTTTGTTGTTGTTGACCAGTGTTATCTCTTTGGCTTGATGTCAGAATCAGAATATTTATTTATACTGCAGGAGGAATCTCCGTTCTTTCGCAGATGTCCAGTCGGGGTGTGGGTCGAAACGTTACAGCAACGAACGGTTACAAAAACACGACGGCTGATATTCAAGTTTAGATACCGTTATCTCTCGTGATGTCCTTGCTTTCACCAGGTGATCGTCTATCTAGGTACACTATCTCCTGTAATCATGGTCATTTATGTAACCATATAAAGACAGAACCCCCCCCCCGTATAGTCTGTAACGGACTGTTGGGGCAAGTGCTGTTCGCGAGCACCTATGAAGGCTGGCACTGCACACGAGGGGGTGGGTGGCCAGCACCACGCCTTTGTCTCCCCAGTGGCGATGTTTACACATCACACCAGGTTGAGTCGACCTAGGGCAGGCGTGGGGAACGACCGGCCCGTGGGCCGTATAAAGCCCGTGAAATCATTTGGTCTGGCCCTGCCAAGGCAACCGCACCACTCGAAATTCAATCAATCTAGGAGCTTTTTTCACAGCAACATAAATTAAATTTTGTGTGGCCCGCGAATGATGTTATAAATATCCAAATGGCCCTTGGCAGAAAAAAGGTTCCCCACCCCTGACCTAGGGGATGAGGCCCAGGACCGGTTCAGATAATGGTCACTGGTGTTGGCCACGAGCGGGAATCGAACTCGGGCCGCCGGGTTCGTAGTGCATCGCATACTTAAATTAACCAGGCAATCGCCCAATGAGAATAAGACGCGTTATCATATCATCAGCAAAAATTTGGTAACGTGGGGGTTGCAAGCATGCGATTGTTAGTGTTAGAATTTTCACGTGCAATCATGTGATCGTTGGCTTTTTCACTCGGCACATAGAAACCGGTGTTGCCAGATCAGAGATTCCCCCCCCCTTAGGATTTTAACATAGCAATCACGAAAGTCAGGTTTATAAACTCGTGAAAAGCTAGAGGGGGGGAGGAGGGGGTTAAGAATAGTAGGGTTTCCCCCCCCCCCAACAGTCTACCTATAATTCAGAATCGATATTTGGATTACGGTAATCCCACGTATTGATCCGACAAAATGTTGCGTCGTAAAGTACCCCCTCCACCACCACGTGACACAGCCAAACGCGTGAAATAGCCACGTGCAAAACGCATTTCATGATTCTAGATTAGAAGCTTTCGTGACTGCAAGGATTCATACTCTTAGGTTGTTTCGGTAAAGTCACGTAGGTAAAAAATAAAATAAAAATTTATAGAAGTAACAATAATTTGTGATTTATTATTTTATTTCTGTTATTACTTCTATTAATTTTATTTTTTACCTACGTGACTTTACCGAAAAAACCTAGGAGTACACATTTCGTGAGCCAAGTTATTTTAGTTTTCTTCAGCACGCTCGTGGCTCGCAGCCACCGGTGAACTGTAGAAAACAAGATGTCGTGACCATTTAAAATTGCCGCCTTCTAAACGCCTGTACACGTGTGACGACAGGTCTGGTGGTGGTGGGAAGGTCTTGTGACATATTTGGTCGGATCATAGGGGGGGGGGGGGGTCCTGAACCAGACGTCCATGAAAAAAAATCGTAATACTGTACTGGCTGTTGCAAACCTCAGTGTTGGAGCGTTGTCTCCGCGTGTTTGAGTGAGCGTGTACGTCCACAATCTGAAGACCTCTATCGATCTCGTCAAGGAGCACAAACCATCATCGCGCGAACTCCGGTCATCCTCGCAGCAGTGGCGCGCTTTCAGACGCGCTTCTGTGGCCGTCTGGAACGCTCTTCCTTCCGATATTAGGAAGCCACTGGAGCTATGCACTTTTAAATCGTATAGATAGACACACTTTTTTTTAAATTTATTTTAGCTCGTTGTCCTTCCCCCCGCACCTCCGATCAGCACAGTTGGCAACGTGCTGAAGAAGTTCAACATACGTACATTCTTTGTTGGCCATGCAACCCCCATGACTTGATAATGGCACGAGCCGGCCTACGGCCAGCAGCGGACTGACAAGGCGCTGCAACTTATTTATACTGTCTAAAGTGTTTAACTCTACGCCAAATCCATTGTGGGCTCTGCAGAGGTCGTAAACGGGTTTTGATTCCGTACCCGTACCCGGCCGCACCAGGGTCGCAAACGGGTACCTGTACCCGGCCGTACCCGTACCCTACCCGATACCCGGCCGGGTACGGGTAGGGTACGGGTATCGGGTACCCGATTGCGACCTCTGGGATGAAGCCATGTTGCAGGCACGGGTGGGTTGATTCTAGGAACTTGAATTGTGAGAAGAGACAAGACGTTGGGAAATGAGTGACAAACGGTTACTCACCAGTGACTCGCGGCCTACCCGTACCCGTACCCGGCCGCACCAGGGTCGCAAACGGGTACCCGGCCGGGTACGGGTAGCCGGGTATCGGGTAGGGAACGGGTATCACGACCTCCTGGTATACAGGAGGTCGTGAGTTCGATCCCGACCCTGTGACGCCCGTTGTATATTTGGTGTTTGCTTGTGTCTTTCTCTCTCCCCGTGGTCGCGTGGATTTTTCTCCGGGTCCTCCTGTTTCTCCCTCCACATCTAGAAACATGCGCTGAAAGTATTTGGCTGCTATAAATTTCCATACGATGAGCCACTTCGTTGACCTATCATATTTGTGATAGCCAGTGTGGCCTTACACCTGTTATATATATATTTTGTTTGTTTTTTTAAATAGTTTAGTTTCCTGCGCGACTGCTGCCGGTCTACAGTCACTGTTTGAAATCCCGAGTGAAGATGAATGCTTTGGCTTCACGGTTGTTTCGTTTAACGAGGTGAGAGAGAACGCGGGGTGTTCTAGATTTTAAGCTTTCGTGACTGCAAGGATTCATACTCTTAGCTTTTTTCGGTCAAGTCACGTAGGTAAAAAAATAAATAATAAAAATAAAAGTCATAGAATTTTTTTAAATTTCTATTATTATGTCTATTTATTATTTTTATTATTTTTATTTATTTTTACCTACGTGACTTTACCGAAAAAACATAAGAGTATAGAACGCGAGAGGCCAGTATAGAAGTCTCCTTCACAAGAGTGAACCAGGTCATGAGTCTGCTGTCAATAGGCGGGCGGTGATTGCCGTTGCTGCTGCTGCTGTGTATAGTCCCAATAGAGTAGTTTGCGTAATTTAGTTATTTTTTGTAATTTTCGGACGTGGAAAATTTGGACCCCTGGCAACGTGGTCTTTGCGAATGACGTCACGGGATCTTTAACGTCCGCTGCGAGTGAAGCAGACGGTATGGCGTAGTATTATTATTGCTCGGACCACATTAATAACCAGGCGGCCGCTGGATTAGAACCGCGAACCCTCTGCAACAAGCAGCAAACGCGCTACCACGCGTACGCATGGGTGATGCGTACGCGTGATTTTTCTTAGTTTAAGTCTGTAGGAATGTATTATCCGCATCGGGCAGCACTGGTAACGATTGCATCTTCATTTCCCCACGTGGAATCCTTGGGGAAAATCCACATGCTGGACTTTAATACCACACACTGGGTTTCCAATTAGATTTTAAACTCAAATAATTATTGGATTTTTTTCCTCGAAAAGATGCTGTTTAATAGTTCATAATCGCTGTTTATTTGAGTTGAAAGGGCTTGGAAAAGCAGTCAAATGCATTAAAATATATCTCGTTCAACATACGCATGTGGATACATCACCATAGCAAATACTCGCACGCACATTTTTTTTATACATTTCAGATGGAGTGATTTCTTTCAACCATACTTCACCGTGACGGTCACTTCGGGGTACTGGTGAAGCGGAGAGCCTCGGCGCTTGCTTCACATACCGTACCCGCCACCGATGTGTTTGCCGTGGCCGGGAATCGATGGCGCGGGGGTCACTGGGTTCAGGATTTGAGTGCACTGCGTTCGAAGGGAAGCCCAGTGAGAACGAGCGACTTGCCGCTTGGCGCTCATTCACGATGTGCAAACATCCCGATGGTGGCGTGCAAGCTACCGGACCAGCCCCAACAACAAAGATCCCCCGTGTAGCCTTTACGGACTATTAGGGCAGGTGCTGTTCGCGAGCACCGAAATGAAGGCCGGCACGGCACGCGAAGGGGCCGGGTGGCCAACGCCATACCCGCCCACCTTTATCTCCCCATTGGTGATGTTTACACACCACACCAGGTACCCATTTGAGGCCGAGTCGACCTAGGGGAGGAGACCCAGGACCGGTTAAAATATTCGCCGCTGTTATTTGTCGTGAGCGGGAAATCGGGTCGCCAGTTTCGTAGCGCAGCGCGCTAACCATCATGCCACAGTTCCCCCCCCCCACCCTACCCCACCACACACACACACACGCGTGGTGTACTGTGCACGAACGCCACACTGCCACGTGTCCCACCACCATCGGGAAGGGTGCCGGCTCTCAGTTCGTGAACTGCGCTGGGTGTGGACACGCAGCAGGCGTTCTCAAGGCGGCCTTGCCAGGCGGACCGAGGCTGCAAGTCGCAAAGCACGTGTGCTCCTAGGTTCTTTGTCACGAGGGAACTGCTGCTGTTGCTTTGCTGCTGCTGCTGCTGCTGATGTCTCGGATCACTCGGGTCGCTTCCCAAAATCATGTGTGGTGTCACAGGGTCGACGGCATTCCCTTGCTGAGTTGAACTTCAGAACGGTGGGGTTTTTTTGTAAAAAAAAAAGTTGGAAATTTAAAATTGGCAATATTTTGGATTCGGATAGATAAATGTACCTCCCGTTACACGTTTAAAAGCGGTGTTTCGGATTGCTTGCGTTGGAAGGTTTGGCGAAGGGCACGGAGAAAGGACGGAGCCCACAGGAGTCGCGTCTGTCACTAAGTACAGGGTAACAACGATCCGGACCCCGCTGCTGATCCTGGAAGACGCGCGGGACCGGCCCAGCTTCCGAGGGGGTCATAGAAACGCAACGCACACTGCTCACGAGTCGCGCCAATTCAAATGACTTCTCGTGGCTTTTGGAAAACATTCCGAGACGTGGTGGTGGTGGTGGTGTTTTTTGTGCAAGTAAAAAAAACACAACCGTAATGATCCCGTCGTGAATTATTCATCGCGTCCTGTTGCAACCCCGTTCAATTTTTACAGCAATCCTCCGGCTTCCCGCTGCCTCGCATAACTTGGAACAGCACGGGGCGAATGCCCCCCCCCCCCGGGTCAACCACAAAAGACCGGTGGCAGCTGGCGGCAAAAAAATTAACGAATGGCCCAGTCGCTGGTCAATCCGCCGCCAGCGGTCACCCTATTGAGAATTTTAGTTTTTTTCCGACGACTCGCAAACTTTGGGCCCTCCCGTGAACCCAGATGCGTCGGGTTTTTCCCCTCCACCGCGACACGCTGGCAAGGCAGGGCACGCGCCACGGCGATTAATACAGCGATGAAGATATTCGGCCAAACAGAGCTGTTGGCGTTCGATAATTGTTTTTTTTACCCTTCTATCTGGAAACAAAACTGACACCTGTTTTTTTTTTACAAGGAGTCATGTTTGCATAGACCACAATACCTGCAGTCATAATGCAAACAAAAAATATAACTCTGTATGCACTGTCCTTGAAGTTGATTGGTCCACACCCGAGACAGCTTTCCTTAGAGCCTAGTCTCACATGGGTTGGACCAGAGGCTCTAAGGAAAGCTGTTTCGGGTGTGGACCAATCAACGTCAAGGACAGTGCATACAGAGTTATGTTTTTTGTTTGCATTATGACTGCAGGTATTGTGGTTTATGCAAACATGACTCCTTGTAAAAACAATGTGTCAGTTTTGTTTCCAGATAGAAGGGTAAAAAAACGATTATCATATTTTTTTACTGGCAAATGAGGTTCCAATGCTGTTGGCGTTCGTCAACGGTGGTGACCGGGTGGACGAAACTCGTGGAGCGCGTGAACTCCTCCTCCTCCTCGACTTAAGATCGTCCACCAAAGACGAGACTGGGGGGGGGGGGGCGATAGGGTGAGGATTAGTGAAGTCGCAGACCGAGACCACCTCGTAACAGTTGTTAGAGACAGCGGTGCACTGAGCAAAGCCAACAGTGGTAATTGTGTTTGTGTGTGCGGGCATACATTGAGCAACCATTTACGGGGTTCACCGATTGTCGGAACTAATGCTGGTGGAGAGTGGTGAGGTGGGAAATCGGCCGCCCTCCCCCCCCACCAACAGTTGAGTAACGTGAGCGAGTATTTAAATGTTTGCTTTAGTCGAACGGGCAGAAGAGAATGACTACGTGAAAACGTTGAGACTTCAGACGAAGTCTTGTGAAATAATGAGTTCTGGTCGACATTAGCGCTGGTCCACGTGGGGTGGGTTACAAAGACAAAATAATCTCCCCGTATAGCATTAACAGACTTGGGGCACGTACTGCTCGCCAGCAAGCCCCTATGAAGGCCGGCACGGCACACTATGCCCGAACCGCCTTTGTCTCCCCAGTGGCGATGTTTTTACACACCGCATCAGGTGCTCATTTGAGGCTGAGTCAACCTAGGGGAGGCCCAGTACTGGTTCAGATAATCGCCACTGGTGTTGGCCGTGAGCGGTGGTGCATCAGCCAGTCATCTCGGTCAGGTAGTGCATCAGCCAGTCATCTCAGGTAGTGCATCAGCCAGTCATCTCAGGTGGTGCATCAGCCAGTCATCTCAGGTGGTACATCAGCCAGTCATCTCGGTCAGGTAGTGCATCAGCTAGTCATCTCAGTCAGGTAGTGCATCAGTCAGTCATCTCAGGTAGTGCATCAGCCAGTCATCTCAGGTGGTGCATCAGCCAGTCATCTCGGTCAGGTAGTGTATCAGCCAGTCATCTCAGTCAGGTAGTGCATCAGTCAGTCATCTCAGGTGGTGCATAAGCCAGTCATCTCAGTCAGGTAGTGCATCAGTCGGTCATCTCAGGTCGTGCATCAGCCAGTCATCTCAGGTAGTGCATCAGCCAGTCATCTCAGGTGGTGCATCAGCCAGTCATCTCAGTCAGGTAGTGCATCAGTCGGTCATCTCAGGTCGTGCATCAGCCAGTCATCTCAGGTAGTGCATCAGCCAGTCATCTCAGGTGGTGCATCAGCCAGTCATCTCAGTCAGGTAGTGCATCAGTCGGTCATCTCAGGTCGTGCATCAGCCAGTCATCTCAGGTAGTGCATCAGCCAGTCATCTCAGGTGGTGCATCAGCCAGTCATCTCAGTCAGGTAGTGCATCAGTCGGTCATCTCAGGTCGTGCATCAGCCAGTCATCTCAGGTAGTGCATCAGCCAGTCATCTCAGGTGGTGCATCAGCCAGTCATCTCAGTCAGGTAGTGCATCAGTCGGTCATCTCAGGTCGTGCATCAGCCAGTCAACTCTGTCAGCCGTTCCAACTACAAATGCAGTCCCCCAGTAAACGTTGCCAGCACTCGGTTGCCGTGTGTTTAAAGCGGCTTAATTTAGACGCGTGTCTTTAAATGCCTGAGAACCAAACTGTGTTGTTGTTTTACAATCCTTGGAAGCACGAGGAAGGGACACATTTCAAAATGAGAGCCGGTGAGAAAATGTATATTATAAATATAGATTTATTTATTTAGTTGTGACCATTTGGGTTCATGCACCTGCATCGTTTCAGAGTTCCTCGGCAAAATTCGGTCCCCCGAGCGAGATCAGTGGACTAACAGACACAACACGAGCGACGGATTTGGAGCACTGCTTGGGCAATGGGCCGAGCGTGACCACAACAACAACAGCAGCAACAACAGCTGCAACAACAGCAGCAACAAGAGCACCAGCAACAACAACAGTAACAGCGACGACAACACCAGTAATAGCAGCAGCAACGACAGTAACAACCCTGCCTCTACGGGCTGTCGGCTGTCTGGGCTGTCTGTCTGGGCTGTCTGGGCTGTCTGTCTGGACTGTCTGGGCCTTTAAGGATAGCCTCGAATCCGACTCGCTGGGGTTGATATGGTGTAGGCGCGTGGGTCAAAGGATGAAAACCAGTGGGTTGTTTCCTACTATCCTCTTCTGTGTCAAGATCTTTGAGGCCCACATTAATGTGGAATTCTGCAATTCTGTGGAAGCCACCAAATACGTTTGCAAATACACCAACCTTACACAAAGAAGGGGAAAGTGTGGATGAAGTTAAACTTTTTGTCAAAGGAAGATACATCAATCTTGATTTGAAGCCTTCGTGACTGCAGGAATCTTAATTGACTGTGATGTTTCCATCCTACCTGCCTATGTCAGCTGTTATTTCCGACTCTGTGTGTCTCTCTCTCTCTATGCCTCTTTCTTAGATGCTCACATGTCCTCTGGATTGTGCTTTCATGTCTTTGGATTGCACTACTCTTCGTTCTTACATTAACATGCTAATCTCTTAGGTTTTTTTTTTCGGTAAAGTCACGTAGGTAAAACATCAAAATGAATGAAAATAAAATAAAATAAAATAAAAAATCACGACGTTTCGGAGGCAACACAAGTCTCCGTCATCAGGTGGGACCGTCACAGCCAGATTAGCTGCATCAAGTGAGGCAATGATTCAAGATGTAATCCCTTAAAAGCGAGTTGAGGGGGGGGAGGAGAGGGAGGGGGGAGCTCATCAGACTATGGTAGCCAATGAATGGAACGTATCGGGAGGGAGGGGGGGCGAGGCCAAAAGGGTGGGCGACGGCGTGCAAGCGATTGTGCGCAAGCGGCTAATTACTGCACACGCCAACACAATGGAGCGATTATGCGCAAGCGGCCAACTGCCGCACACGCCAACACAATGGGCAGAGAGGGGGAGGGAAGCTCTAATACACATGATAGACAAAAGAACGAAAATGCCCATGTTAATACCAATGCTGGCTGAACAATGAAGAGAGTACTGTTAAAAAATAACTGGGGATGTTAACACTCGGTAAAGTAAAGTAAAATAGTGCCTGTCAGATAAGATGGTCCAAAAAATTGTAATTAAGTCTTTTTTGCGTGGTTGATAACATCTTTCCAATGATTACTAAGTTTGTACCCATCATCACGGTTGAAATTATGTCTGTGTTTGTATATTTGTATGGCTTCGTGTACAAACCTTTGATGGTAGCCGGGAGGTTTGCAGAGAACCTTGGTCTCGGAAAAGACAATTTCATGAGAGCCCACCGAGTTGTAGCAATGATTGGCAACGGCAGAAGAATCAGTTCTGCCGTGTTTCAGATCTGACTTGTGCTCGCGGACACGATCAGAAACATGACGTTTCGTTTCTCCAATGTAGCAATCACCACAAATGCAACTCAATTTGTAGACTCCAGGATACTGTAAGTCAGGAACGACATCCTTCACAGATGGAATCAGATCACGGATTTTATGCACTGTACTGAATCGGACTTGGATCTTATGTTTGTTTAGAATTTTGGAGATCTTTTTGGTCACGCCAGCTATGTATGGTAACGTGATGGTTTTGGTCGGAGTTTCATGTGGCTGTTTCTGTGTGGTGGGAGAGACAGCTTGGCTGATAGTACGGTCAGAGTATCCGTTCATCCTGAGGGCCCGATGTACATGTCTTAATTCACCAGTCAGGTGGTGTTTGTCAGAAATGCCATGGGCTCTGTGGTATAGCGTTTTGATGAGAGAATTCTTTTGAGATGGGTGGTGGTGGGAATCCGGTTTCAAGTAGGAATCTGTGTGGGTGGCTTTTCTGTAGACAGAATGTCCCAAGGATCCGTCAGGCCTCCTCTCAAACAGAATATCCAAGAATGGTAGTTTACCGTCTTTCTCCACTTCCATGGTGAATCTGATGGATGGGTGTCTGGAATTGAGAGCTTCCCTCCCCCTCTCTGCCCATTGTGTTGGCGTGTGCGGCAGTTGGCCGCTTGCGCATAATCGCTCCATTGTGTTGGCGTGTGCAGTAATTAGCCGCTTGCGCACAATCGCTTGCACGCCGTCGCCCACCCTTTTGGCCTCGCCCCCCCTCCCTCCCGATACGTTCCATTCATTGGCTACCATAGTCTGATGAGCTCCCCCCTCCCTCCCCTCCCCCCCTCAACTCGCTTTTAAGGGATTACATCTTGAATCATTGCCTCACTTGATGCAGCTAATCTGGCTGTGACGGTCCCACCTGATGACGGAGACTTGTGTTGCCTCCGAAACGTCGTGATTTTTTATTTTATTTTATTTTCATTCATTTTGATGTTTTACCTACGTGACTTTACCGAAAAAAAAAAAAACCTAAGAAGATGATTCCTTGCAGTCACGAAAGCTTCAAATCTAGAATTAATGCTAATCTCTCACATTAACATAGCCACTTCCGTGCCCTCGTCCAGGAGGCCGCTCTCCGTAATTACAGTTAAATGCTAATTTCTCACATTAACATCACTATCCCCGCCCACTTCTGTATGACCCTTGGGCTACACCCGTTTCAAACTTTTTAAAACAGTCTGCCTCAGCAGCAGATCATGCTTTCCCACCTGATGACGGACGCTTGTGTTGCGCCCGAAACGTCGTGATTTATTTTATTTTATACCTACGTGACCTTACCGAAGATACATCATCAGCAATGAGGCCATTTGGGGAATTCTTGGCTTTCCCATCCATGAGTGTTTCCCCACAGTGGTCTATTTGGCAGTTCACCTCGAAAAGGATCAACGCATCTACTTCACTGCAGGAAATGCCCAAGAACAGGCCTTGGCTCCACAACATACAACCATTATGACATTTGCTGCCAACCTGCTCTATCATAAAGTTCCTTCCAACTATACCTGGACTGCTAAAAATATTTTAAATGACGTGCTGGTGATGGTGAATCTGATGCCTTAGGAAGAATCTACACAGTTCGTCCGAACAATCAAGAGTGCTACTTTGTGCGAATGCTTCTCCATGTTGTCAAAGGGCCTAAATCTTTCCAAGACCTAAGAACAGTGGAAGGACTTGTCTGTCAAACATACAGGGAAGCTTGCGATCTTCGTGGAATCTTGAAAATGATCAGAATCTTCATGAAGCTATGACATTAGCTTCTGTTAGTCAGTCTCCTTCTCAACCGAGATTGTTCTTCTGCATAATTCTTCAAGTTTGCAGCCCATCTAACCCCATGTGACTCTGGGAAAAAAATAAAAATTTTGAGGACATCCTCCACAGAGCTGAATGGGACAATCCCAACCTTGAGGTGAACTTTTCTGATGTCATCTTTAACCAGGCCCTCATCCTCCTTGAAGACAAGCTTCACTCCATTGGTTGAAAAGACCTCAAGTCTATCAGACTACCAACACCCTCCAGGGACAACCAGCATGCCCTTGCCCAATATATCCTACGTGTAATGTCCGATGATGGTTTAGAGCTTCTTAACTTTATTGAGGAAACTGAACCAAAGCTGATGGATGCACAGAGAGAAGCCTACACGAAAATCTTGGAAGACATTGAGTCTAAAAATGGAGGCGTATTTTTTCCCTGATGCACTTGGTGGTACTGGGAAGACATTTGTTCTCAACCTGCTCCTGGCTAAGGTTCGCCAGAGGGAGAAAATTGCCCTGGCTGTGGCATCATCAGGGAGTGCAGCAACTCTGCTTATTGAAGGAAGAACTTCCCATGCCATATTCAATCTTCCATTGGATCTATCCCGACAAGAATCACCTGTTTGCGATATTTCAAAGGGAACTGCTCTTGCGCAAGTCCTGGTTAATTGTGAATTAATAGTGTGGGGTGAATGCACCATGTCCCACAAGGGAGCATTTGAGGCTGTCAACACAACTTTGCAGGACCTTCGGGGCAATTCCAGGATAATGGGTGGTGTAACTTTTCTCATGGCTGGTGACTTCTGGTAGAACTTACCTGTAGTACTTCGAGGAACCAAAGCTGATGACTTAAATGCTTGTATTGAGTCACCATTCCTCTGGAGACACGTGATGAAACTGAAGCTAACTACGAACATGCACGTGTATCTCCATGAAGACCAAGAGGCAGGACACTTTGCTGCAGCTCTTCTTGATATTGGAAATGGCAGTATTCTTGCCGAAGGTACAGATGGACTTATCACCACATCTAAAGGCATGTCCCGTCTGTGTTTTGTAAAGTACCTTGCTAAAGGCACTAAGTAAATATGAACTAAAATATAATGCAGTTATTTCTGTTTTATATTCTTAGGTTTTTTCGGTAAAGTCACGTAGTTAAAAAATTAAAATTAATAAAAGTAAAATAAAAAATAAAAATAAAATTAAAATCACGACGTTTCGGAGGCAACACAAGTTTCCGTCTTCAGGTGGAGCCGTCACAGCACGCTTGCTGTATCATTTACTTGATACATCATTTACTTGATACAGCAAGCGTGCTGTGACGGTTCCACCTGAAGACGGAAGCTTGTGTTGCCTCCGAAACGTCGTGATTTTAATTTTATTTTTATTTTACTTTTATTAATTTTAATTTTTACCTTACGTGACTTTACCGAAAAAACCTAAGAATATGAATCCTTGCAGTCACGAAAGCTTCAAATCTAGAATTTCTGTTTTAGTCTTCTTGCGTATGGCGTATGTTGGGGGGCTAAATATCAATGCTGAAGTCTGCTAGCAACGACAGGGCTTCAGCGGAGAGCTCAGGAAGTCCTGCTCTTCCTCCACTGAAGAAACGCAGATCCACAGCGGTGTTGTGTTGCGGTCCATCGTTCGGGTTCTATGGTCACAGTTGCATTGCGGTTTTAGCCTTAAAGTTGATATTGTATTCTTCTAAAAACAAAACATTCATGCACAAACACTTTTTAGTGTTTGTGTATATATGTTTTTTTTAAAGAAGCCAAGTTTTGAAATATATGTTTTTTACCCTCGAGCAAAGCCGGTTACTTCCTGCTAGTAAATTAATAAAGGTGTCCAGTTTGGGTGGCTTTGCCCCCCCCCCCCGTGCGCCCCCCCCCCACTCCAAACTCCGCCTATGCTGTCAATTCACTGCTGGATGAGAGTTTAACGCTACCATCATAGGGAGCTCCACTCCGGCCAACACCCCCCCCCCCCACGTGCCCCCACCCCCGCCTCGTGCCCCCCGAAGCCCCCACCTACGTGAAGGCTGGGGATGTCA
The DNA here is from genome assembly GCF_964198595.1 of Lampetra fluviatilis. Classification (NCBI taxonomy): domain Eukaryota; kingdom Metazoa; phylum Chordata; class Hyperoartia; order Petromyzontiformes; family Petromyzontidae; genus Lampetra; species Lampetra fluviatilis. Next base: position 6,351,552 of record NC_136331.1, read on the forward strand.
ACAGGCTAACAGCTTCCACGTGACACTCCCTTCGCTGGGCCTCCCCCCCCCTTCTTGCCCCCCCCCCCGCCCGCCTCTAAGCCAAAGCCACAAAACCTCTTGCAGGCATTGATCCAAAATTAACGTTTTGTGGCAGACGCTAACAATGATTTCCTTTCAGCGTTGTATCTCTAGATCGCAGATTATGAATGAAAGCAGCCTCAGCAGTGGTAGCTGTTTATGAGAAAAGTGTAGCTTCGCTGGAGGAGAAACAGAGGATGTGTTATGAAGCCTGTAAGGAGTCTGAAAATGCATCGGTGTTTGTTTTAATAGTTTTAGTAACAGTGGTTGTCTTCTTCTTGGTTCTTTCGGTAAAGTCACGTAGAAGGGAAATAATAAAATAATAAAAATAAAACATAATAAAATACAATTCTCACGACGTTTCGGCCACAACGCAAGCAGGTGAAGAACAGGTCTGTCGGGGAGACAGCGTCTGAATGGGCACCACCAGGCTTGGCAGCATATATTTAAGCTGGGTTGGAGGGGGAAAGTGGTTGCCTTATGAATAGACTCGCTCCTGCCATAGGAACGTGGAAGGCGCACTACTGGTGCAGGGCTGTAAGAGGAGGTGTCTGAATGCTTCTTTGAGCACCACTAGATCACTCTGATCTGATTGACTTGAAAACAAAACTACACTAAACTTTAAAAAAATGTAATTTTATCAAGTGTAAGACCCCACTGAGCTATGTAACTCTTTTTCAGAAACGACCTGGATATCACTAAACGGTAGCTTAACGAAGTGGCTCATCGTATGGAAATGTGTAGCAGCTAAATATTATAAATCGGTGGTTCTTCACCTGGGGTGCACTGCACTCCCTGGCGGTGCGAGATGCCCTTTCTGGGGGTGCGAGGCATGGCCAGATTTCTTTTTGAAGATAAATAATCGAAACACAAACTAAGCACGGACACGTAAGTACAACTACTTTAATAATAATAATATGGGGTTTTCCCCTTTTTGTCTGGCAACAAAATTGAAACCTTTTTACAGGATTCATGTAACTGCATTAACCACAATACTTGCAGTCAAATGCAAACAAAAACACACTATGATAATATATTGGCATTGTCCTTGAAACTGCTTGGTCCACACCAAGGGACGGCTTTTTTTTGAGCCTCGATCCAATTGGTGCTCGACCAGAGGACGCCAATTGACTGCAAGTATTGTGGTTAATGCAGACATGAATCCTGTAAAAAGGTTTCTGTTTTGTTGCCATAAAAAAGGGGAAAAACCCTATTATTATATTTTGGTACTGGCAAAGGAGGTCTAATGATACAACTACTTTGTTTCATCAAACCCTACGTATCCATTAACATTGTACAAAGGGGTGCAAGGCTGCAGCAAAGGTCAAGAACCACTACTCTAAATGCTGTGATGTTGATTCTAAATGTGGAGGGGAAAACCGGAGGACCCGGAGAAAAACCCACACGACCACGGGGAGATCGAGGCACGCACGCAAACTCCAAATATACAGGAGTCGGGGTCAGAATTTAACCCACCACCTCCTGCATACCAGGCGAGGGAGTTAACATCTCGCTTCCACGGCGAATACGTGACAGGGCCCTGCACTCCGTAGCAGTGTTAATGTGCGTGGCCGGTGGTGTGACATTGGCGTAATAAGCGGACAACGATCTCCTTCACATGGCCGTGTCCTTCTGCACAACACAATACAAGTGTTAAATTTCGATTTAAAGCTTTCGTGACTGCAGGGATTTATCTTCTTGATTTGAAGCTTGTGTTGCCTCCGAAACGTCGTGATTTTTATTTTATTTTACTTTTATTAATTTTAATGTTTTACCTACGTGACTTTACCGAAAAAACCTAAGAATATGAATATTCATCTTCTTGGTTCTTTCGGTAAAGTCACGTAGAATGGAAATAATAAAATGATAAAATAAGACAGCGTCTGAATGAAGACGCTGTCTCCCCGACAGACCTGGTCTCCACCTGAAGACGGCTGCTTGCGTTGTGGCCGAAACGTCGTGAGAATGATTTTATTATGTTTTATTTTATTATTTTATTATTTCCATTCTACGTGACTTTACCGAAAGAACCAAGAAGATGAATTCAAGTGTTATTGCATAACCCGTGAGTCTCGCGGCCAGTGCGTCTCATGAGCCAAGTCTAGGGGCTCGGGCACTGCCGCCAACGTCAGAATTCGTCGAGCAAAACTCTCCGTCGTCGTCCCCGCTAATCGATCGATCGATCGATTAGCGGGGACGACAGGCCCAAGCCGCTGATCTCGTCAAGGAGCGTAAAGCATCGATCACGCGAACTCCGGTCATCCTCGCAGCAGTAGCAGCAGCAGCGGCGGCGGCTTTTAGCACTTAATCGAACAAAGGCGGTGGTCACCGCATCGCGTGGCGCTTTCGGACGCGTTTCTGCGGCCGTCTGGAACGCTCTTCCGATATTAGTAAGCGGCTGGAGCTATGCACTTTTAAATCTACATTGAAAACGGATTTCTTAAGAAACTATTTTTTTTGTGTTTAGGTTGTAGTGCTTGCCCGGTACATCCGAATAACACGGTTGGCTACGTACGGTACGAAAGAAGTTCAACGTACACACACACACATACGAAACTTCATAGATTCACCATCCTCACCCTAAAAAATAACCAACCCCCCCCCACCCCGATTCTAAAATAGCAGAAGCAACAACAACAACAGCAGCAACTAAACCCAGACACAAACTCAAAACATGTGGTGGCTCTTCAGAGGTTGTTGTGGTTGTGCGGGCATGGGATTGGAATTCCGAGCACGAGTTTGTAGTGAAAGTGGTGGTGGGGGGATGATAATGAAGGCCTGGAGGGGGGTGGGGGAGGAATTCTGTGACACAGGATCCACACATGTGACACAAAGCGCTGCGGTGCAGTGATGACCATCAAAGAAGAAAACATTAATCGGGCTATTTGACCGATTTATTATTGGTTCAATTACTCGACGTGGTCGTGTTTGCATTTGTTTAACAAGCGTTTGACACCAGGATAATAATGATGATGATGAGAAGAAGAATCATAATTTCAACGTTGAACAACGCCGCACCGTGTTCGCTCACTTTCGTAGAGAGACAGATCGACTCACGGAGGAGGAACCACAGCCAAGCGGGGAATACAGCGGCCAGGTAGTGAGCTGATGCTGTCAACGATTCCCCTAAGGTCTGCGGTCCTCCTTATATGAAGTTGTAATCAGCCAATTCATGAGGGTTTTCTTGTGGAAGGAAACCGCACACATTACACACAAAGTGCATGCCGCAAATGAACCACAGTACCTCGCTGATTTCGTCAAGTATCTATAAACCATCATCACGCGAACTCCGCTCATCCTCGCAGCCATCAAACACCGCATCGAACGGCGCTTTCAAACGCGCTTCCGCGGCCGTCTGGAACGCTCTTCCTTCCGATATTAGTAAGCCACTGGAGCTATGCAGTTTTTAATCGACATTTAAAACTAATTTCTTGAGAACTGCTTTTTTGTGTCTAATTTGTTGTCCTTGCCAGGCACCTCCGATTCGCACGGTTGGCTCTGTACGGTGTGAAAGAAGTTCAACATACATACATACATACACACACACACAACAACAGCCGCCATTCGCCACTAAGTGGCGGTGATGTCACCACGGTGCTTGTGCCAGGCTATGTGCACGTTGAAGCCACGTGAAGTGTCGAACGCCCGCTGACAGGAGGTCACGGGGCAGACCCAGGTGCCACAGGTCGACTGACTGATATGACTGGCTGATGCACCACCTGTGCCACCTACTGTACCAACTTGCTGTGCTTTAGCCACCCGGCGCTCCGCTCGTTGTTGTGAGCGTCGCTCCTCCACCGTCCGTTGTTGTTGGAGGGCGACTGCCTCCAACTGCCCAGTAGCATCCTTCACGAGCCTCCTCCACAGAGGCCGATCTTGACACCGCTGGTACCAGTCTTCGGCAAGTCCACTCAACTCCACATCCTCCTGTACCACATCACTCCATCTCTTCTCCAGCCCGTGCCGCGACCGTTTAGCCCCCTCTATCCGGCCAAACAAAAGCTGTTTAGGCATGCTGTGGCTGGGCATGTGGGCTACATGACCCAGCCAATGCAGCCTTGCCTGCCGGAGGAGCTCACCGATGGGACTTTGTCCAGGTCTTTCAAAGATTTGTGAGCTCGTCACACAATTCAGCCTGGTTACATCCAGGATGGATCGTAGGCAGGCCAGCCTAAATGTTTCTAACCGGCGAAGGTGTTCCATTAGGGGGGTCTACGTTTCGCAAGCGTAGAGAAAGGAGGGAATGACTGTGGCTGAGAAGACCTGAAGCTTCATGTGGAGCGACAGACCAGGTAGCTTCCACACAGCGTTACGCAACTGATGAAAATATATTGCCGCTCGACTGATTCGAAGTGAGACCTGTGCTGTCAAACCGGAGCCGCTCATGAGCACACTGCCCAGGTATGGGAAGCTCTCCACTCTCTCCACAACTGCCCCATCACCAATTGGGAGTTGTGGGGGTGGAGTGTCCGATGGTACAAAATACCCAGGCAGATGCTTAGTTGTGGTTGGGCTGATGGTAAGGCCCCTTAGTGGCAAGCTCCAGGTTCAGCACCAGCGCCTCCAACTCCTCCTCTGAATGAGCAGCAATTACTAGATCATCGGCATACATAACATGGTTGACCAATAGGGAGCCGTCCCTTGACCGCACCCGGGCATCGATCAGCCTCCCATTGTATCCGTACCAGATGGAAATTCCTCTGGTACAGCAATCGAAGGCTTCACAAACTACGTGGTCCAAATATATGTGAAATAATGTGGGAACCAGAGGACATCCCTGTTTCTGGAGGAACCCCGAGGGCAAGAATTACATTTTTTTGGCTCCCAAAAAGGAGTTTGGCCAGGAGACGTCATAGACGCCTGTCCCCCCGGGGCCTTCGGCACAAGCTTCGTTTGATATTTTTTCCGTGGTAATGTGGTCATTTATTTGAAGGTGGAGGGGTTACCAGCCCCTCGCACCCATCCAGAGCCCCCATTTGGCCGCTGTGGTGGCTACAAACGCCATGAGGGGAATGGCCAATCTAAATTGGCCCTCATCCCCCACAGCACTGCTCGCCAAAGCGTCGCCGTCCGGCACCAACTCACACAGACACATGCGAAGCACACGGAGAAATGGAACGCAACATTCTCTATCCCACGCAGATGGAACAGATGGTGGTGCACAGCTGTTGCTATACCGCCTTCTCCTGGCGAGCCAGGGTACAGCTCCTCCTCATGTTCAAGAGGTGCCTGGGGTCACCAGAGCGTCACAAAAAGGATCAAAACAAACCAGCGAGAGGAAGAAAAACAAATCACTAAATCACAGCGGAGCAATTGGGTTGGTTACGGGAGGAATCAAAATGACTGCACAAGGGGTATGGATCAATATTACATCGGATAAGATGTCCTGTAGCATACGCTGTTGGTTTGGGCCATGTCACCGTACTCTGAATACATTGAAAGTACAATCAACAAATGCAAAATGTTCGTTGATAACCTTGTGCGTGGCCTGAAAATGAAAATATATACAATAGGCGACTTTTGGGGCGATGGTCCTTCTCCATAAATATGAAAATTAAGCGAGGCAAAATATGACACAATTAAGGCAGGTTTTAATTGCACTCTTGAATCGACAGAACTAGGCTATACGTTTGAAATACGGATGCAGCGATGGATAAATATTGCGTGCGGGCCGTTTGTGAACGTGGGAGCGTGCGATGCACGCCACGAAGTTGCGGGCCACGGCTGAATAGCTTCGCCCCCCCCTACCCCAGGTACTGGTTGGTGCCTGAAGGTGAATAAGATCGAGAGATTTCCATTTAAAGCTTTCGTGACTGCAGGGATTCATCTTCTTGGTTCTTTCGGTAAAGTCACGTAGAAGGGAAATAATACAATAATAAAACATAATAAAATAATTCGGCTACAACGCAAGCAGCCGTCCTCGGGTGAAGAATGAAACACTGTTTTATTATTATGTTTAATTTTTATTATTTTATTATTTCCCTTCTACGTGACTTTACCGAAAGAACCAAAAAGAAAGATCGAGAGATGATGCGACAGGCGATCCCAAGCCGCGCCGTGCGTGGAGAGGAGGGGGGTTGGAGGGGGGTCAAGCTGTCGAGTTCACATCCCACGTTTGGCTCTTTGCCTCCCTCCCCGTTGAGTAATTCCATAGCCCCATCCCACCCCCATCCCACCCACCCCCCCAAAAAAAAAATGTCGAATTAAACTATGCGACGTGGGAGAAGGGTGGTGAAAGTTGTTCGTCCACCGCAATATGGACCCTGGTGACCCCAGTTGGATTTCCGGCCACGGCTAACATCGCCAGGGGTAAACTTGGCGACCCGCCCGTGCTGGACATTCCGTGCGTGAGAAAGAGCTTCAATAGCTCATCGAATTCCTCCCGCCGTCTAAATAAAGATTCAGAGTCGGTGACGAGTGATGTCCAACCCTGCGTGATTCGTCAACCAGCACTGGCACACGAGCGCGGTGGTGAAGTATGGTCAATTCTAGATTTGAAGCTTTCGTGACTGCAAGTATTCATATTCTTAGGTTTTTTTCGGTAAAGTCACGTAGGTAAAACATTAAAATTAATAAAAGTAAAATAAAAATAAAATAAAAATCACGACGTTTCGGAGGCAACACAAGCTTCCATATTCTCAGGTTTTTTCGGTAAAGTCACGTAGGTAAAAAAAATCTAAATTTATAAAAGTAAAATAAAAATAAAATAAAAATCACGACGTTTCGGAGGCAACACAAGCTTCCGTCTTCAGGTGGAACCGTCACAGCACGCTTGCTGTAATCAAGTAAATGTACTTGATTACTTACTTGATTACTTGATTACAGCTATCGTGCTGTGACGGTTCCACCTGAAGACGGAAGCTTGTGTTGCCTCCGAAACGTCGTGATTTTTATTTTATTTTTACCGAAAAAACCTAAGAAGTATGGTGAAGACAACTCCTATGATTGTATTCAGTGTGGAGAGGTTCTCGTCCCATTGTGTGTTCCCGCAGGACTGTTCACTACAAAAAATAAAATTTCATTTTATATTACGTCATCCATGCTAACAGCGTGCCATTCATTATGAGGACCAAATCCCATATATAGCCACTCCTACAAAGCGAATAAAAAACCTACCACCACCAAGTGAATGAAACCCCTACTGCCACCAAGCGAATGGAAACCCACGACTACCAAGCGAATAAAACCCTACTACTACCAAGCGAATCAAAACCATACAACTAAGTTAATGAAAACCCCACTACTACCAAGAAAAATCCAAAATGAATAAACAAATTCAGGAATGGCACCAACGCAAAGAGCAAACAAATAACTGAGTCCATGAGGTCTCCTACATTTGCCAGACCACAATCACTAACTCCCCAACCAAGGCACGAAACATTCACAAGAGGGGCGGGCGATGGAGCGGGCATAAAGTTACTAACTCAGTTACATCTCCATATATATAAAAGGCAAAGTTGTGAATGTGTGTCTGTTCAAAATGTTTAGCGTACTTCCCGACATGCAACAAACTTGAAATTTGCAATGTGGGTACTTTCCAGACTGTACACCATGCAAAATATTATTAAAAGACACTTTTGTGTTTTTTTTTGGGTGCGGGAGCTCAATAATGCATATATTTTTTGTACGGCAAGTGAGCTGTGACGTCACATCTTTGTCATGTGACCCACCCAGCCCCACCCAGCCCCTCCCTGCATGACGGACGGACGGACACAATAACCCCCTGTGAGCTGATGTAACCAGGAGGTTCCTACCGGTATTACTATTTATATGCGGAAGCACTATCGTGTGGTGGCTCACACGCATTGATTATTATTTAGATTATTCTGCTGCTATAAATATCCAAATGATTGGGGCACACTTTGTTGAGCTATCATTTGTGGGCAGGTCGCTTCTGAAAAATAAGTGAATGTCTCAGTGGGCTTTGCCTGGTACGATGGAGATGGTTGAGTGTTGTGTTTGTTTGTGTTTGGGTGATTTGTTTACCTTTCTTGTACTTTGCACTCCGATCGTGTTTGTTGTTGTTGTAACGTTCTTACGCCGTGCCCCTTACTGGAAATCTTGCGAGAAAGAGCTTTACAGCTCTTCGGATTCCTCCTGCAGCACAAATACATATTCTCATTCTGGAGTTGGTCGAGGCTGAGCGGCCTCCTCTGCCAGCAGAGCTGTGTGGATGGAGCGACGGGGGGAGGGAGTGGAGGGGTGGGGTGGGGGAGGGGGTGGGGGGGAGTGGAGGGGTGGGGGAGGGGGTGGGGGAGGGGGTGGGGGAGGGGGTGGGGGGAGGGGTGGGGGAGGGGGTGGGGGAGGGGGTGGGGGGAGGGGTGGGGGAGGGGGTGGGGGAGGGGGTGGGGGGGGAGTGGGAGGAGTGGAGGGGTGGGGGAGGGGGTGGGGGGGAGTAGAGGGGTGGGGTGGGGGGGAGTGGAGGGGGGGGGATTGGAGGGGTGGGGGAGGGGATGGAGGGATGAGGGAGTGGAGGGGTGGGGGAGGGGGTGGGGGGGAGGGGTGGGGGAGAGGGTGGGGGGGTGGAGGGGGGTGGGGGGGGTGGAGGGGGTGGGGGGTTGAGGTGGTGGGTGGAGGGAGTGGGGGGGTGGAGGGAGTGGGGAGGGTGGAGGGGGTGGAGGGGGTGGGGGGGGTGGAGGGGGTGGAGGTGGTGGAGGGGGGTGGAGGGAGTGGAGGGGGTGGAAGGAGTGGAGGGGGTGGGGGGTGGAGGTGGAGGGGGTGGGGGGTGGAGGGAGTGGAGGGGGTGGAGGGGAGAGGGGGTGGGGGGTGAAGGGAGTGGGGAGGGTGGAGGGAGTGGTGGGGGGTGGAGGGGGTGGGGAGGGTGGAGGGAGTGGAGGGGGTGAGGGAGTGGAGGGAGTGGAGGGGGTGGGGAGAGTGGAGGGGGTGGAGGTGGTGGAGGGGGGAGGTCGCGTGAGAGATGTCCCCCCGTAACTCGTGCCCACACGCCCTCTCCTCCACCAATACCCCCGCCATTCGCCACTAGGTGACTGTGACGTCACCACGGCGACTGTGCCAGGCCAGGTGCACTTCCAAGCAGGCCACGTGAAGTGTCGAAGGCTCGTCGACAGGAGACTCGAGACAGACCCGACAGGTGCCATGGGTTGGCTGACTGAGATGACCGGTAGATCCGTAGATGCACTACCAGCTGTACCCCCAACTGTGCCAGGCTAGGTGCAGGAGGACTCGGGACAGACCCGACAGGTGCCATGGGTTGGCTGACTGAGATGACCGGTAGATCCGTAGATGCACTACCAGCCTTAACCCCCACTGTGCCAGGCTAGGTGCAGGAGGACTCGGGACAGACCCGACAGGTGCCATGGGTTGGCTGACTGAGATGACCGGTAGATCCGTAGATGCACTACCAGCTGTACCCCCCACTGTGCCAACTCATCCACGTTTTACGATAATGGTAGCAGTAATAATAAAGATGGTATTCATGGCGCGTGTAATATTTCACGGACGTACCAACGACCGGCAGCTTGTATTGGGGTTTTTTATTGCTCTAGAAACAGATTAAGGAATTTTAAAAAAACGACACGCAAACACAGGGTGCCTTCAAAATGTTACAATGGACGGGGTTTTACTGGTAGGAACCTCCTGGTTACACCAGCCCACAGGGGATTATTGTGTCCGTCCGTCCAGCGTGCAGGGAGGGGCTGGGTGGAGAGGGTGGGGAGGGGCTGGTTGGGGCTGGGTGGGGAGGGGCTGGTCACCCCGTGGTGCCCTTATAAAACTCAACGTTTAACCTACTCACGCCGGCTTGTGCCCACCCTCACAGTCGGCCATATTTGCGGAATACACCACGCCGCCGTTGACCCTGGCCATTGACCGAGCAACCCAACGTTCCTACCAGCTACCTCCGCAGGAATGTGTTTAAGCTTCTGTGCACTCCCACTAAACGGCCCGTTATTGCCTTCAGCTCGCACGATAGAACAACGACAACAACAACAACGCAAACCACGAGAGGAGTGGGAAGTATGGGGAAGGTAAACAAATCGTGGACATCTGTGAAAAAGAGCTTCACATCTCATCGGATTCCAACAGCATAAATAAATATTCTGATTCTGATCCCCTAGGTCGACTCAGCGTCAAATTGAATACTTGCTGCGGTGTGTAAACAGAGACAGCTTGGCGTGGTGCCTGGCCACACCACCCCGCTCGGTGTGTCGTGCCGGCCTGCCTGGGTGCCTGTTCAAGGCTAACGCGGGGGGGGGGGGGGATCTTAGCCTTTGTTTGCAGACGCGGCGTGCCAAGCCATTATTGGGCCATGAATGTTGGGCGGCCGGCCAAAGAGCGAGTTGACAGAACTCACGTGAATGACAAAGCTGTCAACCCGCACGGTTTAAACCTCGTGTTCTTGTACAGGGGGGATTGAGTTTTTCAGGGCCATACAGCGAAAAGCCGTTTCAATCTGGGCAAAAACATGTTTTGACAATTTGTTTGTGTTTTCTCCTTTGTGATGGGAATTTGTAGGATGAACGTTGAGATTTAAAAGGGGCACGGGGTGACTGCTAAGGTTTGAATTGGTCTCTAATAACTGTAATAACTGATAAGGGTTTCATCTAGTTCTTTCGGTAAAGTCACGTAGAATGGAAATAATAAAATAATAAAAATAAAACATTATAAAATAATTCTCACGACGTTTCGGCCACAACGCAAGCAGCCGTCCTCAGGTGAAGAACAGGTCTGTCGATAAGACAGAGTCGACAGACCTGTCGTGAGAATTATTTTATAATGTTTTATTTTTATTATTTTATTATTTCCATTCTACGTGACTTTACCGAAAGAACCAAGAAGATGAATCCCTGCAGTCACGAAAGCTTTAAATCGAAATTTAACTGATAAGGAGTTGACAGGTTTGTGGATGGGACCTTTTGCCCCTCTTTCATAGACTGCACAGCGTTTACCACAGCGTTTCTTTATCTGTAAACCTGCATTCGGATTGCTTTGGTCGATATTGCATTGAAGCATGCTCCGACGATTAGCGTGGTTGGCTACGTACGGCGCGAAAGAAGTTCAACACACACACTGCACTCACACCTCTGATTGGCACCAGAGACAGCTTTCTTTAAGAATGTAAAGGCAATGCTTCACATGATTATCAGAGCATGTTTTTTTGAAAGGTTACCTACCACAAATAACAGTGCCTGTTTAACGCAGTACTTTATTTCCTTGCAAAAGGTACCTATTTGGTGTGTGACCGTCTAAACACGTCCGGTTTTATTTGCCAGAAAGGATTAAAACCTCCAAATAAACCAGGGGTGGGGAACCTTTTTTCTGCCAAGGGCCATTTGGATCTTTATAACATCATTCGTGGGCCGATACAAAATGATAAACTTAAAAATTTGCCTGTTATATTTGGTCAAACATTTCATTAACTCACCCCTAATGCGATGGCTGGAACTGCTTCTCTTTGGGCGAGGCGTGTGATGTTCGCTGGTATTGATGATGTTGCTGCTACTCGCAACTGCTTTTCCAGGTTTGCTCCTAGATTTATTGAATTTCGAGTCCCGCCTGCGGTTGCCTTGGCAGGGCCAGACCCAAATGATTTCGCCGGCCTTATAGGGCCCGCGGGCCGGACGTTCCCCACCCCTGGTCTATGGGCAGTATGTGTGTTGAACTTCTTTCGCACTCTACGTAACCAACCGTGCTAATCGGAGGTGCCGGAAAAGGCCAACAAACTAAACACAAAAATCAGTTCTAAAGAAATTAGTTTGTGAATCTACATGATTTAAAAGTGCATAGCTCCGAGTGGCGTCCTAATATCGGAAGGAAGAGCTTTTCAAACGGTCGCAGAAGCGCATCTGAAAGCGCAACACGATGATTTTCTCAGTTTTATTTCAGTTTTCATTGATTTTGTAAAGCCCTGTGAGCCATTCGGCTCTTGAATCGGGTGCAACCGCAACAAACAAAAAACACGAACAAGAAAACATCTTAAAGTGACTATGCGCAAAATGAAAAATCCAGGAAAAACTTCAAAGTCTTGCAGATGGCTGAGCCAAAAGCCGCTGCTGCTGCTGCTGCTTCTGCTGCTGCTGCTTCTGCTGCTGCTGCTTCTGCTGCTGCTGCTTCTGCTGCTGCTGCTGCTTCTGCTGCTGCTTCTGCTGCTGCTTCTGCTGCTGCTGCTGCTTTTGCTGCTGCTTCTGCTGCTTCTGTTGCTGCTGCTTCTGCTGCTGCTTCTGCTGCTGCTGCTTCTGCTGCTGCTGCTTTTGCTGCTGCTTCTGCTGCTTCTGCTGCTGCTGCTTCTGCTGCTCCTGCTACTGCGAGGATGTCCGGAGCTCGCGTGATGATGGTGTATGGCCCCTTGACGAGAGTCCATGGAACGTTCCAGAAAGGATTGTGGGAAGAGAATGAAGGGTAGGGATAGAAGAGTTCCCGGCAGGGCAGGATGATCCTCGTAGCACAAGTAGCTACAGATGATGCTACGGGCCCCGCACTTTCAAGGACCCCACGCTAAACGCTTTCAAGCTATCAATTGCAATTCAGTGATTCTGCACTTGCTCTATTACTATAGCACTATACCGCCTTCAACTTGTATGAACGACTGGATGTTTAAGTCTAGATTTGAAGCTTTCGTGACTGCAAGGATTCATATGCTTAGGTTTTTTCGGTAAAGTCACGTAGGTAAAAAAATAAAATTAAAATTAATAAAAGTAAAATAAAAATAAAATCACGAAGCTTGTGTTGCCTCCGAAACGTCGTGATTTTTATTTTATTTTTTTATTTTACTTTCATTAATTTTAATTTTTTACCTACGTGACTTTACCGAAAAAACCTAAGAATATGGATGTTTAAGGTTAGCGATTTGTCGTATAATCTGTCTGCATAGCAAATGACAAAATACAATTACTTTACTATGCAAGTGAAAAATTACGTGTTTTAATATTTTATTTTGGGCCCCTTTATAACAACATATGCTACAAGCCCGCACTAGCTTAGTCCGGCAATGGGTCCCGGGGGGGACGGGCGGGTCCTACGGAGGGGTTCCCAGACGCGTGAGACGCACTGTGGTTGCGGATAGCCGTCACGAAGACAACGTTCAAGACTCGCCCGGGCAGGAACTCCTTCTAGCAAGATTTGCTTTCAACGTGCACTTTGACCGTACGCCCACCTTGGCAGGCCCAGCAATGGAAGTGGAAGCTGCGTGTGTCAACAAGAGACGCGCACGCACCCGTTTGGCATGGACGTGGTTATTGGACATGCACAAAGACAAAGATCCCCCGTATAAACTTCATCAAACTGTTGGGGCAAGTGCTGTCAGACCGGAACGGCACACGAGGGGGTGGGTGGCCAATACCACGCCCACCGGCCGCCTTTGTCTCCTCAGTGAAGATGTTTTTCACGCACCGCACCAGGTACTCATTTGAGCTAGGGGGCGGCCCATCACCGGTTCAGATAATCGTCACTGGTGTTGGCCGTGAGCGGGAATCGAATTAGGGCGCCTTGGTGGCTAGGAGATGTTAACTACCTCGCCTGGCACGCAGGAGGTCGTGGGTTCGATCTCGACCCTGACGCCTGCTGCTGTATATGTGGAGTTTGTGTGTCTCTCTCTCTCCCCGTGGTCGCGTGGATTTTTCTCTGGGTCCTCCGGTTCTTCCCTCCACATTTATAATCAACATCACGCGTTTTTGAGTATTTGGCCACTTCGTAGAGCTCTCATTTGTGGCCAAGTCGCTTCTGAAAACGAGCTATTGAGCTCAGTGGCCCTTACCTGGTAACATAAACATAGTTGAGTTTATCGTTGAGAATTCGGGTTCATAGTGCAGTGCGCTAACCGCTACACTACCACTCCTCACGCTACGCACACGTACACACACACACGTACACACATATACAACAACAACAGCTGCCATTCGCCACTAAGTGGCGGTGACGTCACCACGACGCTTGTGCCAGGCCATGTGCACCTTGAGGCCACGTGAAGAGTCGAACGCCCGCTGGCAGATCACGGGGCAGACCCAGGTGCCACGGGTCGACTGACCGAGATGACGGAGATGACTGGCTGATGCACCACCTGTGTAATGTGACTTTGTAGGATGGACGTTGAGATTTATAATAATAATAGTTCAATTTGTAACACGCGCAAATTTGCAGACGTAGTGGCCGCAACTCAGAGGCGCGGAGCCAAGCTCAGAGTCGCTCGATAGCATGATTGTAGAGGTGCGTTTTTAAGTCTCTCTTGAAGGAGGCGATTGAGATGATGCTGCGAATGTGCAGAGGGATGATGGCGTTCCAGACTGTTTGGGCTGCCACCGAAAAGCGGCGCATAGACACGATGACCATCCTGGATCTTGGTATCAAGAGGAGGTCGTGAGTCGCGCTGCGCAGGCATCTGCCGTGTGCTGAGCTGCAAGTTGTCAATAATGAAGGGCACGGGGTGACCAATATGGTCTGAATCGGTCTGTAATATTGTAGGAACTGATCAGGGGTTGACAGTTATGGTATTTGGAGTTTGCATGTTCTTCCCACGGTCACGTGGATTTTTCTCCGGGTCCTCCGGTTTTTCCCCCCACATTTAGAATCGGCATGCGTTTCTAGTATTTGGCTGCTATACATTTCCACACGATGATAAGCCGCTTCCTTGAGCTATCAATTGTGATAGCCAGGTAAAAAATAAATTTAATAAAAGTAAAATAAAAAATCACGACGTTTTGGAGTGACCATTAAGGTCTGAATCAAGTAAACTTGATACAACAATCGTGCTGTGACGGTTCCACCTGAAGACGGAAGCTTGTGTTGCCTCCGAAACGTCGTGATTTTTTTTATTTTACTTTCATTCATTTTAATTTTCTTTTTTACCTACGTGACTTTACCGAAACAACCTAAGAGTATGAATCCTTGCAGTCACGAAAGCTTCAAATCTAGAATGCGATAGCCATGTTGGCTCCGAAAATAGCAATGCAGCTCAGTGGGCCTCACCTGGTAAAATGTAAAACGTTTGTTTTTAAAGTTATATATATTATTATTTTACGCATTAGCAAGGTGATGCCCGCCCACTGCTTGTGTGAAAACGCAACGCGCTGCAGTGAATGTAGGCCTCGGCAAGGTAAGGTAAAAGTGTAAAAACAACGAGCCTACCTTTACCCTACCTTTTACCTTACCACAATACAATCACTCTACCCTACCTTTTACGCTTTAGCAGGTAAGGTAAAAGGTAAAAAGCAACGAGCCTACCTTTACCCTACCCTTTACCTTACCACAATACAATCACTCTACCCTACCTTGTACCCTTTAGCTAGCAGGTAAGGTAAAAGGTAAAAAGCAACGAGCCTACCTTTTACCCTACCCTTTACCCTTACCCCTTGGCATGTCGACCCCTTTACCTTTACCCTTTTACCCGGTAAAAAGGGTACAATTACCTTACCTTGCCGAGGCCTGGGTGAATAGAATAAGCCCAATAGGGAGGAACTCCACGTGCCCGCGACAAGCCTGCTCATGCCCTCGTCACGGATTCACAAATCATCGCAGACATCCCTGCCGCCAGCATTTTCCACTTTTAGATTATTGTTGGCGTTTAGTCGTGAACTTTACGGTGCGGTAAGAGCGTGTGGTTAAAGTCGACTGTGTTATTGACTTTATATCGTTTCCATCGAGATTTAAAAAAAAGTATTAGCTTTTTTGTGCGGTTTTATTTTGTTTTCCCCACATCTCCGTTCAGACAGAGCTCACGTGGATGGCTCTTGCCCTTGTTTCGTTGACTGCACAGCGTTTATCGCAGCATTCCTGGACCCGTCACCAGCATTCGGATGTTTGGGTCGATGTTACATTGAAGCCCATTAGCACTGTTGGCTACGTACGGTGCAAAAGACGTTCTACATACACGCATCATGGGGGGGGGGGGGAAGGGTATCCTTTCTGGGAAGAAAAGAAAAGGTGGTTTCGATTTAAAGCTTTCGTGACTGCAGGGATTCATCTTCTTGGTTCTTTCGGTAAAGTCACGTAGAATGGAAAAAATAAAAAAATAAAAATAAAACATAATAAAATAATTCTCACGACGTTTCGGCCACAACGCAAGCAGCCGTCCTCAGGTGGAGAGCAGGTCTTTCGAGAAGACAGAGTCTGATAATTATTTTATTATGTTTTATTTTTATTATTTTATTATTTCCATTCTACGTGACTTTACCGAAAGAACCAAGAAGAAGAAAAGGTGAAGTTGAGATGTTCAAACACCAAATAAGATACCTTTTGCAAGGCATCAAGTCTGCATTAACCGCACGTACTTGTGGCAAAACATACATAGAAACACGCGCTGAATCATAATATACGCATTGCATTTGAAATCGATGGGTCTACACTAGAGACGGCAGCCTTCTTTATGGCCTTGAAAGGGCGAAAGCTTTTCATATTTTTCCTGCTTTCATACTGGCAGAAAAAAATGTCCCGTAGATGTACAGCGTGCTTCAATTAAATTGTAACAATTCTGAGAATTTTGCAACAATACCACGAGAGATGTGCCCCCGGGCTCTAGAGACCACCTGGAGAAGATTCCAGGCACGCGTTGACAATGATGGCGAACAAGTGGATACGCTTTGAAGCTATTAGCATACGCTTGTTATCATATTACAGTGATAAATGCGTTCTTTTCCCGTTTAAAACGATAGTCCCATATAAGTGTTAACATTTTTTAAAGCACCCTCCACATTCTAGATTTGAAGCTTTCGTGACTGCAAGGATTCATACTCTTAGTTCTTTCGGTAAAGTCACGTGGGTAAAAAATGAAATTAAAATGTATAACAATAATATAAATAACAATAAAAACATTTTATTTTTATTAAATTTTATTTCATTTTTAATATAATATAAATAACAATAAAAAAATATTTTATTTTTATTAATTTTCATTTAATTTTTTACCTACGTGACTTTACCGAAAGAACTAAGAGTAAGCACCCTCCACATCCCCATCCCCTGGGCCTGCAACCTTCTCAGCTTATCAGTCACTCCAAGCCGCTCCCTCTTTCTCTCTCCGTGAGAGCGAGCGAATACCGGTGCCAGCGCGTTCCAAGATGAATGATCATTATTGTTATTCTTATAATTATTAAATGTTTGCCCCAATTATTTTAGTTGCTTAACATTCTCCACGGCAACGGTCCATCATCGTTTCGTGTTGTGTGCGGGGAGCGGTGGTGTCGCTGTTGGCTGCGCTACGAACCCAGTGGGCCGAGTTCGATTCTTCGCCGACGTTCCAATACCAGTGATGATTATCTGAGCTGGTCCCGGGCCTCCCTTAGGTTGATAAGCCTCAAATGAGTACCTGGTGCGGTGTGTACACATCGCCAACGAGGGAGACAAAGGCGGTCAGGCGTGGTACTGACCACCCACCACTCGTGTGCAGTGCCGGCCTTCATAGGCGCTCGCAAACAGCACTTGCCCCAACAGTCTGTTAAGGATACACGGGGGATCTTTGTCTTTGTAGAGTATTGTGTGCATCGGCGGCGCGGTGGTTAGTGCACTGCGCTGCGAACCCGGCCACCCAAGTTCGATTCCCGCTCACGGTCACCAACACCAGTGACGATTATCTGAACCCACCCTGGGCCTCTCCCTAGGTAGACTCGGCCTCAAATGGGAACCTGGTGCAGTGTGGCACTTGCCCCAACAGGACACAATGTCTTGTCGAGCACACGGTGTACTCCGCTTATATAATGTACATTTCTGCGATTGAAAAGTTAGCCGCGCCTGTATACGCTACACATCACCTTGTAGCGGCTTCTTGGCCCAGGAGAGTGTTGTGCCTGGGTTAGGTGCGTGTTTGCTGAGGCCGGGGGGCAGATAGAGAGCTACATCTGAGATTCCTTTCAAGTGAGAGAGCTCTGGGTTCCCACAGTACAGAGGCAACACAACTCCTACCCCCCCCCCCCGCCCCGCTCAGGTACGAGAGTCACGTTCGTGGCACGACAGCTAAAACCAAAATGTTTTCTCGGCGCGGCAAATTAAATACAACAACCACATTTAATGCTTTTATTGTGCAGCCATTGGAGACCGGGCTGAGACCATCCACTCACTGGACTTGAGAACCAGGTTTAATGCATCGTATGTTGAACTTTTTTCGCACCGTACGTAGCCAACCGTGCTAATCGGAGGTGCGGGGGGGGGGGCAACAAAGTAAACCCAGGACGCAGCTGTAACCCGGTGTTTTTTAAATCCAGGACAAAGCAGTAACCCGGTGTTTTTTAAACCCAGGACGCAGCTGTAACCCGGTGTTTTTTAAACCCAGGACTCTCAGCGCAGCCCTCTGACCTCTGAGCTACCTGGTCACTTCTCACAGTTGAATAGGAACCCAAAATAGAACTGAATCATCTTCTTGGTTCTTTCAGTAAAGTCACGTAGAATGGAAATAATAAAATAATAAAAATAAAACATTATAAGACTCTGTCTTCTCGACAGACCTGCTCTTCACCTGAGGACGGCTGCTTGCGTTGTGGCCGAAACGTCGTGAGAATAATTTTATGACGTTTTATTTTTATTATTTTAGTATTTCCATTCTACGTGACTTTACCGAAAGAACCAAGAAGATGAATCCCTGCAGTCGCGGAAGCTTTAAATCGAAATAGAACAGAATCATATTTAGCGTAAACAGGCACGACCAACTTTTCCATCGCAGAATTGCACGTTATACAAGCTAGATATGTTAATAAACTTATTACGAATCGTACCACAGCTCGCCATCGCGCGCACCCCAACGTGACGTTGTCCCGCGGGAAAAAAAAAAGCCGTCGTCGAGGAAGCAACTTGCCCGAACGAAACGAGACGCTCTCGCTCGGGTGCCTGGCTTCGCCAGCTTGTTTATTAAAATAACCATCATCATCATCGTCATAATAAAAGTAGTCCTCTTGGCGACATCGCGGCAACGCCCCGCAGCACACCTTTGTGCATTTGCCGACGGAATCTGCGGCAGAGAGAAGTCTTGCTGTCAGCGTTTCGCAGCCTGTTCTTCATTAAAAAATAAACTCCACGTGTAAGCCGCGGGGTTGTGACAGGGCGGGCGGGGGGGGGGGGGGGATTAGCAGAAGATGCAAAACAAAACACTAAAAAACGGATTTTAAGTTTCGTGAACGTGCACCCAAGCAGATTCTCTCGCCACTTGTCGCCGACCCGCGCCGTCCACCGTGGCGAAGTATGGTCAAACAACCCCCTCGCGTGATCGTTACGGTGTGGGGGGAGGAGGGTGTGGGGGAGACCTTCATCCAGCAGTGGATTGACGACAAAGTGGGCAGTAAATTACGTTGGCTGCGCGTCACTGTCCCGACAATTTGAAACTTTCCTGAATGAGCAAAAAAACCCTTTTAAATCAATGGGGGGGGGGGGGGGGTGTCAGACTCTAGCTTGGCACAGCAGCGACCGCACTATCTTGATAGCATTGTAAAACGTACGCATGACGTCACTGGAGCGTCACAATGACACCGCCTGATCGTGACGTAGGGGGCGGCGGTCACATGGCCTCGCCGCCGAGGTTTTGCGATTCTAGCCCAGCGGCTGCCCTGGTTAATGCCCTGGTTAATACCGATGCGGGCGCGTCAACCATAAAATACTACGCGTCGTCCGCTTTGCAGTGAATTGTCGACGACCCTGGGACGTAATTCAAAAGAAAGAGTATGTGTTGAACTTCTTTCGCACCGTACGTAGCCGACCAGTAATATCGGAAGGAGTAGTCCGTTGCGTGCCGACAAGTTGTCATTTGAAAACGACTCTCGCGCAAGTTCTCCCGATGGCGTAAAACCGCAGAGCAACATCGCCCCCCCTCCTCCGTAGGCCGAGTTTAATCGGACCTCCGATTAGCACGCTTGGCTACATACGGTGCGAAAGAAAAAACCATACAAAACTACCGGAGATGACGAAAACCATCTGTGAAACAAACTCCCTTCGTGCTACCCTTTGCGTGGCAAGAATGGCGCGCATGCCAACACGTACAAACGATCCGAGTTGAATTCAATGCCCCCTGCCCGTGAGATCGACAGTCCACCAGCATTGGGACACTTTGCAGATAGGACATTATTTGTATGTCGAAACCGGTGTCGTGTTTTGCTCATCTTGAAGTTTCGCGGAAGGCCGTGCGGCCGATGGCTTGAGTAATAAATACCGTAGATTTTTCTTTTAAACGTGGAGAGGCGGACACGTGAAGGAGATGTATTGTCTGCTTATTCTTTTCGATTTGATTCAAAGTCTTTGTTTTTCCTCTTCAAACTGCTGTTGAGCTACTTGGGACACGGTCCAGTAGGGGTTTACCCTGCCCCGGAGAGATGTTAACTACCTCGCCTGGTCAACGTGGGTTCGATCCAGAACCCTGACGCCTGTATATTTGGAGTTTGCGTGTCTCTCTCCCCGTGGTAGCGTGGATTTTTCTCCAAGGCCCTCCAGTTTTTCCCTCCACATTTAGAATCGACGTGCGTTTGGAGTATTTGGCTGCTGCAAATTTCCACGTGATTAGCCACTTTGTTGAGCTATCATTTGTGGCCAGGTCGCTGTCTTTCCGACAGACCTGTTCTTCACCTAAGGACGGCTGCTTGCGTTGTGGCCGAAACGTCGTGAGAATTGTATTTTATTATGTTTTATTTTTATCATTTTATTATTTCCCTTCTACGTGACTTCACCGAAATAACCAAGAAGATGAATCCCTGCAGTCACGAAAGCTTGAAATCGAAATTTAAGAGCTACATAGCTCAGTGGGCCTTTCCTGGTAAAAGAAAAATATTTAATAGTTTTAGTTTAATCTCCCCCACCTGCCATCACCCCAGAAAATTGATGAACTGTCACTACGACTCAAGAAGGGGCCGCTCTGTGACCACTGTACATGTCCTGTAGCAGACACGGCCATCACGAGAATCCGTCACGACGTAGAATTTGATAATCGAAGGATCAATTCAAGTATCGCACACATTAACCAATGCGTTGCGTCGCGAGCTCGAAGCTTCGACGTTCATCACTGAATCTCAGCGTCGTTACCTCCACAACAGCCGTTATCGTTCACACGAGTCTTATTGAGTTTGCCGTGTGTTCCTGTACACCAGCGTTCCTCACACATTGTCAGAGACGGGGAGCCACTTTCGCTGATAAGACATCATCAGTATGTGAGGGCCGCCACACGTTTGAAACATTGGGGGGGGGGGGGGGGGGGCTTGACAACAGCACGTTGATGGTGGTGGTGGGGGGTGGTTTTCACTTGTGATTGTCGGAGGTCCGCACATCAGGGGCCGCACCAAAGGCCACCAGCGGCCCGCTGGCCCTGCAATGACGAGCACCGCTGTATATTATTGCCATTGTGCAAGTTTACTGCTGCGGTGCATCGCACAGAAGTTCATTGCAATGGGTACGCCCCTGCTAGGAATGCGGGGTGGCACAGCGGCACAGTGGTTAGCACACTGTCCTATGAACTCGGCGACCCGGGTTCCCTGGCACGTGGCATCTAAACCCGTCCCTGAACACTCCCTTCGATTCACAAGCGTGGTGAAGTATAGTCAACAAACCCCCCCCCCCCATCCTTCATAACCAACACAGCATGTGGAGGGAGGGCTTCATCCAACGATGGCTTGACGATGCGCTGTAAATAAACTCGTTTCGTATCTAAAAAGGTTTCTTTATTGTGTTGCGCCTTCTTTAAAAAAAAAATGTAAAAAAGAGGGGGAGTCAAGGATAATGTCTCGGGCCGGGATGAAGGTTCCAACTTCGACAGCAATTCAGGACGGCCGCTCCGCTGTAAGAGGGAAGAGCTTGCGTGGCTGCTCTCTCCCCCCCACGTCGACGCCACGCGGCGGCGGTGGCGGCCCAGGGCCTCCCAACTAAGACAGGCCCACGAGTCAAGTCCCCAGCGCCCGTCGTCGGCTTGGGGAGGAGGGGGGGGTAAAAGCGTCGCTGTCCTTTAAAAAAATAAACTTTGGAGAAAATGACAGCGCCGCAAAGGGGTAACACGGGAATTCGGTTTTCGCGAAAAAGCGCCGGCGCACGTGCCGCTGATCCACAAGAGCACAGCGGCTCCGGGCCGCCCTCCCCCCCCCTCCCCCTCCCACCCCGCCGCCCTCCGGTTCGACTGTCGCTCGTCCGCGAGCACCGCGCCGGTAGGGCCGCCCCGTCACGCCTCCCTGGCGCCGCCGACGGCCGCTTGCTGACGGCCCTTGCCGCCGCCGCCGGCGGGGCCACCCCGCGCCACCGCCGACTCGGAGACGATGGTGGGGGCGATGAACGAGACGATGGCGGAGAGCGGCCGGGGAACCTTGGAGCCGCGGGGCATGGGGATGCGCGTTGGGCAGGGGCGGCACGTGCTCCCGTCCGTCTCCACCTGGTCATAAAGGGAGGCGGTTGTGGGGGGGGGGGGGCGGCAGAGGACATGGCCGTTACTACAGCGTCGGCTTCGCAACGCGACTGTCGCGGGCGATGGTTGAGAGGCGCCGGCCGCGACGCGGGAGATCACCGTGGGCCACGTCGTGGGAAGAAGGCGATCTCACGTTGCCGGGAGAGGGGAGAGCTGCATGCAAGGAGCATAACCCATCGCGCGAACTCCGGTCATCCTTGATTTAGATCCGCGCGAGGCACTTCTGCGGCCTTAGGAAGCCACTGGAGCTATGCACTTTTAAATCTAGATTGAAAACTCATTTCTTTAGAACTGCTTTTCGTATTTAGTTTGTTGTCCTTCCTCCGCACCTCCGATCACCACGGTTGGCTACGTACGGTGCGAAAGAAGTTCAACATACATACATGCAAGTGCATCGTCTGGAGCGGTGGATTATTATTATTATTGCAGCCAATACCGAGACTTTTCCCCAGGACGGGGCCTGGGGAAACCAGGGCAAGTTGGCGACCCGAGGCGGTGGGGGGTGTTGACGGAGCTAAATATTCTATCCGTTGCCACGAGAACAAGTAGCGAAGGTCACTGAAGCAAAAGTCACGATCGCAAATTGCCCGCGGACTCGCCCTCTGCGAGGAACACGAGGAGATGCCGCGTCGTTTGTAGCCGCAGCCTGGCACCACGCTCAACCACAAAAACAAAACATCCCCCTCCCTTAGCTTCAACAGACTGTTGGGGCAAGTGCTGTTCGCGAGCATCCATGAAGGCCAACGTAGCGTACGAGGGGGTGGGTGGCCAGCACCATGCCCGGCCGCCTTTGCCTCCAAAGTGGCGATGTTTACACAGCGACGCACCCCTATGGTTACCACCTTTTCGACCCAAGATTGTCACAACTGTGCAATTTGACACACCAGGTACTCATTTGAGGCCGAGTGGAACTAGGGGAGGCCCAGGACCGGTTCACTGGCATTGACCGTGAGCGGGAATCAAACTCGGGTCAATCGCCGCACTACTCGCCGCACTCACTCGAGAAACCGGCTCAACCACAAACTCAGAAGCTGAGAATCCTGGGTTTGAAACCGGAACCCAGGATTCTCTGGAGCCACCCGGCACCACCGCGACAAAACCCGCACAGCGAGTAGCTCCACTCACGGACGGCGTCGATGTCGTCCCGCACACGTTGCCGTCCACCGGCGCGCAGTCGGCAGCGCCGTCGCAGCCCTGACCAGCCGCCCGCCGCCGGTACTGAGGCCCGACCTGCAGCTGGATCCTCGTCTCCTCCGCCGCGGTCGCCGCCACTTTAGCCGCCGCCGCCGTCGCCGCCGCCGCGGTCGGTGTGCCGTTAACCGGCGGCGTTGGCGGCACATCCGCCCGCCCGCCACGTGCCGAGATAGTGCGGCGCAGCGTGGCGGTGGTGGCGATGGAGATGGCGCTGGCAGCGGCGGAGACGGGCGACGTGGCGAGCGAGCGGCTCTCCAGCGACGCCGCGGCGGCCACGTTGCCGCCCCCCCCGCCGCCGTCGCCGCCGCCACCTCCCTCCATGGTGCGCGCCCTCGACCGCGGCAGCGTGGCGAAGGCCGGCGGCGACACGGGCGGAGGCGACGGGGCGCCGTTGAAAATCCTCCCAGCGCAGCTGGGCACGACGGCGAGGGAGCGCGGCCTCTCGGCGTGCGGACGCCGCCCGGGCCGCTCCACCACAGCCTGCGGGCTGAGCGCTCGCCTCGGCGTCGACGGAGCGCTCACCACCTCGCGCCCCGGCGGCGCCGGCGGGTGGGGCGCCGCCCCCGCCGGCGCGTGCCTCTGGACGGGCAGGGCCGGCGAGCCGCCGGCCCCCCGCGGGGAGCCTTCGCCCCGCCGGGCGGCGCCGACGCCGCGGTCCTGGGCGGTCGTCGCCGACGGGCGCTTCGGTCCGTCGGTGCCGTTCTGCGTGGCCGCGTCCGGCCGGGCGGGCCTGGCGCCGTCGCCGCCGGGGAGGCTGGCCAGCGCCGCCTGCACGTCGCGCTTCTCCAGGACGATCTGTAGTGGCCGCTCCAAGCTCGCTCGGCTCACGTCCATCACGCTCGCCACCCTCCTCATCGCGGAGTACACGGGTCCCATGCGCTTCCCATCGCCCTTGCTGCTGCTGCTGCTGCTGGAGAGGATCCTACTGGTGCTGCTGCTCATGCTGCTCCTGCTGATGATGCTACTGGTGTTGCTCCTGCCGATGATGTTACTGCTTCTGGTAGCGCTGATGCTGGTGGTGCTGCTGGCGCTGTTGCTGCTAACAGTGCTGCTTGTGCCTTTACTTTTACTGGTAGTGCTGCTGGTGCTGTTCCCGCTAACCGTGCTGTTGCTGCTCCTGATTGTGCTGTTGCTGTTGCTGTTACTTTTATCCGCACTGTTGTTGCACTTGGCAGTGATGTTGTTGCTGCTGCTGCCACCCCTGCTTGTACTGGTGCTACTACTGTGGTTAGTGGCGGAGGAGTTACCGACGGCACCACAGACACCGCCACCGACGGCCGCGCCGGTGGCGGCAGTGGCCTCGGCGTCACCTCCGCCCTGCCTGAGCCATGGCGCCGGCAGCCAGGAGCGCCCCACGCCGGGCTCCACGGACGCCATTGCCGACGCCGGCGAGGATCGCGCCACCATTTCGGCGGCCGCCGTCATCATCATCAGCCGCCTCGTCATCCGGTCCTCTTCGGCCGCCACCGTAGCGGCCTCCGAGGCCTCCTCGGGGGGCCCCTCCGGCCCCGGCTCGGCTTCCGTCTGCGCGCACGCGTCGGAGAGCGACGCGTGCGACACGAGCTTGCGCCCGGCCGGGCCGAGGAGCGGGCGCAGCATGGAGCGGCTGTAGTGGCGGTAGCACTCCAGCTCGCGGCCCAGGTCCTCGAGGTCGCTCTCGAGGTCACGCACGCGCGCCTCCGCCGCCTCGCAGCGCCGCCACAGCATGGGCCGCTCCTCCGGCCCGCCCGCCGGCGCCGGCCGGGCCTGCGACGCGCGGAACGTGGCCACCTCGCGCCGCAGCGACACCACCTCCTCGGCCAGCGACGCCGCGTGCTCCTCGTGGCCTTCGACCCGATCCTGCGGCGCCGGCGGCCTCTTCTTGTCCCGGCGCCGGTTAGGGGACGGCGTGTGGGGACCTCTCGCCTTCTCGTCCCACGCCGCCGCGGCGACCGCAGCCTCGCGGTTCGGCCAACCGTTGACCAGCGGTCGCACGGGCTCGGTGCCGTCGTCGGCGCCCTCGATCGCACCGTCGCTCCCGCCGCCGGTGCCGGTCGCGCGCTCTAGCTGCTCGCGCAGCGAGGCGGCCCGGGCCGCCGCCTCCCGGGCCTTCTCCCGCTCGACATTGAGGCTGCCATGCGCCGCGTCGCACTCCTCCCGCGAGCGCCGCAGCGCCTCCCCGGCCTCCGCGCGCTCGTGCATCGCCCGCCGGCGCTCCTCGATCAGCCGCCCGCTGGCCTCCGACAGCCGGTCCCGCTCGGCCGTCAGCTCCGCCGCCAGCGCCTCGACGGACGCCTCGGCCAGACGCAGCCGCTCCTGGCTCGCCCGCCGATCCTCGGCGAGCGCCGACGCCAGCGCCCTGGCGCGCGCCACCTCCCCGCGCAGCGCCGTCTCGGCGGCGCCCAGCTCCTCCCCGGACCGCTCCGCCTCCAGCAGCCGCCGCCTCAGCTCGGCCACATCGGCCGCCAGGGCCCGGGCGCCGTCCTGCTCCGCGTGGAGCCGCTCGGCCAGCAGCCGGCACTCATCCCGGCTCTGCTTGAGCTCCGAAGCGCCGGTCCGCTCCAGCTCGGCGGCCCGCGCCCTCAGCCGGCGCTGCTCTTCCCGCAGCTCGGCCAGGAGGCCCCCTTCGGCCAGCAGGCGGCCGCGGAGCTCGGCGGAGCGCTCCTCCGCCTCGCGGACCTCGCCGTCCTTCCACTCCAGCTCGACGGCCCGCCGGCGCAGGCCCTCCATCTCCTGGCTGCCGCTGAGCAGGGCCTCCTCCAGCTCCGCCTTGGCGGCGCGCAGCTCGGCGCTCTCGACCGCCAGCCGCTCGACGTCGGCGCGCAGCCGCTCCTGCTCGCACGCCCGCCGCTCGGCTTCGGCCGCCAGGGCCTCGGCCTCCCGCCGGGCCCGCTCCGCCTCCCTGCCCCGCTCTTCCGCCTCCTCGGCGCTCCGGCGAGCGCCCTCGGCCTCGGCGGACGCCCTCTCGGCCTGGCTCGCGGCACGAGCCTGCTCTTCGCCTAGGCGCGCCGACAGCTCGGCGAGCCGCTCGGCCTGCTGCTCGAGGCGAGCCTCCCGGGCCTGGCGCTCGTCGACGAGCAGCAGCGAGAACGACTTGAGCTTGCGCAGCTCGTCCTGCAGGGTGGCCGCAGCCGCCTCCTGCTGCTTCTCGCGCTTGGCGATCGACGCCTTCTCCTGGTCCAGCAGCCGCTTCAGCCTTCGGGAGACACACGCGACGACACAACACCGAGCGCGGAAAATGTTCACGAAAAATTAGTCGTACGTCTAAGGCGCCGTTTGTAGCAAGATTGAAAAGACCGCGAGAGACAACTTACGAACATTAAACGTAAATACAGGTGTCTCCAAGTGAGATTGCAATGGTGTGGGCGTGGCAGCGGTTGCTAGGGATGACATCATCAATCCATCTGCAGCAGCCAATCAGCTGCCAGGAAGACAACCCCATCACCACCCGATGCGCTCGGATAAATATATTTATTCTTTGGTTCTTTCGGTAAAGTCACGTAGAAAGAAAATAAATTAAATCATAGAATACGACGTTTTGATTGCAACACAAGCAACCGTCATCAGGTAAGAATGAATAAGAAAACAAATCTAGTAAACTTAGAAATATAATGCGATACAGCAGAGTCGGCTAACACAACAGTCAACACCCTACCTAGTTGATTACGTTCTAACAAAGATTGATACATTTGAGAGAGAGACAAAACACAGACACGGAGACACATAAACAGATACACAGAGAGACACACACATAGACACGTGTTTTGTCTCTCAAATTTAGCAATCTTTGGAAGAATGTAACCAGGTAGGGTGTTGACTGTTGTGTTAGCCGACTCTCTGTGCTGTATCGCATTATATTTCTAAATTTACTAGGTTTCTTTTCTCATTCATTCTTACCTGATGATGATTGCTTGTGTTGCAATCGAAACGTCGTATTCTATTACTTAATTTATTTTATTTCTACGTGACTTTACCGAAAGAACCATAGAGTAATTCCTGCAGTCACGAAAGCTTCAAATTAAACATATGTATGTTACTCATGTTTATTATGGTCTTTATTAATGTTGATATTAATGTTGCCGTAATCAAGACATTTTTTTCTGAATATGTTGTTAATTATCGATAGATTTTTTTCTTCCTGAGACCGCCGGCTCGAAACTAACGGGTGTGAGTGCTGTTAGCGGGGTGCCTATTGCTCAAAAATCTTCGCCGACGCGCAATGCCGAAGGGGGGGGGGCCCCGCCTCATTTGACCCTTCTCCCTCCCACCGCGGTCGTGGCCACGGGCACGTGCCGCACATTAGCGGCCATGTGCAAAACGAGGGCCATCGCCGGGCTGCTTTGTTAATCATTCGCCGATTCCGAGCACGCAAAAATTACATTTTTGAAAATCAAACGACGGCGATAACGATCGAGGGCGCGCGTGCGCGTGTGACTTGGCGGCGTTAGCTGCGGAAGTGGCGGCCGGGACGGAGAAGCAAATCGTCCGTGCGTTGCCGCAACTGGAACATTTCCCTCCCCCGTGGTAATGATTAACCGGTGCCACGTGGGATAAAAATCTAAAGTTTGTCCGTGTTCCAAATAATGTGGCGTGGCACCACAGAGCTGCATGGCACTCTCGTGCGTTTTCGGGTCACGCCGCGCGTCGTTCGGCACGGTGTCCCGACGTTTTGCTCCACCGTGCTGGAAGCTTGTTCAGGAATCCAAATTCAGCGGCTTGCGTTCTCCGGCCTTGATCAATCAGACACACGGGCGGCGTTGTGCCTGCAGGAGATGGGCGGGCGCTGTGCATTCACGAAGGTGACGGCGAGCTCCACCAAAATTCAGTCGCCGAAGAATCTCCCCGGCGCGTGGCGTGAAACGTCGGATGTCGCGCCGAACAACACGCGCGGATATCCCGGGGAGACGCGCCGGAGAGTGCCGAGTGCCGGGGCGAGGTTCCTGATGCGCGGGATGAGCGACCGAGACCGATTTGGCCACGCTCGCGAAGTGCGCGTCGAATTGCGTACGCGAGAGTTCATTATTTGCCCTGCGTGCAAATTATGCGCAGCAGGGAGAGCAATGAACAACCCACGGATCTCCCTCGCAAACTAGCTGGGTAACTGGCTGCTCGCTCCTTCCATCTCTCTTGCCTCTCTCCGAACTCCCCCCCCCCCCACCCCATCGTCCTCCTCCTCCTGCCCATCGTCCTCCTCCTCCTGTACCACCGCTCCTTTCTCTGTTCCCGCTGCCTGAGCCGTACCGCCCTCTTTGTCTGTCCAGGAAACTTCCGCCCCTTTCCTGTCCTTTAAATGTGTCCGAACATTGCATCCTGGGGTCTACTCCCCTTCCCGTTGTGCGTGTCCGTCGGTCAATTTTAGCTTTTCTTAGCGGGAAAGTGCTGCCGCCTACTGTGTGCGCCAGAGATCACCAGTAGGGTGTCTCTCAAAGGTCGCCCCGTGGGTATCTCTGCTTCCGTGGAACCGCTGTCAAGCACTAAGGGTTGCACTGCTGTGAGATCTGAACTGATTGTTGGTCTCACGCCGCGATGCACAATTAGTGTAAATTAATTTGAGGAAAAAGACAAAAAAAATATGCAGAAAATATGCCGGCAGATGTGGCCTACAAAGTTATGTTTGAGTAACGGTGATTTCCTGTACAAACAAGCAGCAAGGCAGTGCTCATCTTCTCTTTACAGCCCTGGACCAGTGGTAGAAATTACACATCCCGATGGCGGGGACGAGTATATCCGTCCAGTGTCGGTTAAATGTATTCGGTGCTCGTGATGTGCAAATTGAATAACAATTTGGTAATTTTTCAACTCCTGAATTAAACAGGAATCCTGCCTGCTAGTAGGGGTAACGCCGACGATTTGCGGTCCGGCCAGGGGTCTGTGACGGGCCAGCGATTGGGAACTACCGCGAGAGACGCCGGTAATGGCGGTGTGACGGGCAGGAGCGGTGGGGGCGAAACGCTCACCAGACTGGCCACCCGCCTCACGAGTGCGGGCCACCCATGGGGGCGACGGTCACCCACGGGCGCCAGCGACCGGCGGGGAGTCACGGGCGTCAGGGACCCACCTCTCTCGCTCGAGCTCCAGCAGGTTGGTGAAGTCGTCGCTCTGCGCCATGTATTGGCCGTGCTTGTGCCGCTCGGCCTCCAGCTGCCGCGCCGAGCGCCGCTCGCTGCTCTGCGCCAGCAGCAGCTGCCGGAGGGCGCGCGCGTGCGTCTCCCGCTGACGAGCGATCACGCGGTCCAGCTGTGGAGGGAGACGCAACGGCATTTTTATGGCCGGCAACTCCAGGGTCTCGGAAATTGATGGTCTTCAAAAAAATATATATATACACAGTATACGGTAACGCTGGTTAAGACAATCAAGTACTCGGATTGTAAATGTTGTGGATTTGCTCTCCAACACACCGGTGTGCTGTACGAGTAACGAATTGGCCACGTTCTGTTTACGTGACAAACCTTACTGATTTGCTGTGTCGGGTGGTGGCGGGTTTAACGACACATTTATATTTACGCAATCTAACCCAAAAAAAAAATGTATATTATGAACAATCCAATATAAATAAATTAAAATATCATAAAGCTGTTAAGAGACTTACCCGATAAGCAAAACCGGCCAAGTTGATAAAAAAAGGGTTGGCCAAAACTTGGGGACGGTCAAATCTGGCGCTAAACGGACATTATAAGATTTCCCAGGATGGCAGCTCACCTGCCTCAACAAGTGGGTGGTCCTGGGAAAACCAGGACAGGTGGCAACCCAACGTGTGAAACCTATGGGCACCCCACAAGCCGGACACAGCCGGCAACATCACTTCCAATTGCACGCGGCCAAGAAGCCAACCGCTTCATGTGGCTCGCAAACCATATTATAAGTTGCCACTGCAAACATCTTAGCCGCACCAATCAGAGTTATCATCGCTTTCCAAAAGCCCGGCATCACATATTCTCTTATTCTAAACTCAAGTCAATTTACTTTACCAGGTAAGGCCCACTGAGCTATGTAGCTTTGGCTTGGCCTATCACAAACTCGAAATGCACGTCGATTCTAAATGTGCAGGGAAAAACCCGAGGACCCTGATAAAAATCCACGCGACCACGGGGAGAGAGAGACACACAAACTCCAAATATACAGGTGTCAGGGTCGGGATAGAACCCATGAGCTGTATACCAGGCGAGGTAGTTAACATTTCGCCATCGTGGCATCCCATATTCACTTGAGGGTTCACGAGGAATCTTCTCTCAAACCGAAACGCACGACATCGCTGCGATGGCGTGACACGTCCCTGCGCTCTGGGCCCCAGAACGGCCGTCGACCGACCGGTGATCGTCAGCATCGCGGCCCATCCAAGTAACACGTGCCACGGGCGTCGCCGCGGTCGTGGCCCCGGGGTAGGTGCCGCACATCAACGGCCACGTGCAACACGACAAGCTCTATCGCCCGGGCTGCTTTGTCAATCATTCGCCGATTCCGAGCAAAGAAGACCATCACACGACGGCAGCGGTAAATGCGGAAGTGGCAGCCGGGACGTAGAAGAAAATCGTCCGTGCGTTGCCGCAATGGGAGGAACATTTCCCCCACGGTAATGATTGACCGGTGCCACGATGGTAGCCGCGTTGTGACAAAGTCAGCTCGTGACGTCGTAGCGACGTAACAACGTCCCCGCGCTCCGGGCCTTTGGACCATCGACCGACCCGCGGTCGTCGCCGCCCCCGTCGAGTCACCTCGGCCATGGGCGTCTCGTAGACGTCGTCGCTGTCGCGGTGCCGCCGGGTCTCCGGGTCTCCATCTCCGAGCGCCGCGTCCCTCTGCAGCGAGCGCAGCGCCCCGGCGCCGGCGGCCGTGCCGTAGCGAGCCTCGAGCCGGGCCGGCGAGACGTGCTCCGCCCGCAGCAGCGCGATCACCTCGTCCCGCGCCTGCGTCACAACCGGGCGGTGAGCGGCGGTGAGCGGCGGTGAGCGGCGGGTGAGCGTTAGCGAGTCGCGCACGCGTGCAAGTACGTGGAGTTTCCCTTTTGCCGATACCACTGCTGGAGCAGCGCGCCAGACAAATGCCTGATCGGTGACACCCATCACCGCCGCCACCGCCACTGCCACCACTCTGCCCGGATTCGACCTTCTGCGGAAACAATTGGCGGCGCTTAACCGGATCGCCACGCGCACACGCCACGGGAGATGTGGATGCCTGGTGCACGAGCGGAAAATCAAAGACTCTCTCCCCTGTGTGCATCTGCGGCTATGAACAGCAAATCATCAACCGCGCAACACTGCCCCAAATAGGAACTTGAAGGCGGTGGGTGTATGGGTGGGCGAGTGAATGGGTGGGTGGGTGTGTCTGTAATTCACCAACTCTCAGATAAACCTGGCGAGCGGTATTGATTAACGAGCTGCGCTACGATTCCCGGTTCACGGCCAAGACCAGTGACAATTATGTGAACCGGTCCTGGGCATTCCCTAGGTCGACTCAGCCTAAAATTAGTACCTGGTGTGGTGTGTACACATTGCCACTATAGAGACAAAGGCGGTCGGGCGTGGTACTCACCACCCGCCCCCTCGTGTACCGTTCCAGCCTTCGACAGTCTGTTCAGGCTATTTGGGGGGCCTTTGTCTATCTGCAATTCACCAACTCTGATAAACCAACTGAATGTCTAAACCGCTCCTCACCACAGTTGCTCCTCAGTGGCCACGTGAACGAACGTGAGGACTACTGGACAATGACCCCCCTCCCACCCCCATGCCGTTGCAGGTCGCGGGAGTTGGTTGACCTCACTGTCACGCTGGTCAGTGCGGGTTGGCGAGGAGGCGTGGGCCATAACTGGGCACAGCGCTGGTTGGATAGCCACTCGCCACTGAATACTCGCGGCCCCGGGAATTTAACTCGGGTCCCCGGGTTCCTGGTGCAATTGCGAGTCTGTCGTTCCAATGTCGGTCCGTGGCTTTTATGGGTATCTGTGGGAGTCTATGGGTCTCTGTGGGAGTTTATGGGTCTCTATGTGAGTGAGTAACACAGCTATTAAGAGTGTGCAGGCAGGTGCAACTGCACCGGGGCCCGCAGGCTGGAGGGGCCCAAGCGCCGAGATACACAGAAGAGGGGGAAGGGGGGGGGGAGTTCAATTGGACATGGGGCCATCCCTATTTCATTTGTGGCACCAGGGCCTACGCCAACCACGCTGCACCACGCTGCACCACGCTGCACCAGGGCCCACAATGCACCACCGCCCACAATGCACCACCGCCCACAATGCACCACCGCCCACAATGCACCACCGCCCACAATGCACCACCGCTCAAGCCAACCACGCTGCGCCATGACCTCACCTGAATCTCCCCTTCGAGGACGCTCAGCAGCTGCAGGAGGTTGCCACTCGAAGGCCTCTGCCGCGCGTTCCCGGCGTCCTCTCCCCGGGCGCGATCGCTGCCGTCGTCGTCGTCGCCGCCGCCGCTGCTACCGCGGCGACGCCGGTGCCGCCGCCGCTGTCGCTCGCGGTGCTGGTGGTGGTCGTCCCCGCCGCGGTGCCGGTGCCGCCTGCGCACCGTGTCGGTGTGCTCGTCGGCCGCCGCCATCTCAGCCCAACGCTCGGCGAGGAAGGGGGGGGCGGCGGCGTCTCCCCCCGGCTCCGCGCCGGTGCCAGCGCCGTCGCTGCACCGCCGCCCTCCTCGCGGCACGTCCGGTGGCGTGGGGCTCGGCGACTCGTCCGATTGGCTGGAGCAGGGGTGCTGGCTGCGGCTCCCCGCGCGCTGCCGTGAGCGAGACCGGTGCTCCGATTGTACGATCTCGGAGCCGCTGCTGCTGCCGCTGCTGCTGCTGCCGGAGCGTGGCTGCGGGTGGCACGGAAGTGGACTGCTTGGTTTGCTTAGACAAGTTTCCCTCACTCTATGCGGTGGGGGTGGTGGTGGCTTTTCAAAAAAGGGCGCGAGCAAAGCCGTGTAGCGAGTACAATACACAAACAATGTTGTCTCTCCGTGTGTTAGTATTTGTGTATGCATCTCTATGTAACTCTATGCGTGTGTACGTATCTCTGTGTGTGTATCTGTGCGTGTGTGTGCGAGACAGCTGCCTGCCTAGTAGCGCATACAAAACACATGCAATGTTGTCCCACGTGCGACCGCATAGCCGCGTGCGCGCGAATTCAAAACCTCATAATGGAGAGAATTTTGGGTAGAAATAGGTTAGCCGCATGGACGGCGTGAAATCGCACAAACCGAAGCCGCGTAGAGGGAAACTTTTACAAAGCGCCGCTACTACCACACCACCGCCATCATCAGCAGCAGCAGCTCCGTAACCCAGCAGGGCAGCCTCTTTCCCTCCGCCAGCCACGGGTATTTTTAGCCGTCGGTCAGCGCTTCTCCCTGCCTGCTGAAGGTGTTGCTACCCAACAACACAACCAAGCATTGGTGTCAACGGACGTTGCCGCGATGTCATTCTTGGCGCACCGGACTTGCGATCCGGTGGTCGCCGGTTCGATCTCCCGGCGCGGGAGTTGAGACGATAGGCGCCTTCGGCGAGCCCACCTCTGTCCACCCAAGCAGGCATCACTGGGTACGGCGCAGTTAGTGGACTGCCAGATCCTGCGCGTGCACGGTGCGGTTGTGGTAAAATGTGGGTACTCCCTAGCCCTCCTCCGACACGTTTGGCCAGCGTGGAAGAGTAGGCCAAACACCCTCTGGAGGGGATCTCTAGTGCTCGTTTTGGTGCAGGCAGGAGCACGAGCAGCCAATCACAGGCCTGCACCTTCGGCAGCCTTAGCGGCCTGGTGTGACGCCCGCTGTGTTTTAGCCGCCGGGTGATGAGCGGTGGCGGTGGTGGCGTTGGCCGGGAGATTACACGAACGGGCGAGTGTGGGATAATATTACTTTCATGTTCTATTGTTTTATTCATGCTTATAGCATCCCTATAAAGCTGTACATGAGGACCAAACCCCATATGAAGCCACTACTACCAAGCAAATGAAAGCCCTGCTACTACCAAGCCAAAATTTTTTAATTAATAAACAAATTAATAAATGACACTAAAACGAAAAGCACAAACAACAAACCAGTTCTAGATTTGAAGCTTTCGTGACTGCAAGGATTCATATTCTTAGGTTTTTTCGGTAAAGTCACGTAGGTAAAAACATTAAAATTAATAAAAGTAAAATAAAATAATATAGTTGTCACAAACCATAACAAACGCTCACCCTCTTTAGCCTCACCTTACCATATGAATAAAAAGTGTGCTGTACTTGGCCCTTCCCCCCCTCTCCAACCATTATATAAACGGAGTGGTAGCCCCTGCAATCTCTCATTTAGTTGATACAGCTGTCGTGGCTGTGACGGTTCCACCTGAAGACGGAAGCTTGTGTTGCCTCCGAAAAGTCGTGATTTTTATTTTATTTTACTTTTATTAATTTTAATGTTTTTACCTACGTGACTTTACCGAAAAAAAAACCTAAGAATAACAAAGCAGTTATCGCAACAAAGATCTGAGTCCATGAGGTCTCCTACACATGCCAGACCACAATCACAAACTTCCCAACAAAGCCAGGACGGAGGAGGAGGAGGGGCAGCGATGGAGTGACAAAAAAAGTCACCGCTCATTCATATCAATCGGTCCAATGTTCAAAAAAGTGATGACTTGTTTTTCGGGGTATGCCCGGATGAATAAAAAATGCCTTTCGTTCTGCGAGTCTCACACGGCATTCTGATATAACCGGGGCGAGCGCCCAATTTGGCGAGATATGTACCCTGGACTCCTGGAACACACGCACACACGCACACACGCACACTCACACACACAAACGCACACACGCACACTCACACGCACGACCTGGCACACTTATGTAACAAAGATCCCCCGTGCGGCATACACAGGCTGTTGGGACAAGTGCCGTTCGCGAGCACCTTTTGAGGCTGCCACGGAGCACGAGCAGTGTGGGTGTCACAATGCCCGTCCGCCTTTGTCTCCCCAGTGCCCATGTTCTCAAACCGCACCAGGTACTCATATTCGTCACTGGTGTTGGTTGCGAGCGGGAATCGAACTCGCGTCCCCAGGTTCGTGCCGCGGTGCGCTCACCACTACGCTACCACTCCCCCTACCACCCCACAAAGATAAACATCCCCCATATAGCCTTAACAGACTGTTGGAGCAAGTGCTGTGAGCGAGCACCTGTGAAGGCCGGCACGGCACACGAGGGGGTGGGTGGCCAGCACCACGCTTGCCCAGTAGCGACATTTACACGTCGCACCAGGTACTAATTTCAGGCTCGGTCGACCTAGGGGAGGCCCAGGACCGATTCAGATAATCGTCACTGGTGTTGGTGGCTGTGAGTGTGAATCAAACTTGGGTTCGTGCCGCAGTGCGCTAACCACTACACTACCACGCCCCCCAACCAACAACCGCCATTCGCCACCAAGTGGCGGTGACGTCACCACGTCGCGTGTGCCAGGCTATGTGCACGTTAAGGCCACGTGAAGTGTCAAATGCCCGCTGGCAAGAGGTCACGGGGCAGACAGAGGTGCCATGGGTCGACTGATTGAGATGACTGGCCGATGCACCACCTGTGCCCCCTACTGTACCAACTTGTGTTTTAGCTGCCCAGTGCTCCGCTCGTTGTTGTGAGCATCGTTCCTCTGCCCTCAGTTTTTGCAGGAGGGTGACTGCCTCTAACTGCCCAGTAGCGTCCTTCACGATCCTCCTCCACAGAGGCCCGGCAAGTCCACTCAGCGTCATCTCTTCTCTAGCCCGTGCCGCGCCTGTTTAGCCTCCTCTATCCGGCTGAACAAAAGCTGTTTAGGCATGCGGTGGCTGGGCATGCGGGCTACATGACCCAGCCAACGCAGCCTTGCCTGCCGGACGAGCTCACCGATGGGACTTTGTTCAGATCATTCAGGGATTTGGTGAGCTCACACAATCCAGCCTGGTTAAACCCAGGATGGATCATAGGCATGCCAGCCTAAATGTTTCTTTCTGACAAAGATGTTCCATTAGGGGAGTCCACATTTCGCAAGCATAAAGGGAGGGCATGACCGTGGCCGAAAAGACCCGAAGCTTTGTGTGGAGCGACAGACCAGGTAGCTTCCACACAGCATTACGCAGCCGATGAAAAGATAATGCCGCTCATCTGATTCAAAGTGAGACCTCGGCTGTCAAACCGGAGCCGGTCATGAGCACACTGCCCAGGTATGGACAACTATCCACTCTCTCCACAACTGCCCCATCACTAATTGGGAGTTGTGGGGGTGGAGTGTCTGATGGTACAAAATACCCAGGCAGGTGCTTAGTTTTGGTGGGGCTAATGGTAAGACCCCACCATATAGTCGCATGCTCCAGATTCAGCAGCAGCGCCTCCAACTCCTCCTGGGAGTGAGCAGCAATCACCAGGTCATCGGCATACATACCATGGTTGACCAAGAAGGAGCCATCCCATGACCGCACCCGGGCATCAATCGGCCTCCCACCAGTACAGCCTTCGAAGGCTTCACGGACTATGTCGTCGAAATAGATGTTAAATAATGTGGGAGCCAGAGGACATCACTGTCGCACCCAAGGTGATCAGGGAATGGCTCTGATTCCCGACAACATAGTTTCACCCGGGCCTACCCACCATCATGAAGGTCCTTAATGATTGCGAGCAAAGAGTTAGGGACTCTGAAAGCACGAAGAACAACCCAGAGCCCAAGCCTACTAATGGTATCATAGACCTTGACCAGGTCAATAAAGCAGAAGTGTAGGGCTTGTTGGAATTCCCTACACCTCTGCTGTAGCAGTCGGACAGAAAATATGGCATCTTTGCAGGACCGCCCTTTCCTGAAACCACATTAGGGCTCCGCAAGCCTCTCTTCAGCGTGCCTGGCAAGGCAATGTTGAATAATCCTTGCCAGGACCTTTCCCGGCACACCGAGGATTGAGATGTTACAGTCTGTGCGGTCCCCCTTGTTAAAGAAGGGAACCACCAAGGCATCCTTCCAATCCTGCGGAACCCGTCCAGTGGTCCAGACCACCCCAGCTACACACACATCTGTGTTCTCACACCTGTGTACACAGACGGATATACACCTTAATGTAGCGCTTAATTTTAGTCGGAACAGTCCGGAACGCCGTTTAAAACAAAAAAAAACATTGGCACGCCACATCCGTCTCTCCTTATTTTGTCCTCATTTCGTTCGTAAGAAACAGTGACATTTTGGAGTGAATTACTCTCTCAACATCGAGGCCACTTGAGCGAACACAATATCAATCGGCACGTTTGTTTTCGTTCACGAGACAGCTTGATTTGTTTGGCCGCGTCCGGTACCAGAGGGTGTACGACAGTGCACTTCGCTTATTTTCAGAATGTGAGAATCGAAGATCGTACAAATGTATTGATGTACCGCATCGCGAGAAATTAAACAGCGATTCTCCGCGTCGTTACAGCCACAACAGCCGTCATCATTCACACGAGTCTTATTGAGTTCGCGTGTATTCCTGTACACCAGTGTTCCTCACACATTTTCAGAGAGGTGGGGGCGGGGGGCACTTTCGCCGATATGACGTCATCAGTGTGTGAGGGCCGACACACATTTGAAACCATTGGGGGTTTGACAGCAGCACGATGATGCTGATGATGGGAGGGTGTTTTCATTTGTTGTGTGATTGTCGGCGGTTGCACGTCAGGGGCCACACTAAAGGCCACAAGGGGCCGCCAGTGGCCCGCGGACCTTGCAAGGAGACTGGTGTACGACAACATTTGTGCTGTGTGCTTACGAGACCTGACCCAAACAAAAACAAATGTCGATTTTAAAAATACCGACCGCGAAAATCTCCTTCGGTCAATCAGGTCTCCCCCACTCATGGCATTGACAACGCAACGATCAGTCACGCGATTGCGTGGAGAATATAAGCAACAAATAAATGAGGCGGCAATAGACCTTCCAGTTTGGTTTTGTTAAACCGATGCCGACAGATAGATAAATAAATAAATACAAAACTACACTCCCAGAAGGCCGCGTGGCCGATGGAATGTAAATGATCAAAATAGATCCGTATTATTTATGTGTAGGGGCAGATACGGGAAGGAGGGCGTGCCGTCCAATTATTTACTTTGTTCCTACCCGTGAGACGTACAGGGATTTTTCTGTTGTGCCCTGGAGGTGGCAACCGTAGCCCACGCGGATGACGGATCAGCGTCGGCGCGACCTCAGTGGGGAGGCCGTGCCGACGACAGCGTGATGGATCGCCGCGGGGTGAAGGGGGCTGCACGGGGTAGCCTGCGGAGCGGGGTGGGAGGGAGGTCACGTGGAGTCGGTTTTCCTTGCAAGGGCGGAGGGGGGGCAGCAGGTACGGCCAGGGTACAGGCACCTTGTCGAGTCCAGTGGGAGGCAGCAATGGCAGGTGGTGCCAGTAGAGTCATTGGTGTCCGCGGACGAGTGAAGGGGACATGAAACTAGATTTGAAGCTTTCGTGACTGCAAGGATTCATATTCTTAGGTTTTTTCGGTTAAGTCACGTAGGTAAAAAATTAAAATTAATAAAAGTAAAATAAAAAAAATTAAAATTAATTTTAATTTACATTTTTTACCTACGTGACTTTACCGAAAAAACCTAAGAATATGGGACATGAAACATCTCGCCACCGTAGCCCCCACGGTGGTGAGATGTTAACTATACTGTTAGGTTTTTTTCGGTAAAGTCACGTAGGTAAAAAAATAAAATTTAAAGTTAATAAAAGTAATAATGGAAATAAAAGAAAATATTTATTATTTTATTTTATTTCCATTATTACTTTTATTAACTTTTAATTTTATTTTTTTACCTACGTGACTTTACCGAAAAAAACCTAACAGTATAAATCCTTGCAGTCACGAAAGCTTCAAATCTAGATGTTAACTATTTTGTGGGTTCGATCCCGACCCTGACGCCTGCTGTATATTTGGAGTGTGCATGTTTCTCTCTCCCCGATTTTTCCCCGGGTCCTCCGATTTTTCACTCCACATTTAGAATTAACATCACGCGTTTAGAGTATTTGGCTGCTACAAATGCCCACGTGGCGATGATAAGCCACTTCGTTGAACTATCTGCGGCCAGGTCGCTTCTGAAAAAGACCTACACAGCTCAGTGGGCCTTACCCTGATAAAATAAAAATATATTATTTTTCAAACGCCGTGAGCGCGCGGGCACGTGAGCGGGCGCCTTTTAGGAATGCTGGCAAAGCGAGAGTAAAAGCCACGTGGGTGGAAAACATTGGCTTTCGGTCCCGCAGTGTCACCGTTGTTATCGACCAAGGCTGCAGAACCCACGGCACATGTGGCGGCACATGCCGGCAGCACACAGCCTAATGGCACGCGGCCTGCCACCGCGCAAAGCCGACGGCTGAGAAACGGCCCCCTAAATATTTACCCGTCTCTGCGAGCATCTTAGCCGCGCCAATTTTAGCACGCGCAGTAAGAGTAAGGCCGATTCCTTTTGCCACAAGGCTCATGGGGTGGGTGTTCTTGTGTGGCCCATCGTTGATATTTCAAATTCCTATTCGCCTCTCACGAAAGAAAAGGTTCCTCCACACCTGTTATAGCCTCTGTGATGGGAAATTCTACAAATACATCGGTGGACCGCTCGTTTTCCTGCCAAAGTTTTTTTTTTGTCACGGCAATAATATCCACATCATCATTCACGTCTTATGACGCGGGCACTCGTATTAGCTATCGCTGACGTACCACGTTCGTGGAATTGCCCCGGCTGCGTGCGGCACGTCTACCGAGAAGTTCCACAATTTCACGGCTCCGTCAGAAATGTCATGGACACTCAGAATCAGTACATTTATTTATTTGAAACTAGAGCGATACGTCCAGTATCCGTCGTTGCTTATATACTCCCCGCAATAGCACGAATGATCAATACCAGAATAAGTGGCTCAGATATCTTATAGCGGGTCCACACCTAAGCAATCAAACTGCACGACCACAACCAGACACCGTATGTATCTACCGTATGGTAGCTTCATCGTTACGGTTGCCACCCGTCCCTGGTTTTTCCGGAACATCTTACTTGTTGAAGTAGCTGCCATCTTGGGGAACCCCTTCGGTATTTCCAGGATAATAAAATTCCTGCTTTTGACAGTTGTGCAAGAATACACTGTCATGTCGCATCTGCGAGCCTGTGGGGGCTCTATGCGATTCTATAGGCGTGTATGCGATCTACATGGGTCTCTCTGGGAGTCTCTAAAGCCTCCCCACGCACGGTGGAGATATTCTCCCTCCCATGTACAGAGTTAGACTGATGGCCTTAATCTAAGTTGTCTTGTGGTTGTTGTTGTTGTTGTTTGACTTGCATCCCACTGGGATTTTTACACACAGTGTTGGTGTACGGTGCTTTTTCTGAAATATTTTGCTGTCTTTTCTTGGATTTTCTGTTCGCACATAGTCACTTTAAGATGTTTTCTTGTTCATGTTTTTTGTTTTTTGTTTGTTGCGGTTGCACCCGATTCAAGAGCCGAATGGCTCACAGGGCTATACCTAATAAATGAACTTGAACTTGATGACAAGTGGAAGTTCTTTTCACCCCGGTGGTGGCAACTGCACCAAGACCGCAAGTAAAACCGGCGCCGCCGTTCATTGCGTATGGACGGAGACTGCGTGCCTCCCAGGATAGTCCTGCATCAGGTTGGGTATCCGTGGGTATCCAAGGGTGACCCGCAGTGACGTAGTGACTACATTATCAGTGGCGTAGTGACTACACTATTAGTGGTGTAGTAACTACACTATCAGTGGTGTAGTAACTACATATCAGTGGTGTAGTGACTACATTATCAGTGGCATAGTGACTACATTATCAGTGGCGTAGTGACTACATTATCAGTGGCATAGTGACTACATTATCAGTGGGGTAGTGACTACATTATCAGTGGCATAATGACTACATTATCAGTGGCATAGTGACTACATTATCAGTGGCATTGTAACGACATCAGTGGCGTAATGACTACATAATGAGTGGCGTAGTAACTACATTATCAGTGGTGTAGTGACTACACTATCAGTGGTGTAGTAACTACATTATCAGTGGCGTAGTAACTACATTATCAGTGGCATAGTAACTACATTATCAGTAGCTTTGGTCACCAGGCGAGGCCAAGGCACCCCGTGCCCCCACGCGAGTTAAGCTACTGGTGACCCCACAAGGTCAGTTGGAACCAAGGAGTGTTACTGGCGGTCGTTCGGGGGGCGCAGGTCAGACCGCGTTCACCGCGTCGCCTTCGCCCCATGACCCTGACCCGTCCACGAACGGCAGGCCGTGGGGTCCCAGGGCGACCTTCGTGTCGCGCGTCCCGAACGGGTGCCCCGGCGCGACTCCAGACCTTCCAGATCGACGCTCCCGAGCCAATTCCACGGTCGCCGGGCAACCGCACGGCGTGCCAAAACTGAGGCCCCTCTCTCGAACGTCCCGTTCCAAAAAAATTCCGCGAACGACATGCGAGCCGCCTCCTCGGGTTTCCGGCGATGGTCCGCAACGGGGCCCCACCGCTATATTTGTTTGCTACAGTTTCAACGTCGTCAATTTAAATAGCTCCACGAAACGTACAGTATCGTTGCCCGCGAGACGCCAAAAGCCCGTGGAGCTCCGTATAGAAATAAAAAAACGTACGCCGGCTTTGCTCGAGGATCGGCTGCGAATTTATTATTAGGCGCCTGCGCACGCAGACACGAAGCCCTTATTTAGGAGGGCGGCGTTGGTTGCGCGTTGCGGTGACCACGCGTCCGTCGGCTGCCCACCACCTCGTGCTTTGGAGGTTCCTGCCGGGCTGTGGAGGTGGCTGGGGCTGCGACGGCGGTGGTCAGGACGCCGCGGCTACATAAGCCCCGAATCACTCGAGTTCGAATCCTGGCCGCAAAAGGCGAGTGACATACGAAACCGGTTCTGGCCACTCCGGTGCGGTGATGTATGGTCAAACAATCCCGCCGCCCCCCCCCCCTCCTCCTCCTCCAGGACCGGGACAACATGGGGAGGCCCTCTTCCAGCAGTGGTTTGACAAAGGGCTGTAAGTTAGTCGTCTATAATGCGAAGGTGGCACGTGGCTGTGAACTAAGTGCCTGGCAGCGGACCACAGCGTGTGCCACGCAGACATCACCACGTGCTCCAAAACTGCCAACCTGCTAGGCTGCCAGCTAGGCAAGGGGATGGCAGTACAGCGAGTGGGTTAATGTGAATTGTCTGTGCGGACTTTTCAGTGTTATCATCTCTAAGCATTGGGTTTCACACTCGCCACGCGAAAGGAAAACGGCCGAATATCCCAATGCAGGATCCTTCCTAAAAGAAAGAAAATCTTAATATTTGGTGAGGCTCTCTTGGATAAACAAGTCACGTTCATATTATTATTGGCCTATGACCAGTGGTTGAAATGTGGCCGGCAGGCGATGGTATTCCATACCGGCACTTCTCAGATACACCGAGCATGAATACCGGCACTGTTCGGAATGATTCATATTCGTATGCTGAGACGTCTCCGCAGATGGGAAGTGGCAGTGCGTAAACACGGGCTGCTGCTGCTGCTGCAGGGCACAGAGGGTTCATACCCTGGCTCCTACATCCACACTTCCACCAGAGGTCGCAAACGGGTTTTGATTCCTTACCCGTACCCGGCCACACCAGGGTCGCAAATGGGTACCCGTACCAGTACCTGGCCGGGTACGGGTAGCCGTTCCCTACCCGTACCCGTACCCTACCCGAAATGAGTGACAAAGCGTTACTCACCAGTGACTCACGGCCGACCCGTACCCGTACCCGGCCGCACCAGGGTCGCAAACGGCTACCCGTACCCGTACCTGGCCGGGTACGGGTAGCCGGGTATCGGGTAGGGTACGGGTATCGGGTACCCGGTTGCAACCTCTGACTTCCACCACTGCCTGTGGAATAATCGCCCAGAGTGCCCCCTGATATCGTCAAAATTTGCAAGCCAAGCAGCGCTGAGCATCGGCAGTGCGTGCATGAGCGACCGCCATGCACAAAGAGGTTGTCACAGAGCTTCACGGTGGGTGGTAGAGAACAGTGCAGGTAATTCCAACGTTGTACTGTAGTTCTATGTTTCCACATCTATGGCCCTCGTTGACCTGCACTGGCTTTCATCCGGGAGTGGATTGACAAAAGTGCAGCATGTGTCCATATTTGATTATTAACATCACTGACGGGGATTAATGTCAGCCGGGTCCGTCTGATACGGTGATTGGAAAGTTTGTTCCAAAACCAACACACCACATCCAGTATACATCTCGAGATGGCTGTGGCCATCTGTTCATCACGCGCCTCCTATGGCAGTCTACCAACGACCCGACAAATATTGGGATATGAAGCCCTGCTGCTTGGCACAGGGACTCCTCTACTTTCGAACAAGTTCGGTTCCAGAGATCTGTTCGTCAGTCGTCTTGTTCTCAAGTCCAACTTTACTCCTGTCGAATCCAAACGTGTTGCACGGCATGTACACTAAGCACAGGGAATGGCTTTAAAAGTTGTACAATCTCCTGCAGATGTAGACGCTGCCTCCGCCGTCTATTGTGCGGTGCTTGAACTTACGACTCTCGGTCCGCACAGGCAGCTGGACGTACGGACATGTTTGTTCGTACCTCTGAAAGTTCGTAAGTCGAATGTTCGTAAATAGAGGATTGCCTGTATTGGTGTTGTGGTGCACCTAAACAGATCGTCAAATGCCAAACTTGCTCATGTACACAAGAGCTGCCTTCCCCGAAACAAACAATGACCCTGAACACCCCCCCCCCCTTTCTCTGCCCCCCCTGCCTCCCATCCAAACCCCGAGCTATAAAAAAAAAGACCTTAGGGGCATGGAACGTTTCCCAGAAAGGCCAACAGCAACATGGCAACACCAGCGCCACAACAGCCCCTACCCGCACCGGCTTCCATGCGTGCCACTCAACACAGGGGCTACGGCTCCGCACACTTCCTGCGCGGTGTGAGAAAGTGAGCTACTGCAGGGCTTGCACCTTTGCCCGTCTCAGGCAGGAACGAGGGCAAACGATGTTGCGACGTGGCAAGGGTGGCACAGTCGGGTTTTTTACAATCGGGTTTAATTGTCTTTTTATATTAAACCCGATCATCTGAGATTGGGAGAAATCCGGTTTAATTGGTTCTAATTGCAGAACCGCACTTCTCAACGATGGGCTTCGTCCATTCCAAGCGAAGGAACTCACTGGCGCCCACGATTGTGGAGGAGCTCCTCGTGTTCATCAAGACCAACCTGCCCGCCGCATTCTACGACTACCCCGTGCCCGACGGCCCCCCCGAGTACGATAGCAGCACCGACGAGGAAGCAGCCTAAGCCTTGGATCAGAGTTTCGTATTCATTAAACCAGGTTTTAATTCCCCGAAATCGGGTTTAATTGTATTAAAGAAAAAACCCGATGCCTGCCGCTGGAAAAATCG
Organism: Lampetra fluviatilis; assembly: GCF_964198595.1. Lineage (NCBI taxonomy): Eukaryota > Metazoa > Chordata > Hyperoartia > Petromyzontiformes > Petromyzontidae > Lampetra > Lampetra fluviatilis. Next base: position 6,396,456 of record NC_136331.1, read on the forward strand.
GGTTTTTTCCACCCATGTGACGCGGTGACGTAGACGCCGTGCCATTTGTACGATTGTGAGTGCAAATCGGTGTCTTCAATCATCGCTAACATTCCACTGAGGTCGGACTATGGAACCGGTTACCTGGCTTACCCAGGCGTCATTTAACAAACACTAATTCTACGACACACGGCATTCGATTAATGTGGACCATATAAAATCTTTCGTGTCCATCCGAAGAAAATAACATAATGAGACAATAATTCTCCTGCGTAAATCTGTCTTGCCACGTAAAAATGTAAGCATTTTTTTTTTGCAAGAACCATCGGTGCGTAATTTCACGTGATTTCAGCAGATTTGATTCAATACAAGCAAACACTGGGCCCATTTCCACACACCACACAGTGTCTCATCAGTGGAGTCGGCTCTAATCAAGGACTCTGTTTTTAAGATTAAGGGTCCTAGTTTAACTCAAAATCATTTAAAAAAACGATTACAGTCATTGTGGAGAATGTAAATAAAACCATAGATATTAAGGGGACGTATTGTCTTGACTTAAAGCGTTCATGACTGCAGGAATTCATATTCTTGGGACTTTCGGTAAAGTCACGTAGATAGGCTCAAATAAAATAATAAAAAATAACAGAAAACTACGACATTTCGATCGATCATTTCGATAATTAAAAATAACAGAAAACTACGACATTTTGATCGATCATTTCGATCGAAATGTCGTAGTTTTCTGTTATTTTTTATTATTTTCTTTGAGCCTATCTACGTGACTTTACCGAAAGACCCAATAATATGGAACGTATTGTCTTCTTATTTATTTGACAACCGCATAGTTTAGCTGAACAACTGACAACACAAATAAGTAACGTCTCCACCACATACCCGTCCCTTCACGTAAAAAATAAAAGTATCTCTTACACGACCCATCATCCTCCGCACGACCTTCCCAGAGCAGCATTGATTCAACGCGAGCAAAAACTCTGGACTGGAATTCGACACAAATTGTCCCTTCGCCAGCAAAGCCAGGGTTTTCTCGGATCACATTCTTTTCCATAAAGCTAGCAGCCACACAGAGTAAAAGAGACGTGGGGGGGGGGGAGGGAGGATCCTTGCACGTAAGTTGGGCAGCAGTTCACTGAGCAAGCCCGCCTCTGCCGATGAGCCTCTTGTGCCGAAACCGGTCCAGGGTTTTGCTCGTGCGAATGAATGCTGCTGAAAATGACGCGCTTCAATAATTTAGTTTTTTTTTTGGGTTACATCTCGTCGATATAAACGTGTCGTTAAACCCGCCGCCGCCACCCGACACAGCCAATTTAGTAAGGTTTGTCACGTAAACAGAACGTGGCCAATTCGTTACTAGTACAGCACACCGGTGTTTTGGAGAGCAAATCCACAACATTTACAATGATGCGCTTGCCAATAGGCCGTACGGCTGATGGGGTTGTGGGGTAAATACATTTAGCATTATTTTACGTGGAGAGACGGACGATTTCTAAAAAGACGTCTGCTTATTAATTATTATTAAAATATATTCTCCACAACAAAGCGGGCTGATGATTATTTTGAGTTGCCAATTGACGGATTGTTCGAGAGGCAAGCCCCTGATTGGTGCCTTACAAAGCGCGCACACACACACAGGAGGAGCAGCAGCAGCAACACGAGAGACACTGCGCCCTCTAACGCAATTAAAAGGCCAGTCCACACACACACGGAGCAAACAGCAAATAAACAATACGAGGTCTGGACAAAGAAGGGCGACCACCCTACAGCCACGTGTGCTGCTGCTGCTGCTGCAGCAACATCCAGCCATTTAAACCGAGGGTAGAACGTCAACTTTTGCAATTCACCCACGAGGCCACGATAATAAATAAATCAATTCACTTTACTGGACGGAGGCAGTAACAACCACGTGGACGAGAATTGTACGACACACGCAAAGAAAACATCACAACAGTTCATCAGAACCAGTTCTGCGTCGATTGAAAACTTTTTTGACCGCTCTACCGCGGGGCTTTGGAACGCTATGTGACTCAACTAACACGATCGATCAGCCGATTGATCGATCGGTTGGAGCCAATCCCATTTGAATGAAGCCTCGATAGCGGAGCAATGCTTGTGTACAATCCAGCGCGGTCCGTGTATACCCTAGGACAATTATATGGAGCGATTAATTAAGAAAACGTTGTAATTGTTGATCGTTACGCAATCTCCACGCACACGCGTGCGCGTCGTACCACCAATCTCAAGGTAAGTGTGCGCGAGTTGGATTGTATTTAAGACTGTGGTATAGGGACTTCTCGCCCACCCTATACCTACCACTATTAAGGGCACGTGTACAGAGCTGATTTTCAGGCTGTGGTGTAAGGGAATTCTCTCGTCTGTCTTATACGGGCGAGAAGTCCCGATATGTTGCTACTTACTGCATGTACAGCACTGTACACACGTGACCCACGTGTGTGTGCTACACAAATACACTTGTGTAACACACACACACACGTGGCCCACGTGTGTGTGTGTGTTACACAAACACGTAACACACACATGTTGGGTGGGGAGCGGTCGTGTAGCGGGTAGCGCTACGAACCTGGCGACCCGGGTTCGATTCCCGATCACGGCCAACACCCTGCGACGATTATCTGAACCGATCCTGGACCTCCCCTAGGTCGACTCGGCCTTAAATGACTACACCTGGTGCAGTGTGTAATCATCGCCACTGGGGAGACAAAGGCGGCCGGGCGTGGTGTCGTTCCACCCACCCCTTCCGTGTGCCGTGCCGGCCTTCATAGGTGCTCGCTAACAGCACTTGCCCCACCAGTCTGTTAAGGCTACACGGGGGATCTTTGTAATTAGTGACACTAGCATTGCTGGTGATGTAAGAACCAGTTCTGGGTCAAGTTGGCTTAAAGTATAAAGTCCATTCACACACATCGTGCTAATGTCCTGGAGAGGGTGATGCGACTTTTAAGTACAAATCTGTAATTGACGAGAGAAATTCTCAACACGACGAAAACAACTTTTTTTAAAATGACAATTTAAATAAACGCACAAACTACAACCTTGCTGGAAGCAAAAGGCGGCCAGAAGTGGTTCCTGGCCACAAATTATCTTCTGAATCGGTTCTCTCCCACGAGGACCGACTTGATGTCTCTAATAGTCTGCTTCTGCAAAATGTATCAACAAATGTGACTTTGGGTTTTACGGTAAAGTCACGCAAGATAGACAGGTTCAAAGAAAATAACAAAGTTGTATGGAAACCCTCCCCGTAGAGGCGGTTAAAGATTTCAGAACATGAATTCCTGCGGTCACGAAAGCTGAAAGTCAAAATTCATCAACAAATGTTCACTACGACGTGGGTGGTGGCAGGGGGTGACTTTTAGTGCGCGTTATTGACGTGAAAACAACAACAACAACAACACTCACCACCAAAGTGTCATCCCAGCAGCAGCCATCTCGCCACCGTTCCATTGTTGAGTCCCAGGCTAAAGCCTCCGGCAAAGGGGCTTGTCAGGGTGGAGGGTACAGGGGGTCACCCGGGGTGTGTTAAGGAGGATGAGGGATGAGGATGGGGTACAGAGATCCGGGGGTTGTAGTCGGCCACTCCCAGTAGGGTCCGAGACCCTCCGAACTGGGTCACCTCATGGTCCGGGAGAAGGTGGAGCAGGCTGGTAGCAGCAGGGAGAAGGGGATCGAGCTCCTTCACGGAAGAAGGGGAGGAGGAGGAAGAGGAGATGCGGAGGGTGGTTTGACTTGAGTCTTTTTCTTTCTTGCGAAGAAGATCCGTGACCCGATCTCAGCGGGAACAATGTGCAAAAGTGCCACGCCACACCGCTTCCTCCTCCTCCTCCTTCTCAAAGGTTGCTCGACATTCAATTAGCTAACGCGTGGCTGAAGAAGGCGTCGTTTGTGAGTGAATCAATCGGTTTTTGTGTCCGATTGTAACGCAGTGCTGCAGGCTATGGGGCACCCACGCTTTGTATACACACCACTCGGTTGTTGATGAAAGTTGGCAAATCGGTTTGCCTCGGGGTGGCAACTGCAGTGTGGTGATCACGGAAACTTTGTCACGCTGCTGCTAGCTTCAAAATACTAACCCCTGCTGCTGCTGATATTGCTGCGTGTAATGCAATCATGATGATACTGCTACTGATGCTACCGCTCCTGCTACTGATGTGATGATACTGCTGATTCTGCTGTTGCTGATGATCCTGATGAGGCTGCCTTTGCTGCCACTGCTGATTATATTGCTCCCGCAGGCGATGTTAATACTCGAATGCTGCAATTTCTTCTCCCTGCTGAATGATATCGCTGCGAATGATGATACTCCTGCTGCTGCTGCTGATACTGAAGCTGCTGCTGCTGCTGTTGGCTGTGCAGCACGAACAGCTGAAAGACGAGCGGACTAGAGAGTTCGGCCCGCGTTTATTTTTGTAATTTCCTTCAGAGTTTAAAAATAAAAGTACCCATCCGACGACTCTCGCACGACCAGAGCCACGTGGACACAGCTGTCCATCTGCGCGCATTCACACGCGACACACACACACACATCGACAGTATGTGGACATTTGTCCTACAAAAGCAAATCCTAAACCTCGTGGCTAGGTGACTTTTTTCAAATGGCCCACGCAGAGTCAGCAGGGGTCCCCTTCCCAGCTCGGTTCTCTCCCCCCCCTTCCTCTCCCCGCCCCCGGCTTAGCCAGCCCATTCGAGGCGGCCAAACCAATTAGCTCCGTGCATCGCCACCACCAATGGTTTGTGATGGGCCCACTGGCCACCCCCTACCGAGCATTTAATGTTTTGCCCTCCCTCCCTCCCCCCTCCATCCACCGTTGCCCCCTTTGATATGTATAACATCCTATTGAGATGACGGCAGATATATAGATGGGAGTGCGATGCGGACATAAATAGAGCAGTGGTCAAGATGAGTTAAGATAGAGACGACGGCGAGGCGTTGTTGGTTTTGTAACAAGCAACTTTGTTGTACCCCTGCTACGCCACTGGAAGGGGAGCAGAGTCCACAAGGATATAAACGTAAGGCGTGGAAATGGGAGCGGGAGATTGGGGAGAAAAAGAATGGCAAATAAGAGGAAAATTATTTAAAGGGAATAGAAAAACTGCAGAAAATGGTCAAAATAAGATGAGGACAAGGAGGAAGAGGCTACACAAGGTCCCCGAAGCTGCTACACGGAGCAGCGTGTGTTTTCACAGAGGGCAGAAGGGGGTTAGCCACCACGGAAGTCATTTAGATCAAGGGAGGCACATTTCGATTTAAAGCTTTCGTGACTGCAGGGATTCATCTTCTTGGTTCTTTCGGTAAAGTCACGTAGAAGGGAAGTAATAAAATAATAAAAATAAAACATAATAAAATAAAATAATAAAATAATATACTATTTTATTATGTTTTATTTTTATTATTTTATTACTTCCCTTCTACGTGACTTTACCGAAAGAACCAAGAAGAAGGGTGGCACAGTCGGGTTTTTTTACAATCGGGTTTAATTGTCTTTTATATTAAACCCGATCATCTGAGATTGGGAGAAATTCGGTTTAATTGGTTCTAATTGCAGAAGCGCACTTCTCAACGATGGGCTTCATCCATTCCAAGCTAAGGAACTCACTGGCGCCCACGATTGTGGAGGAGAAGCTCGTGTCCATCAAGACCAACCTGCCCGCCACATTCTACGACTACCCCGTGCCCGACGGCCCCCCCCGAGTACGATAGCAGCACCGACGAGAAAGCAGCCTAAGCCTATAAGAGTTTCGTATTCAATAAACCAGGTTTTAATTCCCCAAAATCGGGTTTAATTGTATTAAAGAAAAAACCCGATGCCTGCCGCTGGAAAAATCGGGGCTTTTCCACCCATGATTTAGATGCTTTGGAGAAAGATATAGAGGTGATATGGGAGATATATAGAGATATGGGAGATATAGAGGTGATATGGGAGAGATCAAGACATGTTACTGAGCGAATGTTCACTGGCCTTGAGAATGTGAGCTGATGCTTGATGCACCACTGTTTTCGTGACTCTGTGAACCCTGAGTTGCCTCCCGCGGCCACCACCACGACCACCACCATCATCAGCAGCTCCACGGCCCAGAAACAGCAGACCAGCCTCCTCCCCCCATTCGCCAGACGCGGGTATATTTAGCTATCAGTCAGTGTGTGTGTTTTTTTTTCTCTGCAGGCTAAAAAGGTGTTGCTACCCAATAACACAACCGTGCATTTAGTGTCGAGGGTCGCTGGCGTGATGTCATGTTTGGCACACTGGGCTTACAATCCAGAGGTTACCGGTTCGATCTCCTGGCGCGACGGTTAAAATAATGGACAGACAGACAGCTTTTTTTAAATGCAACAAACCTCTGTCCACCCAGCAGATATCCATTGGTAAACGCCACAGTCGGCCGGCAGGTGGCGTGTGGTGGAGGACTGCAACGTGTGGCTGCGCCCACCTCTTCCAAGATGTCTGATCAGCGTAGTAGAAGAGTAGGCCAAATACCCACTAGAGGTATTGCTAAATCTGGTTGTGAGAATTGTCGTTGGATAAATTGCGCGTTAAATCCTTGTACACATTGATTTAGTGAGTTAATTTCGTAGCCTAACCCAGTGGTTCTCAACCGGGGTCCATGTGGATCCCTGGGGGTTACGTGGCAATGTCCCAGGGGGTACGTGATGAGATTTAGAAACGTGCGAAATTATATCAGACACGAGAATGGTGAATACTCATGTATGAATCTGCCAATATCAAATTACTACTATCAAATGTGAATCAATATGGTAACCATGAACGATGTTAAAAGGCCTTTTCTAAACTTATTGATCGTAAGCAATGTTTGGTTTCCAAGAGTAAACAGCGAGCGCGAACAACATTACATCACGCGTGCAGAGCGTCTGTTGAATTTGATCGCTTGCAGTTACGAGCTCACAAATTGGACAATTGGGTTAAAATATCGATGTTCATTTATTCATTAATTTAATTTATCAGAACCATGTTGGGGTCGGGTCAGGGAGGGGGGGGTACTTGAAACGAAATTCAACAAGGGGGGGGGGGGTTGTACCAGGAACCAGTGGCCGAAACCCAATAATTACGAATCCCATTATATCGGCTACGGAAACCCACGAGTGAAGTGAGTGCACGTGAGGTTACTCTCTTAATGCCCCCTGTAGATGAAGCGTTTCCGCTAGCAGGGGTCGTCGGAGAGAAATTGCATGGCTGCACCTTCATCGCCCTTCTGAACTGGTGCCAAAATAAGCGTAAGTTAATCGCCCCCATTGTCTTGAAGGAGGTCCTCCGTACATGCAGAGGAGAAGACGTAACCAAGACACATTCGATAATTGGTTTTTTACCCTTCTCTCTGGCAACAAAACTGACACCTTTTTTTTACAAGGAGTCATGTTTGCATAGACCACAATACCTGCAGTCATAATGCAAACAAAAAACACAACTCTGATAATGTATGCACTGTCCTTGAAGTTGATTGGTCCACACCCGAGACAGCTTTCCTTAGAGCCTAGTCTCACATGGGTTGGACCAGATGACGCCAAAAGGCGCACAACTCAAAGACAATGCACCATCAGAGTATGAGAGCTCGGGGTAAGCATTTATACCATTGGAACCTCATTTGCCAGTAAAAAATATGATAGTTCTTTTTTTAATCCTTTTATCTGGCAACAAAACTGACACCTTTTTTACAAGGGGTCATGTTTGCATAGAACACAATACCTGCAGTCATAATGCAAACAAAAAACATAACTCTGATAATGTATGCACTGTCCTTGAAGTTAATTGGTCCACACCCGAGACAGCTTTCCTTAGAGCCTAGTCTCACATGGTGTTGGACCAGATGACTCCAAAAGGCGTACAACTCAAAGACAATGCACCATCAGAGTATGAGAGCTCGGGGTAAGCATTTACACCATTTAGAACCTCATTTGCCAGTAAAAAAATATGATAATAGTTTTTTTTACCCTTTTATCTGGCAACAAAACTGACACCTTTTTTACAAGGAGTCATGTTTGCATAGACCACAATACCTGCAGTCATAATGCAAACATTCCTCATGTCGCCTTAACAGACTGTTGGTGCACGGCACACCACGGGATGGGTGGCAAACAACACGTCCAAACGCCTTTGTCTCCCGAGTGGCGATGTTTACACAGCAACGCACCCCTATGCATGGTTGCCACCTTTTCGACCCAAGTTTGTCACAACTGTGCAATTTGACTGTTACAAATTTCAACGCAACACCCTGGTCCTCTATCAGATCTCGGTGACAAATCATCAGAGGTGTGGACTCGAGTCATGTGACTTGGACTCGAGTCAGACTCGAGTCATGAATTTGATGACTTGCGACTCGACTTGGACTTGCATAACAATGACTTTGTCCCACCTATGAGATGTGGACTCGAGTCATGTGACTTGGACTCGAGTCAGACTCCGAGTCATGAATTTGATGACTTGCGACTCGACTTGGACTTGCATAACAATGACTTTGTCCCACCTCTGCAAATCATACATTTCTGCCTCGCGAGAACACAACGGATGCCATCAAATTACTGGACTATTCGGGTCAACCTTGGGTCAGTTGGCAACTCAAAGTCCAACACCGTGCTTCAGCTCCCAATTGTGGTTACTTCGAGTATTTTGGTGCTTAAATCTGAACACGATAAGCCCCTTTGTTGGGCTATCATTTGTGTTAGCCAGTTCGCTTGTGAAAAATAAGTTAATACCTCAGTGGGCTTTACCTGGTAAGATATAAAAAAAAAATATTTAAAGCTTTCGTGACTGCAGGGATTCATATTCTTGGTTCTTTCGGTAAAGTCACGTAGAAGGTAAATAATAAAATAATAAACAAGTGAGAATTTTATTGTTTGATATTTATTTTATTTTTTCCCTTCTACGTGACTTTACCGAAAGAACCAAGAATATATACAACATTGTTTAGCTTTACATGTTTTTTAAAAATATTTATTTCAAGTGATTTGTTTATCTTTCCTATAATTTACCACTCCTATCGTGTTTTTGTATTATTTGTTGCCGCTCTTACCGGACATCTATAAAACACCAACCCTCCAAAGAGCTTTAAAGATCATCAGCTTCTTCCTCCAGCCCCGAAATACATCAAAGTTGCCCAACAGCACGTGGCGCGTCGTTGTCGTCACGTCCGGTAGAGCCGCACGTGACTATGACGTCACCCCCACCCCTACCACTCCCACCATCACAGCTCCCCGGCCGTGTTTACGTTCCGTCTCGGTGACTCCCCCAACCCTCACAACCCTACCCCGCCGTGGCCTCGCGAAGAGCGGCGAGGCGGGCGGACACCGCGGTGCGAGAAGCCCTCGCCGCCATGCCGCCTCGAGCGCGCCGCGTCGGCTGAGCGCCGCGCCCCGCCTCGCATCTCTGGCGGCGGCTGCGGCCTACCTCGCTCTCGCGGGCCCTACCCATTTGCCTGAATGCCCTAACGGGCAAGGGGTGCGCCCTGCCCGGTAAGGCAGGAGGTTGAACTCCCCCCCCCCCCCCGGCCCAAAGCTTCGCTTCGACCAGCCCCTAGCCGTTCCCCTTAACCGCCGCGACCATGAGCGTGCGCGCATTTTCCCTCGTGCCCGTGACGGAGCGAGGCGACCTACCGCCTGCGGACGCCGTGGTGAGCTTGGAGCGAAGCGGCGAGCGGCTGTACGCGGGCGCCGCCAGCGGCATGCTGCACCGCCTCGCGATGCCCGAGGGCGCCGCCCGCGCTCGCCTCGTCTGTTCGCGGCCGGCGCCGCCGATGCCTCACGCGGGGCCGGCTACGTGTCTGCGCGCAGCCTCGGCGCTCGGTCACTTGCTGGTGCTGTGGGCCGACGGCTGCCTACGCGTCGTGGACATGGAGGCGCTCGGAGACGCGGCCGTGAGCGGTGCGGCGAGGCTGCGCGGCGTGGCGGCGTTTTGCCTCAACGAGAACCCCGTGGGCACGGAGGCGTTCTGCGTGCAGCTGTGTGTGGCGTCTATGAAGCGCAAGGTCGTGCAGGTAAACAGGGGCGCGATGTTGGCGTACGCCGTGTGAGGCCGGGCACTGTGTGTGGAGGGCGAGGGTGTTTGGTGGTCTTGCACGGATGTTGTGGAAACTCGCTTCCTGTGGATGTTGAGGAGGTTGCCCCGTGCCCCTGGCTCGTCGGGAGAAAGCAGCACAGCAAGTTGATTCGTCGCCATCTGTTTGCATCTGTACGGGGATAGAGTGTTGCTCCCTTGCGCGCGTCGTTTTTCTCCGGGTGCTCCAGTTTCCTCCAGCGTGTATAAACATTCGTTTTAAAATGCAAACCAAATGCAGGACCCACTTAAAAGAGTCATACGACGACTCAGTTTGGCGTTCCTGGATAAGTAAATCATTTTATTCTTATAAATGAAGGTAACTGCGGGGTCACGTGTCACCGTTTACACGTGTCAATCAACTGCGACAGGCGTCTGTTACCTGCGACCTTCACAATAAACCAACTTCCCCCTTTCACTGTCGTCTATTAACTAACTGAATCGATACAGAGGACAAGCCCAGCTTCCTGGTCGAGCCACATTCATTCGCATGCTCGATATTTTCTACTTCGCCGTCGCTGTCACTCCAAGGCAAGTGTGGCTGCGCACGTCTTTGTCAGCGTGTCGCAGTTGTTCCAATTGAGTAATTTGCATTTCCCACAAATTACCAAATTGGAATATGCACAGCAATGATCATTCGGACTACGAAAAACTTGGCAGGGACTGAGCGATGCCTTCTTAAGTAAACAAGCATAGAATACCATTGGAACCTCATTTGCCAATAAAACATATGATAACTGGTTTTTTAGCCTTTTATCTGGCGCGCCTTTTGGCGTCATCTGGTCCAACACCATGTGAGACTAGGCGCTAAGGAAAGCTGTCTCGGGTGTGGACCAATCAACTTCAAGGACAGTGCATACATTATCAGAGTTATGTTTTTTGTTTGCATTATGACTGCAGGTATTGTGGTCTATGCAAACATGACTCCTTGTAAAAAAGGTGTCAGTTTTGTTGCCAGATGGAAGGGTAAAAACCAATTATCGAATGTGTCTTGGTTATGTCCTCTCCTCTGCATGTACGGAGGACCTCCTTCAAGACAATGGGAGCGATTGACATACGCTTATTGTGGCACTTGTTCAGAAGGGCGGTGAAGGTGCAGCCATGCAATTTCTCTCCGACGACCCCTGTTAGCGGAAACGCTTCATCTACAGGGGGCATTAAGAGAGTAACCTCACGTGCACTCACTTCCACTCGTGGGTTTCCGTAGCCGATATAATGGAATTCGTAATTAATGGGATTCGTAATTATTGGGTTTCGGCCACAGTGGTTGCCAGATAAAAGGGTAAAAAAACAACTATCAAGCATAGAATAATAACCGTTTTCCTCATCATCACTGCAGCATCGTTCAAGTTGCTCGTCTGTGCTATTCCGCTGCCTCCACAGATTTACCTGGTCCGCGGGGACCGCATTCAGCCACTGCGTGACCTCGCGACCCCGGAGCTGCCCGTTGCCGTGGCAGCAGACGGAGCCTTTGTGTGCGTCGCCATGACAACGCGATACGTGATGCTCAACTCCTCCACGGGAGCCTGCCAGGTTGGCCAAGAGCAATCGGCGTTGTTCATTCACTGCCATGTGCAGACACGCAGCAGTAGATTGATTATGGCCGATGATGATGAGTAGGTATGTGGGGTGGAGCAGCAGCAGAGTTGCTGTCGCACTGACCTGTGAATCCAGTGAACTGAGTTTGATTCCCTGGCCATGGCTAATATTGGTTGTGAGTTATATCTGAGCCCATCTCTTTATCCACTCCACATTCCCCTTAATATCCTGGCTTACCACTCCGCACCACCTAATTTTATGCCTGTCTCTCTGATGATTCCATGTTCACCTTCTGATATGGTGTTGACCTTCTTTCAGCTTGTCTGCGATCGGTATCACTCTTGCATTTTTTCCCAACCCTTCATGTTATTATCGATTTGCACCTTTGCCGTTGCTGTGCAAATCCACCATCGGGGGGTTATAAGGGTTGAAATAGATTTTTGGTGCTCGAACGTGACAACAAATGGAGCTCGATTCGATTAGCGATTCCATGACCATTGGAATCAATAATTTATTCCCAAAAAGGACCTACCGTCCTGCGTCACACGTGGGAACAGAGGTTTCAAGTAATAAATATCTAAATGTTTATTGACCGGTTTTTTCGTTTTCTCATTCGCCGCCCGACTGCGCTGCCCAGGAGCTGTTCCCGAGGGAGCAAGAGGAGGAGGAGGATGAGACGGAGGGGTCGGGGGGGACCACCGCCCCCATCGTGAAGCGCATCGCCAAGGAGGAGTTCCTGCTCACTGGGCCCGGCTCGCTCGGTCAGTCTGCCCGCCTGATTCATCAGCCCATTGTGGCAACATCCGTTGTTGTACACTGTGCTGTGTTCCCTGCCTCTTCACCAACCCGCACTGACAAGCGTGGTGTGAAGTACAGTCGGCTCTCGATTATCCGGAGTAAGGTGGGGCCAGGCGAGGTTTGGCCTGGATAAAACAAAGACACGGGTAATAAAAAACGATGTAAATTAGGCTCTCCTTCCCCTCCCTCCCGTGCCTAACCCCTACAGCCAAATTCCTCCTTTCCCCCCCCCCCTCCCATGCCTATATAAAACCACAACAGCAGATAATTTTTCTCACCTGAAGACGGCCGCTTGTGTTGCGACCGAAACTTTGTGTTTTCTTTTATTATTTTTTCTAACTACGATGATTGCTTTCTCCATTTGCCAGCATATACAGTTCAGAGTGAAAATTGCGCTTTCAGGAATTGCTGCGGGGCCTATCTTGCACGACAGCTGGTGGTGTGACACAGGCCGGGGGTGAACCCAGACGCTGAGCTACGAGGAGGTTGTTGGGTAAATTCGACCATGTCACCTCATTGTATTCCTTGCCGACGCCGACCTACTCTTCGCCGCTGTCCGCAGGAATGTTCGTGACGTCGGAGGGTGTGTCGCGTCGGGCCCCGGTCCGCTGGGGCGATGGCGTGCGCGGCGCCGCGCTGGCACCGCCGTACCTGCTGGCGCTGGGGGCCCAGCTCCTCACCGTGCACAGCCTCCTGGACCAGCAGCTCAAGCAGAGCATCCCCTTCACGGGCGGGCACTGCCTCGACAGCCTGGAGGGTACGTTGCCCAACGACTCATGTCTACGCCCCCACAGCCAAGCACCCACATCTTCCCCGTTCTTTCGACGGGTTGTTGACATGAACAACCGCGCCTCCGATCAGCATAGTTGGCTACGCACGTTTGTGAAAGAAGATCAACATGCATACGTACATCGTTCAGACTGTTAAGACAAGCGAGTGGGCTTGGGTAGGACACGTCGTTAGAGGGGATGTTGGCTGTTGGGCGAGATTGAGTACGAGGTTGCAGGCGAGGAGTGGAACGAGTCCGAGAAGATGTCCACCGGAGCGATGAAATCAGCTTGTGGTGCGTGGGTGCCAAGTGGATTGTTACATCACAGGATCAGGAGAGATGGCGACATTGGAATGACCATGGCTGATGGTGTTTTCGTTCGTGAAGGTGTTGGAGTGGGTAAAGGTGTTTCAGTGAGTGTTCGTGTGTCTAGAGCCTAATCTTGATTTGAAGCTTTCGTGACTGCAGGAATTCATATACCTACGTGACTTTACCGAAAGAACCAAAGAGTATGTCTAGAGCCTGTTTTGGTAATGCATTGCTGTAAGAGGACCACCCCACGGCCATGTGGATCATGGGAATAATTTGAGCACCGTTCATCGCGCTGGTCATTGTGGGTTGGTGAAAGAAGGGTGGCCGGGGCCAGTTCATGGGCACCACGGTTGCGAGATGTTAACTACCTCGCCTGGTATACAGGAGGTCGTCGGTTCGATCCCGACCCTGACGCCTGCTGATTTATTATTTTATTTTGTTTCTATTAATTTTATTTTTTACCTACGTGACTTTACCGAAAAAACCTAAGAGTATGAATCCTTGCAGTCACGAAAGCTTCAAATCTAGAATTAAAGTGATAGCAATTTTATCGACCCTCTGGAGGGATGCTGGGCCGAGTCAATCCACCCATCGAGGATTTGAGCTCGCGACATTCTTATCGCGAGCTGCTCTCTCTACCCATTAAACACTTCCTCGCCAGAGGTGCCGGGTAACCGGTATTGTGCGCCCGATAGTACGGGCGTGACGATTGGTTGCGGTGACGCCGGCGGGGGCGCCCTTGCGTGCTCGCGGTGCAGGGAAGCTGCTGGCGTGCGCGGGCGGCCAGCTCTACGCGCTGGAGCCGTGCTCGCTCGAGAGCCAAGTGGGGGACCTGCTGGCGGGAGGCCGCGTCGACCAGGCGCTGGAGCTGGCGAGGGCGTCGCGTCACACGATGCCCCGCGACCGCTATGCGGTGAGCTTCTCGCGAGTGAACGCACCATCGAACGCACCATCGCACGAACGCACCATCGCACGCACGCGGGCGACACGGCCGAGTGGTTGCACGCTTGCCCGCTCGCTCGTTGTACTCTGTTGAGCTTGAACTTCTTTCGCACCGTACATAGCCAACCATGATAACACTGGTCAACACACTTTTTCTGGTATAAGGTATTCCAACGGTTTAAAGGTAATTTTGGGGTGCTGATTCCAAATCTGGCATCAGTTTTTGTCTTTCACGTCAGGTTTTTGAGATCTCAAATATTGCATTTTCAATAAAAACTGCAGAAGAAAAATATTAAATAAATGTGGATATCTACATAAAATGATATTATAAACACACTATCCTAAAAATACAGCACCATATTTTAACACTAAAGCAGTCACTGGCTCGCAACAACTTGCAATCATAAGTGACAGAGTTAATTTCGGGTAAAATCAATGAAAATGGGGTATGCCGATAGCATAAAAATGAGATGTGATAGAGCAAATCTGAGATCAGATTTGGAATCAGCACCCTGAAATGAGTCTAAAACAGCTGCAAAAGTCCAGGCCAGAATTTTTTTTTTTGTTGACCAGTGTAATCAGAGGGTACTCTCAGGTTAGAGCGCTCCGGTTTGTTGGGCTGCATATTCCTTCAATCTGCATCGACAAATGGGCCCCCTTGAAGTCATAATTTCTCTCCAGTTTTACAGAGAAGATGCTGGAAGTTAGACACCACGTACTGATACGTTCCCGCTTGAACGCATATTCTTCTGATATATAAACAGACAAGAATACGTGCATTCGACACATCCTTGTCTGTTTACATACAAGTACAATAGCCACCCTATATGTGTGTTTAAACGTTTCTAATTTAATTCATCATTGTACTTTGATTTTAAAAATGTATCTGCCCGAGGCCAACTTCTGCTCATGGAAATGTATCATTTAACATTGGTTTAATTTTCGTGAAATATTTTCAATTCCTCACGCGGAGAGCCCTGTAGAGCGGTTAATGCGCACTGCTCTGCGAGCCCGGGCACTCGACTTAAATTGCGGCGCGCGGGCAACGTCAGTGACGAGAAGAACTGAACCGGTTCCTGGGCCTTCCCTGAGGTCCACGCAGTCTGAAACGAGTACCCGGTACTGTGTGCACTTGCCCCAACATTCCGTTAAGGCTATACGGGGATCGTGTGTGCTGCGCATTCCCAGTCGCTGTACGAGCGCGTGAAGCAGCAGGCGGGCTTCGTGGAGTTGGCGTTGGGCCGCCTCCCTGAAGCCACGGAGCTTTTCAGGTATCGGCAGTGCCGGATCAAGCTAGTGCGGGGCCTGTAGCAAATGTTATAAATGGGCCCTACATAAAAAAAATACACAAATATTAAAACACACATTTTATTACTTGCATAGTAAAGTAATTGTATTTTTAAATTTGCTATACAGCCACATAATACGACAAATCGCTAACCTTAAACACCAAAGTCGTTCATAAAAGTTGAAGGCGGTATAGTACTATAGTAATAGAGCAAGTGCAGATTCACTGAACCGGAATTCATAGCTTGAAAGCATTTGGCGCGGGACCCTTGAAATTGCGGGGCCCATAGCATATGCAACTTTTGCTACTAGGATAATCCGGCACTGGGTATCGGACAAACTGAGTTAACACGGGAACAACAACAACAACAGCTGAGTGGTTGCTTGACTTACGTCAGAAACACCAAACCCAATGGCGTAGCGAGGTTGGCGTCAGCCTTGGTGCAAGCGGTGAAATGGGCCCTCCCTCCCCAATTTGTCCCCCAATTATTCATAGCCATGTCTGTGGGCAGGGTGTCGTAGTGGTAACACTAATACCTCGCAGTAAGAAGGACCTGGGTTCGATTCCTGAATTGGTTACCTTCTGCGTGGAGTTTGTATATTTTCTGAATGGGTTTCCTCCGTGTTCGCCAGTTCCCCCCACAAGCAAAAAAACACACACTATAACTGCTATTGGCTAAAATCCCAATCTTGACAATTCAGTGATGAAATTACTAATTTAATTAATGGTTGTTGCAGTTAACTATTAATCGAACGTGTTGTTAAATTGACGAATGGTGACTCGACAGGAGCGGCCGCCTGGACGTGCGCGAGCTCGCCTCGCTGGTGCCCGACCTCCTGCCGCCCTCCTCCTCCTTCTCGCGCACGCACCCCCCCCTGCACCCGCACGCCGACCTCACCACGCTCGCCGGGGGACGCCCCCACCTCGCCGCCTCCGTCCGCCGCTTCCTCGCCTCCCGCCTGGCCGAGGCGCGCGCCGCGGGGCCCCCCGACTCGCGCGCGGTCGTGCTCATCGGCGGCGGCGGGGGGGCGCTCCCCAGCCCCCCCCCGCCCGGCCCGCCGGGCTGGCGGGAGGACGTGGACACGGCGCTGGTGAAGCTGTACGCCGAGGAGGGGGACGAGCGGCTCTTCGACCTGCTGGCGGGCGGCGACTGCGCCGCTCACCTGCAAGACTCTGCCGCTCACCTGGAGCGCCTCGGCAGGTGAGTCTTCTTGAGTCTGTGGGCGCGCGTGTGTTTTGTCGGGAGTGGGGAGCGCTACCAACCTGGCGACCCGGGTTCGATTCCCGCTCACGGCCAACACCAGTGACGATTATTTGAACTGGTCTACTCAGCCTCAAATCAGTACCTGGTGCGGTGTGTAAACATCGCCACTGGGGAGACAAAGGCGGCCGTGCTTTGTGCTGGCCACACACCCCCTCGTGTGCTGTTGCGGCCATCATAGGAGCTCGTAAACAACACTTGCGCCAACAGTCTATTGAGGCCACAAGGGGGATCTATTTCTTTGTCGTGGGGAGACAAAGGTGGCCAGGCGCGTTGCTGAATACGCCATCACCTCGGGCGCCGTGCTGCTTTTAGTAGGAGCTCGCAAACAGCATTTTCTCCGACAGTCTGTTTAGTGCAATACGGGGGCACACGAGTTGATGAGATCCCTCCGTCCCTGTGTGTGTTATCTCCTGCGTGTGCACTGCAGGTATTTTGCACTCGGCCTGCTCTACCACCACCATCAGCAGGACGACGTGGCGCTGCAGGTGAGGCCTCGCGGGATTGAACCTTCGCACGCCCACTGGGTCCACCCGCTAGCCAGTGCCGGATTATCCTAGAAGCAAAAGTAGTTACATGCTACGGGCCCCGCGCTTTCAAGGGCCCCGCGCTAAATGCTTTCAAGCTATAAATTCCGGTTCAGTGATTCTGCACTTGCTCCATTACTACAATTTAATGTCTTTAATATGCAAGTAAACAGCCTGTGTAAGTCTACACGGGGGGGATCTTTTGTCTTCGTGTTCTCACCAGTACTGGGTGCGAGTGGTTGACGGGGAGCTGAGCGACGCATCGCGGCCCGACCTCTTCTCATTCGTCATCGACTTCCTGAGCTACTGCCCGAGCGCCACGCTGGTGTGGAGGCACTCCGCCTGGGCCCTGCGGCGCAGCGAGGAGGTGAGCTCACCGCCAGCGGCGGCGCGCGCGGCACACGCCGAGCGTCGTAGCTGTCGAGTGTGCAGGCGGTGGTGCCTGCACTGAGGGCCCATGGTGCTAGGGGGGGGGGTGGGGGGGAGAGGATGGAGGGGGGCTACGCAGTTGAGGGAAGGTAGGCAAGGGAGAGCACTGGCAATTGGTCGTGGGCAGCGTAGGGCAGTGTGGGCTGCGTAGGCTGCGTACGGCCGCGTAAGGCTGCGTAAGGCAGCGTGGGCAGCGTAGGGCAGCGTAGGGCAGCGTAGGGCAGCGTAGGCATTTGCCTGGGGTTTTGGAGGGGCCGGCAATGTCAAGTTTGTGGGCCATCTCGTTCGGAGTGGGTAAGCCTCATGATGGCCACGGACCGTTGGAAATGTACGTATATATGTTGCACTTCTTGCGCACCGTAACGTAGTCAACCGCGCGAATCGAAAATGAAGTTGCGTGTCGCGTGAAGTCGCGGTGCCGTGTGATGTGAAATTGCGGGCCGTTTGAATTTTCAATTGCGGGGCCGCCATGATATGAAGTCACGAGCTGTAGGTTCCCCACCGCCTACTCTGCACGCTTGACGACTGGAGCGTCGCCCGGTGCCGCGAATGAAAGGGGGCTCCATGTTGGCCGCTCAGACAGGAGTCCACATCTTCACCAAGCGGCCGTGGCGAGAGGAGGGGGAGGCGCGGGGGAGCGAGGAGCTGTGCCCCGACGAGGTGGTGCGGTTCCTGGGCCAGTTCCCGCGTGCCCTGATGGCCTTCCTGGAACACCTGGTGCTGGAGAGGCGGGTGCAGGTGTGATCGCACGTCCACGGCTGTGTGCAAGTGTGCATGCGTTGACTCGTGTGTGGTGAGCGGCAGTGCATCGATTGGCGCGCTACGAACCTGGCGACCCGGGTTCGATTCCCGCTCACGGCCAACACCTACACCAGTGACGATTATATGAACCGGGACGCAGTATATTGACCCACCATGGGTAATCAGTGATGATAAAAATGGTAGTGATGATAGTGATGATGACTTTGCTGATGTAGATGATTGTGGTGGTGATGATGATGATGAAAATGGTGAAGGTGTTTCTGATGAAGATACTAACTTTAATGACTGTGATGGCGATGGTGATGTTTTCATATGGCCGATGAAGAGAAACAATAGAGATTCAGTTCTGAGCTGATTCAGCCACTCAGTTGCTTTGTCTGAGAGTTGGGGAATTGCAGACACACTTACCTACCGAACTACCCACCAACTCACCCACCCATTGCATTTATATTTAAATTTGGGGAAGTGAAAAATGAATCGCTGCACGGGTTGTTGTTCGATGCTGCCAATCCAGTTTCACGCAGCCCTATTCGGGCAGTGTGGTGGTGGGTTCACTGATGAGCTGTGTGTTGTGGAAGCTGGGCAGTGTGGTGGTGGGTTCACTGATGAGCTGCTTGTTGTGGAAGCTGGGCAGTGTGGTGGTGGGTTCACTGATGAGTTGTGTGTTGTAGAAGCTGGGCAGTTGAGTGGTTGGTTCACTGATGAGCTGTGTGTTGTGGAAGCTGGGCAGTGTGGTGGTGGGTTCACTGATGAGCTCTGTGTTGTGGAAGCTGGGCAGTGTGGTGGTGGGTTCACTGATGAGCTGTGTGTTGTAGAAGCTGGGCAGTGTGGTGGTGGTGGTGGCGATGGACTTGCTGAACAGGGTGTGTGTTAGGCACATTGAATCCCACGCGTTGGTCCACGCTGTTTCAACGCTGAAGTTCCCCTCGTGCAGAGTTTGTGCCGCACGTTTCCAAAGCGGCCGAGTTGTGGATCTCATGGCGCGGACGCGGAAATTTGTATTCGGATCGTCGTCGATTGGAAGGAGATTTGGGCCGACATCCAATCGGTGCCGTCAACGGAGCAATACAACATCGCGCCGAATATATCTGGCGGTGCGATATTTGACGGGACATGGTGGTGATGATGATGATGATTTTGAAGATTGTGAAAATGATAATGATGGCGGTGGTATTGACGATGATGACTGTGATGGTAGTGGTGTTGACGATGTTGATGACGACGATGATGGTGGCGGTGTTAACTGTGATGATGGTGGCGACGTGGCCCAGGAGGAGAGGCACCACACGCACCTCGCCACACTCTACCTGGAAGACGTCCTCGACATCCTGTGCAACCATCAGCCTGACGACCACGGGGGGTCACCGGGGGTCACGGCGGGGTCACAGGGCGCCAAGCTGGCCGGGGCACGGGCCAAGCTGCAGCTCATGCTGCAGGAGTCGGAGCTCTACCGTGCAGAGTTCCTGCTCGGTGAGTGGTGGTGGAGGTGGTGGGTAGAGAGACACGGGGAGTGTGGGGACAGACACGGGGAGTGTGGGGAGAGACAGGGGGAGTGTGGGGAGAGACACGGGGAGTGTGGGGAGAGACAGGGGGAGTGTGGGTAGAGACAGGGGGAGTGTGGGGAGAGGCTAGGAGAGTGTGGGGAGAGACAGGGGGAGTGTGAGGAGAGACACGGGGAGTGTGGGGAAAGACACGGGGAGTGTGGGGACAGACACTGGGAGTGTGGGGAGAGGCTAGCAGAGTGTGGGGAGAGACACGGGGAGTGTGAGGAGAGACACGGGGAGTGTGGGGAGAGGCTAGGAGAGTGTGGAGGAAGACACGTGCAGTGTAAAGTGGAGCCCAGGCAGGTGGCTTCATCCCTCTAGATGTTTAGAGTTAGATGGGGCCCAGCTCTTGACGGTGCTTGACCCCCTTTTAAAAGCAATCTCATGAAATATGCAATCTGGCCACCAAGCCTTTAATTCCCTATTTATATAATAATATATTGTCATCGTCGAAATACCGCTGGATAAACGCCTCCCTTCCGTCCCCTCTACTCCCACCCTCGCCCCCCCCCCCCCCCTGTCTCACTGCTCTTCCTTCCCCTCCCTGCAGGGAAGCTGGGCGCCTCTCCGCTGCTGGCCGAGCGGGCCTTGCTGCAGGGCCGTCTGGGCGACCACGGCGGCGCCCTGCACACTCTGGTGCACGGCGCGCACGACCTCCCCGCGGCACGCCGCTACTGCTCTCGCCACCCGGACCCGGCCCAGCGCCGCCGCCTCTTCCACCTCCTCCTCTCCGCCTGCCTGGTGCCGCCGGCCGGGCCCTGCCAGTCCAACGGGCCGGAGCGCAGCGCCGCCCGCAACGGGACGGGCGCGGGGCCCGACGACGACGGCGCCTATGACGGGCACGACGGCGCGCGCCGTGCCATCGAGACCGACGCGGTGGCCGTGGCGGACCTGCTGAACGGCGAGGCCCCCGAGTTCGAGGCGTCCGCCGTGCTGGCGACGCTGCCCGAAGGCTGGTCGGCGGGGCTGCTGGCGCCGTTCCTGCGCACGGCGCTGCGGGTCAGCCTGCACGCGCGGCGCACAGCGCAGGCGCAGCGCGGGCTGGCGTGCGCACAGAACCTCGCGCTGCGCAAGGAGAAGGTGAGAGAATGTGTCCTTGTGTCCGTAACGGGGAGACGGTGCCGTAGCGGTTAGCCCGCTGGACTACTCGCTACTCACTAAGCACCAGGACCCCCTAGCCCCTACACACTAACCAATATCCCCTAGCCCCTCACCCTAGCCCCTACACACAGCTGCTTACACGAGTCCCCGACACACTAAGCATGCCGGTCGCATTGTTAATGCGCACCATTTGTTATGCTGCGCTCCGAACCCGGCGACCCGAGTTCGATTCCCGCTCGTGACCAACACCAGAGACGATTATTTGAACAGGCCTTGGGCCTCTCCTAGATCGACTCAGCCTCAAATGAGTACCTGGTGTGGTGTGTTAACATCGCCACTCAGGAGACAAAGGCGGTCGGGCGTGGTGCTAGCCACCCAGCCCCCTTCGTGTGCCGTGCCAGTCTTCATAGGTGCTCGCTAACAGCACTTGCCCTAACAGTATGTTAAGGTTTCTGAGGGATCGTTGTCTTGTGTGTCCATAACGGTGCGGGCTTTATGACTGCCGTAAAGATGATCCTGTATGAATCAAACTGTGCTAAAAAGGGGCATTGCGATTGGCTACCTACTTTATTAATTACCGGCCAAATTTATCCAAAGTTTTCCCAAAACTTGGAGACAAAAAACGAGAGCAAAAAAAACTACTTTATTTACAAATATGCACACGCTTTTTGCCCTCCCCTTTGGCTTCTGTCTTGCGAATCAAATACTTCCAAAGACGAGCACACGTTGGAACGCGTTACATAATTCAAGCGCAATTTCAAGCAGGTAGGTTTTGCGAGCGTCGTAGTTTTGGATGCGCGCAAGCGATCATCGTCCGTTCTCACTCGTCGTGCGGCGCTGTCCTCTGCCCATCCGTGCCTCCATCTGCCCCCCCCCCCACACACCCATCGCCCCCCCCCCCCCGTAGGCCTCTCTGTGCCTGCGGCCCGTGGTGCTCACGGAGCGTACCATCTGCCCCATGTGCCAGGGGGTGTTCTCCGAGCCCGAGTTTGCGCACTACCCCAGCGGCGCGGTGGTGCACCCGGCGTGCGCCCGCCAGCGCTCGGTGTGCCCCATCACGGGCCACGTGTACTCGCCGTGACGGCGCCCGCCCGCCCGCCCCGTCCGTCCGTCCACTCCATTGTGTCGTAAAACTTTAAAAACTATTGGCCAAGCCGCTGCTTGGTTGCGGCGTCGTCGGACCCAATTCGCCACGAGTCGAGGATTTCACCAATTTTTTTTTTTTGCGCGGAAACTTTGTGACAAAGCGAACAAGAAGACCAGGGCTTTAATGTCAGCTGGATCGGTTTGGGTCAGCGACCAGGGAAAAATGTTTCCACACCCGGCAACATTGCATCCAGGTATCCATCTCGCTGTGGCTGTGGCCGCTGGTCACTTGCACACCTGCTCCAGTCTGCCAGCGACCCGGAAAATATTCCATTAGGGGAATTGAGCCCTGAGAAGGACCCAACTGCGAATTCTACCCTGCCAAAAAATACTCGGTTATGATGATGATGACGCGGGGCCTGAAGTCATGAATTTAAAGAAATGTCTCCCTCGTGGCGATGAACGGAAGGGTTTGCCCTCGCCGGAAACAAACCACGACCATATCCTCAATTAATGATTTTACTTTCCTAACCTTGGTTTTGCGATGTATCCGTGAGCGACGTGTCGTGGGATCGCTCACCTGTGCATGCGGATGGGGGGCATGCCGCTAAGCGGTGGTCGCTGCTCGTAGGGACGCGCATATCATGAGAGCAGGGCTGGGGAATCTTTTCTTTGCCGAGGGCCAAATAGAACTGGCACACATGTGGCGGGCAACAGCACTTGAAAAACGCACACACCTTAGATATATATGTAATAATAGCGTACAAAAATAATTGAGGAACACCTATAATTTTAGAAACGCAGTGCTGCCAGGTGGAAAAATATTGCCCTTTAGTGCCCGATGAGATGCTTGCAGTGACAATGAATTGCGGGCCACTGTTCGGAGGTAGTTAGGCCCCTTTGGTGGCCGCCGGCCATATGAAACAAAGTAATGGGCTGCATCTGGGCTGCATCGGCCATAGTTTCCTCACCCCTGCTTTTAGAGTAATTGCGGCAAATATAGGACAGACGTAGAGAGACGCAGCTCGCTGTCGGCTCATCGTGTTTTGTTTTTTGATCGATTGCTATTGCCGTCCATTTGGTCCTCATCTGAAGAGGGGAGACCCCTTGGCTCTGGCCAGCCGGCCTCCGCGAGCTCGGCATAGACCGTAGAATTGTCCGGCTCTTGTCGGCTCTGGCCTAGATGTGAACGTGACTCGTCCAGCTTGCACGGCGTCGTGTTGTGTGGCGTCGTGCTGGATCGTGCGGCTGCAGAGAGTGGAGGGTGCCACCGTCAAATTGTGACCCCCAGGCGAGAGATACACCCGGTTAATTATTAAATAGACGTGTAATGACTCGTCGATTAAAATAGATTCATATGCTCACAGCACACGCTTAAAATCGCACATCTCAGAATTTCTTGTTTACAATTTATGATAATTATATACTCATATCAGCGTGTGGTAATTGAAACGAGACAAAAGATATGGGGTAGACTATTAACAGAACAACGGTAAGAACGGGACGAAACAAAATTAATTCTTTACTTGAATCGTGACAGTATTCATTGGATCACCATGAAGGTGAATTGCCACGTGTCCTTTCTAGATTTGAAGTTTTCGTGACTGCAAGGGTCCATACTCTTTGGTTTTTTCGGTCAAGTCACGTAGGTAAAAAATAAAATAAAAATAAATTAAATCACGACGTTTTGGAGGCAACACAAGCTTCCGTCTTCAGGTGGCACCGTCACAGCAAAATTGCTGTATCAAGTGGGGAAAACTCTAAGAGACACGAGACTATGTCACATGTCCGTCACTCGGTGTTGAGCCGTGTGGTGATGAGACCAGGTGAGTAAGCTGTGCGATTTATTGTGGAATTGTGGGACTTAGGCGAGGGGGGGGGGGCTTATTGATATATATTTTTTTACCAGCGAGCCAAGGTAATGACAGGTGATTTGAGGTGCGTGTTGCTATGGGGGCCCATGTTGAGTTACCAAGGGGGCATATGGACGGTTGCCCCCTTTCCAAAATCTTTGGGGTGCGAAGCTGCCCCCTGTGACCTATGGTCTCGCAGCCATGACATGCAAGCCTGCTGATTATAGTTGACACGTAGCACACCCTTAATATGGTTGATAGGGTTAATATGACGTTTTTCCACTATGATGGCAGGGCTATAATTGGCATGGGTCCTCGTGGGAAGGATAATTAAATGCCCGCCCTCTTAATTTGTAGCATGGCAGATCGCCCTACCTGGTCCGCGGGCACTGGTAGCTTCGCCACTGATGGTCACCCCACTTACGAACACGGCGGTTTGGATGTGGGCCACACGGCAGGACGGATGGCTGGAGCAAAACACTCGTCGGCTTTGGAGGGTAGCTGATCGGTGGCAGTTCAGGGGAAGTACTCTAAGGATTGCGTCTGTGCTGTATGTTTTTGTGTGCATTGGGGGGTGAGTACAATGTGGTAGCGCACTGCGCTAAGAACCCGGTGACTTGTTTAATTCCCAGCTGTGGCTAACGGTGATAAGTGTATAATGCAGTCCTGGTCCTCCCCAGATAGACTCGGCCTTAAATGAGTACAGTACCTAGTTCTGTGTGTAAACATAAACACTGGGGAGACAAACTGTCTAATGAGGCTGCCCTCACTACTCCCTCGTGTGCCGAGGTTACCTTAATAGGTGATCGCTAACAGCGCTTACCCCAAAAGCCGATAAGGCTATGCGGGGGTATTTTGTGCGTGTGCGAGCAGGTTTGCTTGTGAGTTCATGGCATGTTACAAAAGAATGAGTGATGCGGAGTATGTGTGGATGTGTGTGTGTGCCCTTTGGTTATCTGTATGAACGTGCCTTGTCATTGTACGTGTGGAACTTTCACACCTCCGATTTGCACGGTTGGCTACGCAGAAGTTGTACGTACATAGATGCAACTTGTTGAAGCCGATGCATCTCCCAGTAAATCCCAGATAGTTAACCCATAACATCTAGTTCCGGCCCATCGCCTGCCACCTAACCTGGCACACAGCTGCTGTGGTGATGCCACTCGGTGGCGAATGGTGGCCGTTGTACATGCATGTGGTACACTCTTCATAACACCTGGTTCCGACCTATCACCTGCACCTAACCTGGCACACAGCTGCTGTGGTGATGCCACCCGGTGGCGAATAGTGGCTGTTGGAGGTGCATGTGGTGCGCGCTTCACCTGGAATTGCGTCGGATCTCGGAAGCTCAGCAGGTTTGCGTCCGGATACCGCTTCTTGGGTCGATGGCCACCGAGCACAAATCGGGTGTCATGGGCCTTGCGGGTCGGTGCTTGGCAGTAAAAGAGCGCAGTGCTTCCGTTCTTACACTCGCCAATCTTCCCGGCCTTCTCCGACCACTGCCCAGCATGGTCAAGTATTGTCAAGTGACCCCACGACCCGCCCAGGTGTGGTGGAGGCCCTCATCCAAAAGTGGATTGATAACAAGGGCTCTTTATGTATGGTATGTATATACTAATGTATGAATGTGCATCTGTGAGGGTCTGTGACGATGGGCCAGTCCAAAGTTCGCAGAATTATTACATTCACAACGATATCAATCCTCTTCTTGGTTATTTCGGTAAAGTCACGTAGAATGGAAATAATAAAATAATAAAAATAAAACAAAATAATTCTCACGACGTTTGGGCCACAACGCAAGCAGCCGTCCTCAGGTGGAGAGCAGGTCTGTCGAGAAGACAGAGTGACTGCAAGAATTCAGACGCTGTCTTCTCGACAGACCTGCTCTCCACCTGAGGACGGCTGCTTGCGTTGTGGCCGAAACGTCGTGAGAATTATTTTATTATGTTTTATTTTATTATTTTATTATTTCCATTCTAAGTGACTTTACCGAAAGAACCAAGAAGATGAATCCCTGCAGTCACGAAAGCTTTAAATCGAAAGATATCAATCCTCATCGATGTGTCGGCTTTCAGTTTCCGACCGACTCAGCGGCGGCAGGGGGATCGGCTCGCGCTGTCAGAAGGTTGCGAGTTCAATTCTGACTCTGTTGGTTGACTCAGCCCCACGGCGTATTGGCAGCCACTTTCACCCCCCCGGTTCGGCGTGCATCACACGGCACCAGCAGTCTCGCCGCGTTGTGCTGGTGTAACGTGCGGGAGTAAGGGCGATTTCACCGGTTTAGCGCAAAAAAAAACATTTGTAAGAGTCGCTGCTGTTTCTCCACGACTCAATTGCACGCTGCCTCCCAAGCTCGTAATAGACATGTCCTCCTCGTGCGATTTCCCCCCCCCCCCTGCCAAAGGCATGCGCCCACAACAGCTGGCATGGGCGATGGAGCAAGGAATTAAATGTGGTGGTGGGGGGGGGTGCCAATTTCCATTCCTCTTCGTAGCCCAGCGTCTGGGGCCCCTTGGCGCAGTTGCACCGCCTGCACGCGCCACACCCACGATTAGCACGGTTGGTTACGTACGGTGCGAAAGAAGTTCAACATACAGCTGTGACTCGAAGCAAATTCTATATTCATCACCCCCCTTCAAGTTGTGAAGAAATAATTCCGCAAACATTTTTACGCGATCTTGTATTTGTATATGTGTGTGTGTACGTGTGTGTGTGTTTGTAGGGGAGCGGTAGTGTAGCGGTTAGCGCGCTGCGCTATGAACCTGGCGACCCGGGTTCGATTCCCGCTCACGGCTAACACCAGTGACGATTATCGGAGCCGGTCCTGGGCCTCCCCTAGGTCGACTCAGCCTTAAATGAGTACCTGGTGCGATGTGTAAGCATCGCCACTGGGGAGACAAAGGCGGTCGGGCGTGGTCACAGCTGTATGTTGAACAGCACTTGCCCCTACAGTCTGTTAAGGCTATACGGGGGATCTTTGTGTGTTTGTATAGACGTGTGTTTCTATGAATCTGTGTATGAGCTATGACTACAGTTCGTGTGATTTGATGGGATGCATAAAAATGCAGACAATACAATACCATTTATTTCAAGCTGATGGGAGTGCACTACAAAGAAATTTAAAATAAAATTCAACAAACGTCCTTGTGTGGTTGAATAAATGCTGCTGAAACAATACGAAATACTTCAATACGGTAGATTTTACGTGGAGAGTGATTTGGACAGGGTGAAGGTGACGTCTGCTTATTTACCACGTCGTAGCAGGTATGATGCGATACAAACGTTCTACTTTGAGGAGTTAATAAACTATGATATCTTAACACCCAGAGCCGGCCCTAGACCTTTGGGGGCCCTAAGCAAAATTTGGTTGGAGGCCCCTTTGATGTATGATTTTTTTCACCCACTAGCTAGCAGTGACTCTAGGGGGCCCTCTGCTGGCCACGGGGCCCTTTGCAAGGGTCGCTTAGTGGCTGGGCCGGCTCTGTTAACACCTATTCTTGGTTCTTTCGGTAAAGTCACGTAGAAGGGAAATAATAAAATAACGAAAATATTAAACAACACAAGCAATCTGATGATGATTGCTTGTGTTGCAGTCGAAACGTGAGAATTTTTATTTTATTTTATTATTTCCCTTCTACGTGACTTTACCGAAAGAACCAAGAATATGAATCCCTGCAGTCACGAAAGCTTTAAACCTTTTAACACCTGTTGTATTTCCAGAAAGGGTAAACCCTCTTCTTATGTTTCATACTTTTTATACTGGCAAAAAGGTTTTATGAGTTAAGTTTTTTTTTTTAAAGCACCCCCAACCACGCTCTCGTCTGCCTATTTGCTTATTTTGATCCCAATCCGCCTTCAATAACTGCCGTGGATGCCACACACTGGAGGACAAGCGCGAACTACAGCACTTAATTCTAGATTTGAAGTTTTCGTGACTGCAAGGATTCATACGCTGTTTTTTTCGGTAAAGTCACGTAGGTAATAAATAAATGAAAAAAGTCGATTAAATCACGACGTTTCGGAGGCAACACAAGCAATCATTAGACTGCAGCACAAGCAATCATTAGATTGCTTGTGCTGCAGTCGAAACGCCGTGATTTAATTAAGTTGTTTTTTCGTTTATTTTTTACCTACGGAACTACAGCACTTCTAGATTAGAAGCTTTCGTGACTGCAAGGATTCATACTCTTAGGTTTTTTCGGTAAAGTCGCGTAGGGAAAAAAAACAGAAACATTTATTTATTATTTATCTTATTTAAATAAATAATTTCATTGTTTTTTTTATTTTTTAATTCTATTTTTTTACCTACGTGACTTTACCAAAACTACAGCACTGTCGTAAGCAGAAGTCTGTTGTGTCTCCACATTCAAATTAAACACTTTGCCAAAAGCCCACGTGTGTGGAAATGTCATGGGGGGTGTAACGCAGGCGAACTCCGTGCCTAACCCACCCCCTCCCCCCATTACCTGCACAGGTGTGGGATAGGGCTTCATCCAGCAGTAGATTTTTATACCCTCTGGATTGTGCCTTGTTCTCACCAGAACACATTGATTGGAAGCTTTCGGGACTGCAGGAATTCATACTCTTTGGGGGCGTCCATAAATGACGTCACGCACCTAGGGGTTGGGGGGGGGATCAGACATTTGTGACGATGTGTGACGACGGGGGGGGGGGGTGAGAAATGTGACGTCACATTAAAATGCGCAACTTTAAATATAGACAACACGTTCTACTTAATTAGACTTTTTTTTTATAAATGTTACTGGTAGGAACCTCCTGGTTACACCAGCCCACAGGGGATTATTGTGTCCGTCGTGCAGGGAGGGGCTCGGTGGGGAGGGAGGGGCTGGGTGGGGAGGGGCTGGTCACCCCGTGGTGCCCTTATATAACTCAACGTTTAACCTACTCACGCCGGCTTGTGCCCGCCCTCACAGTTGGCCATCTTTGTGGAATACACCACGCCGCCGTTGACCCTGGCCATTGACCGAGCAACCCAACGTTCCTACCAGCTCCCTCCGCAGGAATGTGTTTTCTCCTACAACATCAGAGTGCAGCGGCACATTAAATACGCACGACAATGACAATAGTTTCAAGCGATTTGAAGCATGTTTTATTTGGGGGGTGGGGGGCAGAGCTTTGTGACGTCATATTTGAGGGGGGGGTCAAAAATCGCCCAAAATCGCGTGACGTCATTTATGGACTGCCCCTTTGTTTCTTTCGGTAAAGTCGCGTCGATACAAAACAAAATAAATCCACGACGTTTCGGGCGCAACACTTCTCGAAAGAACCAAAAACTCTCACAACACATTGTCGCGGTGCAATGTGGGAGGAGAGGGGGCGGGGTGGTGGGAGAAGAGGATATGACGCAATAGAACGGGAAGCGACGTCATCCGATGAGCTTTGTTAACAATGACGTCATCTCATTCGATACCACGTGGTGGTGGGGGGGGTGTTCCTTAGGTTTCTTTCTCGCGTGGCTGCCGCAGCGTTCACCCCAGGCCGTGTTTGGCGATCTTGAACCGTGAGGGTTTGCTCGAGAAATAAAAACAACAAAGCCATCGACCGTAGCACGGGGCCGCTTCCTCCACCGCCGCCGCGATGTCGAGCTACAAGAAAGCGATGAAGTCCAACCAGCGAGAGCATCGCGAGCGGTCGCAGGTGAGCAGAGGCGGGTGGCTCGGTCGGTCTAGCCCCTGCACACTAACCAATACCCCCTAGCCCCTACACACTAACCAATACCCCCTAGCCCCTACACACTAACCAATACCCCCTAGCCCCTACACTAACCAATACCCCCTAGCCCCTACACACTAACCAATACCCCCTAGCCCCTACACACTAACCAATACCCCCTAGCCCCTACACACTAACCAATACCCCCTAGCCCCTACACACTAACCAATACCCCCTAGCCCCTACACACTAACCAATACCCCCTAGCCCCTACACACTAACCAATACCCCCTAGCCCCTACACACTAACCAATACCCCCTAGCCCCTACACACTAACCAATACCCCCTAGCCCCTACACACGAACCAATACCCCCTAGCCCCTACACACTAACCAATACCCCCTAGCCCCTACACACTAACCAATACCCCCTAGCCCCTACACACTAACCAATACCCCCTAGCCCCTACACACTAACCAATACCCCCTAGCCCCTACACACTAACCAATACCCCCTAGCCCCTACACACTAACCAATACCCCCTAGCCCCTACACACTAACCAATACCCCCTAGCCCCTACACACTAACCAATACCCCCTAGCCCCTACACACTAACCAATACCCCCTAGCCCCTACACACTAACCAATACCCCCTAGCCCCTACACACTAACCAATACCCCCTAGCCCCTACACACTAACCAATACCCCCTAGCCCCTACACACTAACCAATACCCCCTAGCCCCTACACACTAACCAATACCCCCTAGCCCCTACACTAACCAATACCCCCTAGCCCCTACACACTAACCAATACCCCCTAGCCCCTACACACTAACCAATACCCCCTAGCCCCTACACACTAACCAATACCCCCTAGCCCTTACACACTAACCAATACCCCCTAGCCCCTACACACTAACCAATACCCCCTAGCCCCTACACACTAACCAATACCCCCTAGCCCCTACACACTAACCAATACCCCCTAGCCCCTACACACTAACCAATACCCCCTAGCCCCTACACACGAACCAATACCCCCTAGCCCCTACACACTAACCAATACCCCCTAGCCCCTACACACTAACCAATACCCCCTAGCCCCTACACACTAACCAATACCCCCTAGCCCCTACACACTAACCAATACCCCCTAGCCCCTACACACTAACCAATACCCCCTAGCCCCTACACACTAACCAATACCCCCTAGCCCCTACACACTAACCAATACCCCCTAGCCCCTACACACTAACCAATACCCCCTAGCCCCTACACACTAACCAATACCCCCTAGCCCCTACACACTAACCAATACCCCCTAGCCCCTACACACTAACCAATACCCCCTAGCCCCTACACACTAACCAATACCCCTTAGCCCCTACACACTAACCAATACCCCCTAGCCCCTACACACTAACCAATACCCCCTAGCCCCTACACACTAACCAATACCCCCTAGCCCCTACACACTAACCAATACCCCCTACACACTAACCAATACCCCCTAGCCCCTACACACTAACCAATACCCCCTAGCCCCTACACACTAACCAATACCCCCTAGCCCCTACACACTAACCAATACCCCCTAGCCCCTACACACTAACCAATACCCCCTAGCCCCTACACACTAACCAATACCCCTTAGCCCCTACACACTAACCAATACCCCCTAGCCCCTACACACTAACCAATACACCCTAGCCCCTACACACTAACCAATACTCCCTAGCCCCTACACACTAACCAATACCCCCTAGCCCCTACACACTAACCAATACCCCCTAGCCCCTACACACTAACCAATACCCCCTAGCCCCTACACACTAACCAATACCCCCTAGCCCCTACACACTAACCAATACCCCCTAGCCCCTACACACTAACCAATACCCCCTAGCCCCTACACACTCGGTAACACGACCCCCCCAGCTCACTACTCACCAAGTACCAGGACTCCCCCCCCCACCCCCCCCCAGCTCGCTACTCACCAAGTACCAGGACCCCCCTAACTCCTCATCCTAGCCCCTAAACACAGCTCCCTACACGAGTCCCCAACTCACTCACCATGCCGGTCGCATTGTTAGTGCGCACCATTTATTACACTGCGCTACCAACCCGACGACCCGAGTTCGATTCCCGCTCACGGCCATCACCAGTGACGATTATCTGAACAGGTCCTGGGCCTCCCCTAGGTCGACTCGGCCTCAAATGAGTACCTGATGCGGTGTGTAGTAAACATCGCCACTGGGGAGACAAAGGCGGCCGGGCGTGGTGATGGCCACCCACCTCCCCGTGTACCGTGCCGGCCTTCACAGGTGCTCGCTAACAGCACTTGCCCCAACAGTCTGTTAAGGCTACACGGGTGATCTTTGTCTTTGTTCTGCAGCCTACGGCTCGCCGGGGGCTGGGCCTGTTGGAGAAAAAGAAGGATTACAAGCTGCGGGCTCAGTGAGTGACCCACCGGCCCCTAGCTCTCGCTCACCCCCCCTCGCCACCCTCACCTACGCGCTGTGCTCTCCTCCCCACCCAACGCTCCCCCACACTCACCCACGCTCACCCACAGTGCATGTTTTGCTACCCACGCTACTCACCACTCTCACCCATGCGCTGTGCTCTGTTCCCCACCCTACGCTCCCCCACACTCACCCACGCTCACCCACAGTGCATGTTTTGCTACCCACGCTACTCACCACTCTCACCCATGCGCTGTGCTCTGTTCCCCACCCTACGCTCCCCCACACTCACCCACGCTCACCCACAGTGCATGTTTTGCTACCCACGCTACTCACCACTCTCACCCATGCGCTGTGCTCTGTTCCCCACCCTACGCTCCCGCACGCTGTTTGCTCTCTCCCCCACACTCACCCACGCACGGTGCTGTCTTCCCCCACCCCACGCTCGTCCACACTCACCCGCACTCACCCGCACTCACCCGCACTCACCCGCACTCATTCACCCACACTCATCCGCACTCACTCACCCACGTTCTGTGCTCTCTTGTTCCCCTCCCGAACCACAGAAACTGGCACCGCAAGCAGGACTTCCTGAAGGGGCTGCGTCGGAAGGCGCTCGACAAAAACCCCGATGAGTTCTACTTCAAGATGACGAGCACCAAGCTCAAGGTGCCTGTCTACCTGCGTGTGTGTGCGCGTGTGTCTGTTAAGGCTATACGGGTGATCTTCTTTGTGCGCGCATGTCTGCGCGCACGTGTGTACACGTCTGCGCGTACATGTGTGTGTGCGTGTGTCTGCGCGCACGTGTGTGCACACGTACACGTCTGTGTGCGTGTGTGCATGTGCACTGTGAAGCGGTGGCACTGTGGTTAGTACACTGCTGTACAAAGCCGGCAACCTGAGTTCGATTCCCGCTCACGGCCAATTGCAGTGGTTCAATCCTGAAGCGGTCCTGGGCCTTCCCTAAGTCAATTCGGCAACTCAACAGAGTACCCGGTGCAATGTGTAAACATCACCAATGGGAAGACGAAGGCTGCTGAGCTGGGCGTGGTACTTGCCATGCCACGCCCCCGAAATAGCAGCGCCAGTCCGGCCTCCATGGGTGCTCGTTAACAGCCCTTGCCCCAAGCAGTCCGTTTGGCTATACGGTGGATCTGTGTCTTTGTGTGCCCGCAGGATGGTGTTCACTTAAGGAAGAATCCGGCCGACGAGGAGACGACACCTGACCAACTGAAGCTCATGAGGACCCGCGACCTGCGCTACGTGGAGATGAAGAGGGTGGCAGAGACCAAGGTGAGACACGCGGAGTGGGGGGGTGGGGTTGAGGAGAACTCGGCTGACCTCTCGCATCCCAGAGCGGAGAGTTTGTACCCCGACGTCTCTCATCCGTGACGGATGCCGACCTGTGCCGCGCTGTTGTTGCGTTTCACGCAGAAAATTGAGCGGATGAAAGGGGAGCTGCACCTGCTGAACGCCAACGGAAAGCAGCAGAATCGCCACACGTTCTACGTGGACACCAAACGTGACGGTAAGAGTCGCGTCGGGACGGTGGGCGCGGTTGCTTAGCGCGGACTCGGCAATCGTGCTCAAAGTGGCGGAAACGCGAGCACGTTCTTGTTTTTATCTAGCAAAGTTCTTCCAAGAACTTGGGAAAAGTGACAGAAAGGGAATTCCAAAGTTCAGCAGTCTTTCATAGGAATTAATCGCAGCAGATTACAGTTGTCATTTTAGATGTGTTGTCCACTCAATTGTCTGTTCAGAAGCACGAGTAGGTCTCGTTCCAATGCTCCTTTAAAGGAGTGCAGACAGCAGCAGCGACGGAGTGTTTACGATGCGGTCGATGGTTTGGAATTCGTGGCCGCGCCAATCGCAGGCCGTCGCGTCTTTGATGGCCGCATCCACCACGTGGCCAAGTCCTGATTCGGTTGATGGTCGACCATTGGAGGCGTGGAAGGTTGAAACCGGGAGGTTGTGACGGTAGGGTCCTGTATGAGATGTTTATTTTTTACGTCGGCCGCAGGGAGGAAGCGTAAAGAGGCGTTTTGTGACGTGCAAGTGTGATGGTTGAGTTTGTGAATGAGGTAGGCGAGTGTTCGAGTGTGCTGACCGTGAACACGTTATGATTGCGGTGAAGCGGTCAGTTTGGTATACCGGGCCCCCAACATGGGTGGAGGAATCATTGAGTGGAGTTCATTGGAACAGTTAAGCACGATTAAATACCTGGTGATTGAGTCACTGCGGTTGTTGTTGTTGGAGTAAATAAGTGAGTGCTGGATCAACACTCACTCATTTATGTTGAATTCTATCAGGTGCAGGGAGATCGGAACAGGGGCACTCCACCCCAAATACGACACCTCCTAGTATACTGCTGAGCAATGCGTGCACACACGGAGGCACGCGGAAGTCGCGGCCTGTATCCACTCCTCGGTCTTATCAGAGATGTGGACGCCGTCGCTGCGAATCCCAAAGCGGGGTGTTTTGTGCCCGTCTGCCTCGACAGTGGAACAATTCAATCTGGCCGAGCGGCTCCAGACGGCGCCGGAGCTGGTGCGGTGCGTGTACAACCGGCCCAGGCTGGACACCCTGCGCACCGCCACCCTGCAGGGAGCCACCGACAAAAATACCATCAAGGTACGGCATTGGCGTGAAGGGGGGGACACCAACGCACGCTTGAGCCCCTGTGGTCCCGCCCTCCCCCACCTTGTGTACGTCGCGTGTGGCCACGATGGACCTGCTTTGCTTGGTTTCACCGCGCTCCCACCGACGTTATTTAGAGCACTGTAAGAAACACTAACGCAGTTTTCAATAACTATTTTATGATTGTTATTATATCAGATAAGGCCCACTGAGATCAATGGCATCTCCAAAACTGCTTCTGAAATCCCTGCAAATTAGTTTTCACCGCTTATCAGTATTTAGTTTTTTTAAATGTTTGTTGTGTGCGCCTTTCATTGGTAACTGGACTCAGGCCATCAACTCGCAAACGCTGGAGAGAGAGTCCAGTTGAATAATAATCGTTGTTTTGTTTCTTCCTTCGTGCCGTGCCGACGTGTGAACGCAGAATCTGGCCCGCCAGCGCGCCCGTGAGTACCGCAACCTGGAGAGGAGGATCGTGCGCGAGTCCACGCTGTTCGTCACCCAGCAGAAGATCCAAACGAGGATGGACCTCGTGGTAACGCAGTCTCGCACAGCACGAGACAACTCCATACCGTGCATTTTAGATTTGCATTCAGCCCTCCGTTATTCGGCGTAATGGGAGGCCAGGCATGGCCCAAATGAAAAAGAACACACAATGCAAAGCATCGTATAAATTAGGCTATAAAACAATAAATGTTTGGTGACCGATCGTAAAAAAAACTTTATTTTAAATTCTCAGAACTGGAATTTAGTAATTTTTTTTTTACACGGTCATTGATCACCTGGCTGAGACTCTGCTTTGCTTGAGAACCCCCCGTTAAGTCACTGGCGGCTAAAAAACCCGGACTCGAAGCCAGGATCTCAGTGGGTTGCCGGCTCGGTGCTCTGGCCTCTGAGCTACCTGGCCACCTCTTAAGACCGTCGCCCGACACGAACGGCACGTCGGCGATCACGCCGCCTGCGCCAGCTCGCAGAGAATTGCTGGCGCTCACCGTCGGTGCCGCGTGTCTTTGCTCTTCTTCCAGGACAAGCGGCAGAAAATCAAGGTGAAGGCGGAGACCAAGACGTCCGCGGCCGTGTACTGCTTCAAGACCGAGCGCAAGCGCTGACATCGCCAGTGCGGTTTGCTCAGCAGCAGCCGTCTACGTCGGCTGCGAGCCACGACCCCGGCCGTGTAGCCGTGACCATGTTTAAACTGGGGCGGGGGGGGCATGACACAGTCAATGTTAGATAAACCTTAAATAAATGTTCGATGCTATGATCTGCTTTTGTCCATCGTGCATTCTAGCCTTGCTCGCTCACCCCCCTGTCGTATTTAGCCCTTGAACTGTTGGCCCAAAAAATGGCTTATTGGTACCAATCAGGGTGGCAACTGCTAACAATTATTTTTTCTGAAGCAAATTTTCTCCGGCTCACAAATATTTCCATTAGTGTAATGACGACTTCGACGCACTTGTCTTGAGATGTTTTCTTTAATTAAGGAGCCACGTGCTCACACGAGAACAGGCGGAGACCCCCACTTCAACAGCCCCGAGTCTCCCGCGCATCTCCCTTATATCCGGTCCGAGGCCACGCCCCCATTCCCAAACCTCGCTGGTTCTCGGCCGCTCGCTCTACCGGCAGACTCTACCGTCCTCTTCCGTCACCTGGCCACGCTCCACAATCATTCCCGTAGCCACCAGTCCATTCGTACTGCAGGCTGACTCTCCTGTCATTACCTCCCGTGGCCACTAGTCCGCTCACACTGTAGGTGGACTCTCCTGCCATTACCTCCCATGGCCACTAGTCCGCTCACACTGTAGGCTGACTCTCTTGCCATTACCTCTCGTGGCCACTAGTCCCCTCACACTGTCGGCTGACTCTCCTGCCATTACCTCCCGTGGCCACTAGTCCTCTCACACCGTAGGTGGACTCTACTGTCATTACAATAGCGTGGTCATTGTCATTTCAGAAATAACTTTGTGTGAATACTGCCAATGGCGGATACTCGTAGAATGTTTCCACCCCGGGTGGTACCGACAAATGCGCTTGGCTCATGGGCTATCGTGTATGTGAGGAATGGCTGTGTGACTCATTGCTCAATTGTAATACTTTATGCATTTTGTCCAGCCCCCTCCAACTATTTCAGACATCACACGAAGTTTGCAAATTAAAAGTATTACCACAACAGATCCGTCTGTGTGCGAGCAGTTGGCACAGCTGCAAAGAGCTCATTGAACTATGTAATAATGTGTCCAACATCTACTTTATTGGTTAAACCACCCTGGTATGATATCCATAGAGGCCCCCTTCCCGTGGAATTTGGATAGGTGGGTTACGAATGTATCAAATATTCAACAAAACTTTTATGAATTGACTTGCAATTTTTTTTAATGCGCTCATTGTTGATGAGGCTGAGACCATCAAATCGCTTATGCCTGAGAACCCCGGTTTAATCACCGGCGGCTGTAACCTGGATTGGAACCCAGGACGTCTGCGGTGCCGGCTAGACACTCTGACCTCTTGAGCCACGCGGCTCCCTGAGGGACGCTCGCCTGAAACGACGAACGGCACACTGGCCATTCCTCCGCCTGTGCCGCTCGCGGACACTGGAGCTCACCGTCGGTGCAACCACGACTTTCACCGCGAACCAAGCCTGCTTGGTCATCACAACTGTCGCACCGAGACTGCTTGTGCCGGGGATTTGTGGCAGGTGCTGGTGATGCTGCATTTTACCGATCCACCTCGTTTCTCCACAGCCCCCCCCCACCCCTACTGATTTGTAGGAAGCGTGTGCCGTGCTGTTAATGGACACATGCGGCATTGCCACAGTTACCTTTAAATATTCATATTCTGTGCGGTCCCAAACATTGTATTATTAGAACATTGCAATAAAGCAAACGTCCATTTCCGCATCAGCCGAGTTTGTGTGTTTTCTCATTTGTTGAGCCGGAGAATACTTTAAGCCGAGTCTGTCTGGGTTGTAAACCAGATAATATATCCACACCCAGAAACGCCACATCCAGCGTGCCTCTAGCTATGAATTGTGGCGACTACGAGTCGCGTGCGAACAACTGCAGTCTACCCGTAAAATGATGCGCTGGTTATAATGCAAGCAGTTCTATCGGAAAACAATCGTACTTAAATTTTTTCTAGCAATATTCAAGCCGCCAGCATCCCAAAAGGCTGTACATTAATTATATACAAGGACCAAATTTCATATACACGAGGTTGGTTACGAATGGCGCGGAAGAAGCCCAACACATACAAACGGACCAAGCAAATGAAAACCTCTACTACTAACAAGCAAAATCTAAAACGAATAAACGAATTGAGAAACGGCATCAATACAAGACTACAATTGAGTTACTTTCAAATTAGTGATTTTTTATTATTACTTTTATTCAACTTGTGTTCTGTTTATATTCTTTCAAATCGTTGATGCTTAACATCTACGAAGCCTAACTGAAATATACACAAACTCGAAGTCGTCTCGCGTGACAATTCAAGATTTAATTTAAAGATCCGGTTCAGGTCCTACCGATTTTGGGCCTCGTGTGTTTTTTACTTAATTTTGTATTGCACTGTATCAAATGTACTACTATAATGAGCCAATAATGTCTGTGTGTCCCGCGCGTGACGTCACTTCACGTCAGCCAGCCCCTCATCAATAATCATGAGCAGGTGACGTCACTCCACATCGAACAGCCCCCCTCATTAATAATCATGAAGAGGTGACGTCTTCCAAATGGACACCCCCTCCATTCATAATAGTTAGCGGGTGACGTCACTCCACAAAAAGAAACAACTCTGATCATGGTAATCATCTGGTCCAACACCAATGGAGACTAGGCTCTAAGGAAAGCTGTCTCGGGTGTGGACAATCAACTTGAAGGACAGTGCATATCATTACCATTATCAGAGTTGTTTCTTTTTATTTGCATTTTGACTGCTTGTGTTGCGGTTATTGCAAACATGATGCCTTGTATAAAGGTGTCAGCTTTGTACCAGTTTAAAGGGTAAAAACCTACTACTAGGGTAAAAACCTATTTCTCCACGTGATGTTATTCCGGATGTGACGTAGCGCACGTGGCCTCTCGCGCCGCGCGCGGGAAACCTCCACTTCCGGGTGAGTCTCTCCGTGTGCGAGGCTCGTCGCGGGCTTCCTCACCCCGGGTGAGGGCGCAACAACTCGGATTACCTCCCTTCCCCGCGTCGTCGCTTGAGAGGAAAACTCACCAACCACACCACCTCCCCCCCCCCCCTCCTCCTGTGAGGTGAGCTACCAAATCTCTGGTGTGTCCGCGAGGGAGACAACTCACTTGTTGAGGCGGCTTCGCGCGCGGCGCGCGAACAAAAAAATTCGGCGGTTCCAGAGTTGCGATTCTCCTCGGCTGACGGCCAAACAACGGTGACGATTTCACCTCGTAAACGTCCACGGGCCTCTCCCCTAGGTCGACTCGACCTCAAATTAGTGCGTTGTGTGTCAACGTCGCCACTGGGGGGACGGGGGGGGAGAGACAAAGGTGGCCGGGCGTGGTGCCGGCCACCGTCACCCGCTTCGTGTTTACCGTCGCCGGCCTTCAGCACTTGCCCCAACAGTATGTTACAGGCTACGCGGGGGATCTTTGCCTTTGTAAAACTCACCACCACCTTCTGTGGAGTCGGGACGCCGATTCTATCGCTTCTTCACACGGGAGCCGCTCTCGATCCGTCAGCCGCTCTCGTGCAAGCCCCGTTTTGAATGCCACTTATAATGTGCCGCTTTCGCCGTGCTGCCTGCTACAGTGCTGTGAATACTTGCTGCCTACAAAGTAGCGAGTTGGGATGTGTACTAGTTGGGTTGTATCGCTTTAAGTGTACTCCGTGAGACGCATTTTTAGTGTACCGTATTGCAGTGTTTGGAACGTACTGCTCCATTAACGCCCTTTGGCTTATGCCACTTAGTCTATTAACGTCACATCTGGCGTTATTTATGTTACGGAGTCGAGCGTTATTTACGCTATAATACTGCATTATTTCACGTCCTCTTCTTGAACATACGCTGCTATATTGGGTAACCCTGCTAACATGCCGTATAACATACTGTACAGTGTACAGTACGGTGGCATGTGTAGCGTTTCGTTTATGGAGTTTTCAAAATGCTGTTGGGCCAAGTGATTTAGCAGCGAGTATCTATGTAGGCACACGAGGTAGTGATGTAACCAGCGCCACGCACGGCCGCCTTTGTCTCCCCAAAAGCATCAGCTTTACACGCCGCAGAAAAGTACAAATTTTCAGACCACGTCGACCTAGGACCGAGCACAGGACCGGTTCACGTGTTTGCCACTTGCTGGTCGTGAGCGGGACTCAAACTCGGGTCGCCGGGTTTGTAGTGCAGTGCGCTAACCACTCTGTAGTGTACACAAACAGAGGGTTGACTCTTTGCCACGAAGCTACTAGCAGCAATATAGAGTAGTAGTCTGTGTGTAGTACTCTTAATGTGTTGCGTGTAGGCTCATCACGGGCCTCCAAGGTTCTTTAACCCACCCAGTATAACAAAACATAGACTGCTGATGAGACACTGGGTGTCGAAAACTGTTCAGTGTTTGTGTTGAACAAATGCTGTTGAAATGATGCACTCCCAGAGGGTTTCGTGGCTTGTGGGATGGGTAAACAAAACATGCTTATAATAGTCTCAAAACGGCGTCCTCTGGTCTAACACCGTTTTGAGACTAGGCTCAAAAGAAAGCTGTCTCTGGTGTGGACCAATCAGTTTCAAAGACAATGCATATATTAAACTAACAACAAAACTGACACCTTTTGCAAGGAATCATGCTTACATTAAACACAATACTTGCAGTCAAATGCAAACAAAAAACAATACTCTGATCATTTGTGCATTGTCTTTGAAACTGATTGGTCCACACCAGAGACAGCTTTCTTTGGAGCCTAGTCTCATATAGTGTTTTTTGTTTGCATTTGACTGCAAGTATTGTGGTTAATGTAAGCATGATTCCTTGCAAAAAGGTGTCAGTTTTGTTGCCAGAAAAAAGGGGAAAACCCCTATTAGCATATTTTGGTACTGGCAAAGGAGGTCCCATGATGAAAAATGCATATATTATCAGATTGTGTTTTTTTTTGCATTCTGACCACAAGTATTGTGGTTAATGCAGACATGATTCCTTGTAAAAGGTTTCAGTTTGGTGTTTTAACATCTTAACACCTGTTTTGTTGCCAGACAAAAGGGGAAAACCTATTCTCATGCTTATAATTAGTTTTAATGTGGGCAGATATGTGGAGGAGACGGTGTTGTCTGCTTATTTATTTTGTGTCTGTATTACACTCGTTTCGTTTTGCCTCGTAAACAACAGGGCTGACCATCTGCGGTTGGTATTCGTTCATTGTCACGTTCTGTCATTAAATCCATACATTTCAAGGCCAAAAGGGTTTAACTAAATGAGATCCCCTACCATAGAAAAACCTCGGGAAAACTCAAGAAACTGAGGCAGAAGCCCAAGAAAGGGAGGGGAACTCAAGAAACCGAGAGGAAAAACTCAAGAAGCCGAGACGCAAACATTTGACTGTAAAACTTTTTGGAGACTCGCTCGTACCTCTTTTGAGAGGGTTAATGTCGACCACTTGGTGAAGACCCCAATAGTTAATTAAGTAATAATAACCCATAACCTTGGATAGTTATTCGTTTCCAACAGTTTTTTTTCACAAAAAAGGCTGGACTATTTTCCAACATCTGTGCTCCCTTACTTTACCAACCCGCACTGACCAGCGTGGTGAAGTATGGTCAAATAACCCCCACGATCCGTGCGGTTTGGGTAGGCCCTTATCTCATCGTGGATTGACAAGGCAAGCATTGAGCAATGTGGAGGGGATGTTATTGGTGAATTGCCCCTTCTGCTGTACTCACCATTATTATTAACTCTTTCCATTTTGCTTCTTCGTTACATCAGGCACCTTCAAATGCCACCGCCTCTGTAATCATGGAGGAGGACGATGTTGATTTTGATGGAAAGCCTGGGCAGTCCATTCCAGTGGAAGGTAAGAGGTGCTCTCGTAATTCTTTTCACAAGTAAAGTTTTCCCGCAATGGTGTGGTTTGTATGTATGTATGTTGAACTTCTTTCGCACCGTGCGTAGCCAACCGTGCTAATCGGAGGTGCGGGGGAAGCACAACAAACTTAACATAAAAATCAGTTCTAAAGGAATGAGTTTGTTAATCTAAATAGTGATTTAAAAGTGCATAGCTCTGGTGGCTTCCTAATATCGGAAGGAAGATTGTTCCAGACGGCCGCAGAAGCGCGTCTGAAAGTGCGTGATGCGGTGACCATCTTTGTTCAGTGGCCAGCCAAAAGCCGCTGCGAGGATGACTGGAGTTCGTGTAAAAGTGTATGCTCCTTGACGATATCAGCAAGGTACAGTAAAACCTTGGATTGCGAGCATAATTCGTTCCGGAAAACGTGTTCGTAATCCAAAGCACTCGTATATCAAAGTGAATTTCCCCATAAGAAATAATGGAAACTCAGATGATTCGTTCCACAACCCAAAAATACTGTATTCATATAAAAATGATTAACACAAAATACCTTTTTATATTTTTATTATTTAAATTTAATATAAAGTAATCAAATCTATTAATGAAATGTAATCGTGGCTGGTGTGAGGGAGACGGCAGAGAGAGAGTTATTGTGTAGGACGACTTTCACTTGCAGTACAGTTACTAAAGAACAGTCACTACACTTGGACACAAAATAAAAAAATGTTTTACGCACACACACGTGGTCACAACACTACAGTAAACAGTCTACGCTCGCACGGATGTTGACTATACGAGTGAGGCACGCCGACTGAGACCGAGCATGGGAGACGATTACCCACAATCCCGCAGCGAGAGAGAGAGAAGAACCATCGGCTCAGTTGTGATCACGTGACGCTCGGCAGACAAAGCGTATACTGTACGTACTACAGTGCTCGTATTGTAAGACCTCGCTCGTTTATCAAATTAATATTTATTTTAAAAAATTGCTCGTCTTGCAAAACACTCGCAGACCAAGTTACTCGCAATCCAAGGTTTTACTGTATTGTGCTTTATTTGTGGCAAGCACTTTTGTGTGTGATCAATGTGATCATTGTGTTGGTTTTTGCGAGGATCTTTAGTGCCACTCTCACCGTTTGAACTACCTCGCTTTGCTCACTGATGAAGTTTGTGTGGATCTGTGTGGAGACTGCAAGGCTGTGGGCATGTCCGAGGACTCGGTGGACATTTACGAGGACCTGGCCAGCAGTCCCGTACCGTTCGAACACGGTGAGATTCGCCATCTTCACCATCCCCGCTACCCTTAAATAGTGAAAAATCAATTGGGGGGATTTATTTATTTATTTTATTCCCAAAGCTCAGAAGTTGAACGGCCTGCTAAGCAATGCTGATTTGTTGTTAACTGCGTCTCCACGCAGGACCGGAATATCAAACAGGCAGTCCCAGTCTCCTACTGCTCTGTATAGTCACTGCTGCACCATTGGAATTGTGCATTCCAGAATTTGTGATTTTTGGTGGTGTTGTTGGTGGTTTTCCCATTTGTAATGCTTTTTTAAATCGCTTTCTAAAACAAGCTGGAAACATGATAAATTTGATGTTGCTGAAATAACGGAATTTTGTTAAGAAAATGGGTATAAAACCTGGTATCCCACCTCCGGAATTTTCCCAGTATTTTAAGGAAACACTTTTTTTTACTGAATACCAAGTCCTGTAATAGTGCGTTTAAGTTGCTGTTTACTAACATTACATGTGAAACCGTTGTAAAGTAACCTGTTTCTACCAAGGTGAGGGAGGAGTTGCGTTTGATCTGTTGGAAGAGCTCCTTATCGAAGAAACAAGCCTGAAAGTGAGAACCCATGAAGAGGTGAATGCTTATCAACTTTTGTGATGAATATCGGCTTTATTAGGGAGTCATTTTTTTCATGGTAGCTCACGGCTCTATCGCCCATGCTTGTAATCATTTAGTTTTTACTCGCAAATAAAAACACCCCGTCGTGGCTTACGTCATATATTAAAAAGCGGTGTGGAACCTATTTCCTGCAACTTCATTTTACACGGCCCATGGTCACATGAGGCCTACCGCTTAGAAACTGGCCGTGCCTCATGATTATCCGTCACTGTAAGCATCTTTGCCACACTATTCGGGCACTCAAGGGGATATTTTTGACCAAGCGTCACTTCGTTACTACGTTCAGTACGCTTCGTCAATCTGAAAACGTGCACCCTAATTTTGTTTTGTGTTATTCTTGGATGCTAAGGTATGTGCACATGTGTGGCCAACCAAAGGTATTTTAAATTTCTATTCGGTTCTGTTTGGTCCTCGGTAAGGAAAAGGTTCACAAACCCTGGTTTAGAACCATCCAGTACAATGCATGGGCTTCTAATCTCTGGTGATGCATGCCAATACTGTCACGTGTTTTGTGTGGCTGTGTAATAAATTGTGCCTTTGTAGTTCATCGTCATCTGGGATCCCTCAAAGTCGAGTATGATGATCCTCCTTACTTGTGACTGTAGTAATGCACGAATGACAAT
Source organism: Lampetra fluviatilis (assembly GCF_964198595.1). Lineage (NCBI taxonomy): Eukaryota > Metazoa > Chordata > Hyperoartia > Petromyzontiformes > Petromyzontidae > Lampetra > Lampetra fluviatilis. The sequence goes on from NC_136331.1 coordinate 6,441,035, forward strand.
TCGGTCACCTGTTAAATGACGTAGCTGTTGCCTATTACACCTCATCCCGTTGGCTTTCCCGTGTAATTCAAACTATAACACTGGTCAACACACTTTTTCTGGCATAAGGTATTCCAACGGTTTTAAGATAATTTTGGGGTGCTGATTCCAAATTTGGCATCAGTTTTGAAATATCAAATATTGCATTTCAATAAAAACTGCAGAAGAAAAATATTAAATAAATTTGGATATCTACATAAAATGATGTTATGAACACACTATCCTAAAAATACAGCACCATATTTTAACACTAAAGCAGTCACTGACTCGCAACAACTTGCAATCATAAGTGACAGAGTTAATTTCGGGTAAAATCAATGAAAATGGGGTATGCCGATAGCATAAAAATGAGATGTGATAGAGCAAATCTGAGATCAGATTTGGAATCAGCACCCTGAAATTAGTCTAAAACAGCTGCAAAAGTCCAGGCCAGAATGTTTTTGTTGTTGACCAGTGTAATAGTTGTAGCAAGGTAAATGTGCTCTATAGACTTGCTCCTACCTACCTCTCCCTCGTCACCTTGTACCCTACCTGAGCAACCAAGAGCTTTCTATTTAAGTCCCCCAATCAACCTTCACTTAGGATTAGGTCGCTTATTCTCCTATTATGCCCCCATAGTTTAGAACTCACTCTCTCAAGCCATCTGTGCTGTCAATTCCCTACCCCAAGTAATATCTATGCTCAAGTTAGTATAGTGTACAGTGCCTTGAATTGCGGTCACATTTACATGCTGAATTAAAAATAATTTTGCTATATTGCATGACGCGTATTGTATGCTGTGTCCTTGAACACTTGATCTCTGTGCTGGGTCCGTGTTGCTGTACTCCCTGCTGCAGCTGTGTCAGAAGTTTGAAGAAAGCCAACAGCAAATCGAGGTGTTCACCAAAAGTATGAAAACGGTGCAGGAGCAGGTAAGCTCGGGTTTTTTCTCATGCCTGTCAAATGCCTTTAACAATAAGCCGACGATCCAGCCCATCAAGGAAGCCAGTTTTATGAGTAGAATTCTGCAGAGAAATAAGCAAATGCACATACAAACGGAAGGACGTGTGAGGCATGGGAGCTTATACCACCCCTTCCATTCCACACAAACTGATCTCGCTGAAGTGCACCGTATCGTATAACGTATTAAAATTGAATATTTTTTTAAGTGTTTCCTTGCCGCAAAGGGCCCAACAACTGCACAGATCTGGACTTTGGTATTGGTGAGCTGTGTGATACGTCGTGAGCGATTTGTTTCGGCAGTTTGTGGCATTTGTGAAAACATGTGACGTGTCCCTGGATGGACAAACCTTATATCCTGCGTATAGCAATTGAGTAGCTTTTTGGCTACCTTAAAAATACAATTAGTTTATAAACGCTTGCACACCTGTGTGTGCGTTCGTAAAAATGTGCTTGTTGATAAGAATTGTGCGTTGAAACTGCGAGAGAAAACAAGAACCGTAGATAAGAGAAGTATTTTCCTAACCAAAGGAGCAGTGGAGGAGAATAAGTGACACCTCCCAAGGTGCACTGATTCATGGGTGGGCGGAGTATGAAGAGGCAGTGTTTTGCAGCTAAGTGGACAAGAAAGGGGAATTTAGAATTGAGAGGTGGTTGCGGATCTATTTTAATTTTTTTAATAGAGCACCAAGAGATGCCTTTATCTAGGAAAGCCTTGCTTGCTGCGTTTCACATGTCTATCTTAGGGGGTTGTGCGTTGGGGATGTTTGATCAATTCCTTTTTTGCGGAGTTTGTTTTTCACGTGGGAGGAAAAGTGAGAACCAGGAGAATAACCCACAGTGAAAACCCAGACTGCCCCACAAAGCCAAACTTTGAAACCTGATCTCGCCGGCTCTGCATGGAGGATGCTACAGATTGGTGTCCTTGTTGCGATGAGAGGATTTCACAGCGCCGTGCTTTTGCTCTGTCCAGAACACGCTACTCCTGAGCCAGAACGAACAGCTGAAAAAGAACATATGTGCCCTCTTCAAGACTGCCAAGGCCGAGATCAACAGGAAGGACGATGAGATCCGACGTCTCCATAGCAGGTGGGAGTGGGGGAATGGCATCGTTTGTTTATTTACAGAAAATTTTAGTCTTTTATCGGTTTTTTTCTCATTTTCATCCCACTTTGGCAACCCACTGGATGGATTCCTTGCTAAGTCGTGTTGGTTGTAGAAGATATCTGACCCCCCCCCCTCCCTCGCTGGCGAGTGTGAAGTGGTGAATGGGGCCGGTTTAGATATCACTCGCCATTGATGTTAGCCGTGGGTGGGAATCGAACTAAAGTTTCCGGGTTAAGAGCACAATATGCTAACAACGGCGCCATCACTCCCATTAAAATATTTTTTGCATTTGGTACCTATTTTTGGGCAATGGCATTGCCAATTGATTACGCATTTGCCACTTGTCTCAGAGATTTACATTTCGAGCCCACTGGGGGCCCTGGATAATATTGCGGGTGTTATACAAATATATGTATGCCGTCTGCTTCACAGCGGACGCGACGTCATTTGAAAATGTGTCGGCTGTGCATCCCAGTGTCGAGGTCCACATTGCGTAACTTGAAAATGAAACCAATTTTAAAAACCACGTGGCAAGATAGCTAGCTACTCTAAAACGACTGACCATACTCATCTGTCAAACAGCGCTGTTGTGCTATACGTGGATACCAAGTATACTAATGATTTCATTGTAAATATGATCGTTTTTTATTCCTGTCACTGCGACACAGCCTAACGTCGCTGAAGTGCACTGGGAGCTGGAGGAGACACGCAGCGCAGCACGAGAGGACTCAGCAGCACGAGAGGACCCAGCAACACGAGAGGACCCAGCAACACGAGAGGTCCCAGCAACACGAGAGGACCCAGCAACACGAGTCTCGCTCCATGCGGACTTCACCGCCCGCCACGGTCGTCGCCTCCTCCTCGTCCCGCCACAACGGGCAACGCAGACGCAGATCGCCGGCGCCGGAAGAGGCGGTGGCGCCGGATTCATCCCAGACGGATGGGGAGCGCGTGGATCCGACTGCTCGACATCGCGTTTCTGCGTCCGATAAAACCTCCGCCTTGGACTCGTCCGCAAAGACACCTTCAGACCAACCGAAGAGGCCGAGCGTGTACCAGTCTGAGTCACGGTTAGACCAGTCTCATAGGCCACGTTTAGACCGAACTCTGTCACGTTCGGAGCGTTCTGTTAGCTCCCATTTGGAGCGGTCCAAGTCACGATTAGACCAATCTGACAGGACTCGTTTAGAACACTCTGATACGTCCCGTGCAGCCTGGTCTGATAGACCACATTCAAATCGGATTAAGCCATGTTTAGGCCAGTCTGACAAAGCAGATGTACGCCAGTCCAAGTCACGTGTAGACCGGTCTGATACCTCACGTGTAGTAGACCAGTCTAAGTCGCATTCAGATAAGTCTGATAAGTCACGTGTAGACCAGCCTAAGTCACGTGTAGACCAGGCTGACACATCACGTGTAGACCAGGCCAAGTCACGCGTAGACCAGGCTGATACATCACGCGTAGACCAGGCAAAGTTACGTGTAGACCAGACTAAGTCACGTGTAGACCAGTCTAAATCACGTGTAGACCAGACTGATACATCACGTGTAGACCAGGCTAAGTCACGCGTAGACCAGGCTGATACATCACGCGTAGACCAGGCTGATGCATCACGTGTAGACCAGACTAAGTCACGTGTAAACCAGTCTAAGTCACGTGTAGACCAGGCTGATACATCACGTGTAGACCAGGCTAAGTCACATTCAGATAAGTCTAAGTCACGTGTGCACCAGGCTGATAAGTCACGTGTAGACCAGGCTAAGTCACGTGTAGACCAGGCTAAGTCACATGTAGACCAGGCTAAGTCACGCGTAGACCAGGCTGATAAGTCACGTGTAGACCAGGCTAAGTCACGAGTAGATCAGGCTAAGTCACGTGTAGACCAGTCTGATAAGTCACATGTAGACCAGGCTAAGTCACGTGTGCACCAGGCTGATAAGTCACGTGTAGACCAGGCTAAGTCACATGTAGACCAGTCTAAGTCACATGTAGACCAGTCTGGTGCATCACGTGTAGACCAGGCTAAGTCACATGTAGACCAGGCTGAGTCACGTATAGACCAGGCTGAGTCACGTGTAGACCAGGCTGAGTCACGCGTAGACCAGTCTAAGTCACGCGTAGACCAGGCTGATACATCACGTGTAGACCAGGCTGATGCATCATGCGTAGACCAGGCTGATGCATCACACGTAGACCAGGCTGATGCATCACGCGTAGACCAGGCTGATACATCACCTGTAGACCAGTCTCTGTCACGTGTAGACCAGGCTGAGTCACGTGTAGACCAGGCTAAGTCACGTGTAGACCAGGCTAAGTCACATGTAGACCAGGCTAAGTCACGTGTAGACCAGTCTGATACATCACTTGTAGACCAGTCTAAGTCACGTGTAGACCACGCTGATACGTCACGTGTAGACCAGGCTATGGCACGTGTAGACCAAGCTGAGTCACATGTAGACCAGGCTGGTGCATCACGTGTAGACCAGGCTGATGCATCATGCGTAGACCAGGCTATGTCACGTGTAGACCAGGCTGATACATCATGCGTAGACCAGGCTATGTCACGTATTGACCAGGCCATGTCACCTGTGGACCAATCTGAGTCACGTGTAGACCAGTCTAAGTCACGTGTAGACCAGGCTGATACATCACCTGTAGACCAGGCTATGTCACGTGTAGACCAGGCCATGTCACCTGTGGACCAGTCTAAGTCACGCGTAGACCAGGCTATGTCACGTGTAGACCAGGCTGATGCATCACGCATAGACCAGGCTATGTCACGTGTAGACCAGGCTGATACATCACCTGTTGACCAGGCTGATGAATCACGTGTAGACCAGGAGTCATGTGTAGACCAGTCTATGTCACGTGTAGACCAGGCTAAGTCACGTGTAGACCAGGCTGATACATCACGTGTAGACCAGGCTAAGTCACCTTTAGATCAGTGTGATGAGGTATGTGTAGATCGGTCGAAGTCACAGTTATCTCAGTCTAATAATTCACCTTCAGACCATCCTGATGTGTCCTGTCCAGCACGGTGTGATACGCCACATGCAGAGCAACATAACGCGTGCTTAGAGCAATCTGAGTCAAGTTTAGTCCACTCTAATAGGTCTCGTATAGACCGTTCCAAGACACATTCAGTCCAGCCAGAACAGCTGCACATAGACCAGTCCAATAAAACGACCTCAGACAATTCTGGTAAGCCATCTTTAGACGAGCCTATGTCACGTTCAGACCAGTCTCCCAAGTCTCATTTCAACCAATCTTCTATTCTGAATCCAAAACAGTCTGCCAAGCCACATACTCATCTCTCTGAGCCTCGTACAGACGATGCCTCAAAAGCACATTTACACCAGTCTGAAAGGCCACATTCAGACCGTACTGAGAAATCGTGTTCGCATCACCCTAAGCCACATATGGACGAGGCTGCCAAGGCTGTCGAGTCAATTTCAGAGCGGCCCATTCCGCCAAACTCTTCGAAGTGTCCTCCTCTCTCTGTGTCTGTGCATGACCCCGAGCAACACGTCGAGTCTCTGGCGAGCGCACGCAACCAGGACGCTCCAATTGCGACCTCCCTCGGGAACCCACAGGCACCTGCTGGTGGCCATCAGCTGTCAATATCTCAGCCCGAGCTTCCACATCGCGTGGAACTGAGAGGCAGAGGAGGTGGGACACCGAGGCCAGGACCGGCGTCCCAAGCCCAGACACGGGCCACTGAGGGCTCCACCAAAAAGACATCGGAAATCAAAGCGGCGCCAATGCACGGTGCAACGGCGGACCCGACGGAAACCACAGTTGACCTGCTTGTGCTCCTTCAGGCGCTCTCGCTGGACAGGTTATGCGAGGGAGACGACGAAAAGCAGAGTGTCCCAAGCTGCCCAAGTGAGGTAGGCACAGGCGAACAAGGGCATGAGAAGAGATCGGTGAGGAGGAGCGGTGAAAGTGGAGGAAGAGGAGATTGTGATCAGGTAATGCCTAGAAGGCACGGCTTTCAACTTGCTGTGACCGCTCCTGACCGTCGGGCCAAGGAGCACGAGCGTTCACGCAATAGCATCGCTGAAGAGGCACACAAGGGCAGAGTGAGGCAGCTGAAGTCAAAGAGCTGTTTTCCAGATGCGACCACTGGGCAAACAGACAGGAATATCCTGGATTATCCAAAACACAGCCTGCATGGGACAGACCTGGACGTCGTGCCGTCGGAGGAGTGCAGTGCCACCCGCAGCAAAGCCAGCACGAGCAGCACCGTTTACAACCAGGAGAGGCATAGGCAGAGGATCGAGTCGTCTGGCTCACAGTGCTGGTCTCTTGATGGTGCTGATGGCAAGGAACGCGAGCAAAGAAGCGAACAGGATGCGCAGAGTCACGAACGCAACGATGGCGGGAAGTCTCACGCGTGTGACGGCACCCGGGAAGGTTTGCCAGGAAATAACCGGAAGGAAAAGACGAGGGGAGAGCGAAGCCACAGAGTGGATAAATGTCAGAGGCCCAGGGATTCGCATCGCAACGCCGTCGCTTCCGAACAGCAGTGTCACGGCAGCAAAGGTAGCAAACGCCGTGTGGGAGAGCGTAAGCGAAGGCCTGCTGATGACTTTGGAGGATGCTCGCAGGTGTGCGAGGTCCGGTATCGCAGGGACGGCTCGGCAGAGAAACACAACGCGAGGCATAAGGCCAGCAAAGCAGACAAGCGTGGAAGTGCGGAGGGAAGAGAGGGAAAAGATGGCGTGTGCGGCCGGGGAAATTTACATAAAAACAGGGAGGGGGAGAGTTCCCTTCCGAGGGAAGCCACCTCGAGCGTCAGCAGGAAGAAAATCTCCGCGGAGAAAGAAAGGTCCAAGGAGAAGCTGAAACGTAGTGGTGGCTCGGCGGTAAGAACACCAGGTGAAATGCAGGAACACAGTCACTCTGAGTGTGCTGAATCTTCGCCAAAGCACGAGTCTCGCGGACGAAAATTAAGCGCTGCACGCAACGTGGTGGGCATCAATGACCCGTGCGATGGTGCGCCACCGGACGATTTGCGCCAACGGTGGGGGTTTGGGGTCGAGCAGCCTTCTTTTTCGACGCTATCCGAATTCGCTCAGCGGGGCGGAGGCGCCTTTGGTTGGTGCCTTGCTCCCGAAGGGGTCACGGAGCCTCCAACTTCTCCCCCAGCCATCGTTGTTGAGCAGTCAAGCAGTGTAGCCGAGGCATCGGAACTCAACAACAGTGACTTTCATCAGCCAGACAACATGGATGACTTGGTTGTTGTGGATGAGTTTATTCTAGAGAATTCCGGAGATTCCAACAGTGAAGCTGATCGTGATAGCGGTGATGGACCCGAGGAGAGCGTAGAGATCTGGCATGCACATTCCAGTCCAACTGTTGATCAGCATGCAGGCTCAGCGGAGCATTCTGAAATTCTAGCCAAACGGGACAGCGAAGGCACCTCGGCATTAGTTCAGCAAGAATTCAGCGAAGGCCACTCGGGAGACGTAGCCCTGGCAGCCGGTCGACCATCACGGCCTACCGAGCACCACTCCCAGCAAGACGATGTCGTCGTTACTCTTGAAAGAAACGTTTCGGCTGCGACCTCACGCGATTCAGAAGTACCGCCTGAAAGAACAGAGGCGGCGCAAACGCCGAGAAAAGGAGGCGGCAGCGCAGAGGAGGTGCCCGAGCTCAAGCAGTCGAAGGTGACGTTCATGTCGAGCCTGAGCCTGGCGCTGTCACCACAACGTGGGATCCGTGCAAATAATGTTGATAGTGGCAGTGCTGGGGTGGAAGTGGTGACGGTGGTGGCAGCGGTGGCGACAGCACCGTCTTTTCAGACGGGGCCTCCAGCTACGATGGGCAAGCGAGCAGAAGATGCCGGCAGTCAAGATAAAGATGGAACAGACCCAGCAGCAGCCGGTAGGCATTTCACTATTCTTTAGCATATTTATACAATATTTTGTGATTATTCATTGAATAAAATCGATACTTACACTTCACGATAATGTCACTTCACAGCCCTTTGTAAACCCACTGGTAGCTGAAGGCCTTGCCACGGTATGCCAGTCGTGGGGGTTGTTTGACCCTCCATACTTCACCACGCTGGTCAGTGCAGGTTGGCGCTTTGGGGGCGCAAGATCAGTTCGGTTATCACTTTCCATACATGTTAGCCGTGACCGGGAATTAAGCTGTGGTCGCGTGGGTTCAAGGTGTGGCACGCTAAAATTGAGTGACCGCTTCACCCACTTGGTATTTGATGTTTAATAAGTTGAATGTATTTTGGTGAGCTGTGGCGCACAGCAGTTTGCATGCTGTGTGAACATGCGAGACTGAGAAATATTCCCACTTGATTAATACATACTGTTAATTATGAGTTGTTTCTTTATACATAGTATTTGTTGTAAAAGTAAATTATTCCTACTTATTTTTAAACCTATTCAGTTTGGTGCCTTGAAAAGTGTGACATTTGAAAAGCATTTTGTTGTTTTATATTTTATTGGTCGGATGACCTCGACTGCCTACTAACTTTCCGTAAAAAAGTGTCATTTTTTTACGTGAATGGTGTGGAAATATTCCAGGACATAGAGATGTTCAAGTAAAAGTATCTATAATATTCATGTCAATGGCACGCAATGCATAAACTGATGTCTTCATTTCACTTCGCGTTATTCACGTGGTGTGGACACAGGCCCCTTGGAAGATGTTACAAACAGCATTCTCTCGGGACATCTGCGAGAGGAATTCCCCTGCGCAGCTGCGATGCCACAGCAGAACAGCGGCAACGTCAAAGAGTCGACACCGGATAGTCCGCCAGACGCGGAAGATGACGGGCCGGAGGAGGGCGAGATCGTGAGCGACACGGAACCCGAAGATATCCCTCGGGACACGCGCGTGCAGGACACCAAGGGGAGCAGCTCCCGGGCTAATTGCAACACTACCACCGCCGCCAACACCACCACCAGCACCGCCGTCATCACCGCCACCGTCGCCAGCGTCGCTGATCGGGCAGCACTTCCCGTGCGCCGCAACAGGGAGCCTGCCAGCCGGTGCAGGAGCGCGTCCGCCAACCCGCGTGGGAACAAAAAGTGGCCCGGAAAATTGTCGTGGCCGAACGGCTGCGCCTCCCAGAAGCATGGACGCTTCCCAAATAAGTCGTGCAGGCAGGAGTTCAATCTGCGCAAGAGGTCTCATCTCGGTAAGAACCCACCGACCGGCCCGGCCAAACAAAACGACCGCTCTGAAGTAAACCGTCCCGGGAACAAGAATCGGCAGCCGGAACAAGCGCTGCTGACGATGCAGTCCATCCTGAACGAACTGGAGAGCGTTCGGAAGCTTGTGCATAGCACCTACCCGATCTCTAGTGCACAGTCACGGGACCCTCCGCTGTTCGAGATCCTGGATTATGCCGAGAAGCAGTCTGTCGATACGTTGAACAAGTTCAATTGGCGCGGTCAGGATGGCAGCAAGATGGAGCTGCGTTCCCTGATCAGAAAGTCAATCGGACAGCTGAAAAATAACACGAACTTCGAGAGCTTGTTTTCAGGCCAGAGGCCTCACGAGACGGGAGTGTTGCTCAGGCTGCTGGACACGGAGTTTAACATTTTGTTCAACAACATTCGATACACGCTGTGTCTGCAGCAGCTCGGCAGCAGGCCGCACAATGCGAACAGGGTGGCAACACACCGTCGGTCTGTGAAATCGATGTCTGCGGAACAGTGTGGGACGGTGAGCGGCAGAGACGAGCGTGTGCGGCTAACTTCGCCCAAACACGCGGTAGGCGGCAAAGCTTCGGTCGCCACTGCATCGCCTGCTCGGTCTCCGCTCGCTACGACGGGAGTTAACGCCAACCTCAAGGTTTACAAGATTCCCAAGTGTCCTAATGGTGTCCTCCGATCTCCGGTTGAGCGACGAGACCCTGTTTGCATGCCACACTTCACAGAGGGCATGGCACCTGTCCAGAGCTCAACTTTACGATCTCCAAACTTGGGCGTCATGTCCGTGAGAGAACCTCAGTCGCAGCTCAAGCGAAAGATGTGTTCGGAGGTGGAGGTTATAAGCGCGCCTGTGAAAAAAGCCACCCCAGTGGGGAAGAGGAGAAAAATTGAACCAGAGGGAAATTTTTACCAAACGGTGAAGGGTTTTAAAAGTGTTGCAGGCGATAGCGACAACTGTGGGAGTGCAGCCGAGAAGAAAACCGAGGCGGTGAGCAGCGGCGGTAAAAGTGGCAGCCGCGGCAGCAGTGACAGCAGCGGTAACGGTGGCAGCGATGGCCATGGTGACATTGCACTGGAGGGTGTTGCAGAGGACGTTGAGACGACGAGCTTGGAGATGGATGAGTGCCCAGTGACGCCCGGTAAGAGCATGTTCGGGCCGGACGCGGACAAAGCGACCGAGCCTCCAGACAGCGCGGAAGCGTCGCGGGTGTCGGAATCGCAGCCGGACGACAAGAGTCCCGCCGTGGAAACTCCGCAGGAGCCGCCCCCTCTTCCGCCAACCCTGCACTTTACCCTTTGCACCGAGTCGAACATGGGGGACCAGCTCATGTCCCTGCTGGGCGTGAATAGGCAGATTCTGACGGAAGTGTCCGTGGCCAGATCGCCGGAGGTGCAAGTGACCTACCCTTGCCTCGAGTGCTCGGAGAGCCTCCCGTCATCGGACGGCACAGACATGACCTGTGAGAAATCCAAGCAGTTGAAAAGCACGGACTCCACCTTTTTCACGTACCACGAAAGCACCAACTGGGTCCCTCCCATCTCATCCATCTTGCTGGCCGACCTCGAGGTTTCCAACTCCCTGCTCTCTCCTCTGAAGGACAGCTACAGCCTGACCAGCTGTGCGATGGTCGGCGAGAAGATGCCGCTGCCGTCGGACGGCCTGAAGTTTGTGTCGCTGCCCGCAGCATGCTACAGTGAGAACGCGCAGTTTGACGAGGAGGAGTCGGACTTCCACCTCGCGTTGGACACCGAGAGCCCGTCGGAGGACGGCGACTCTGGCCAGAAGTTCTCACCACTCAAGAACAGGGCTCCCAAAGAGGGATTCTTCGAAATCGTCACACACGAGACTCCACAAAGTCAGAAAAGCGGAGAGGCGGACACAGACTTTGGGCTGCATTCGGAGTGTGAGGGTGTGTCCAGGAAGTGGCAGGTGCCTTTTGGGGAGGAGTGTGATGGCGGGAAGCCTGCGGAGGTGGCGGAGGAGGAGGAGGCAGAGGAGGCAGAGGAGGAGGAAGAAGAATTGAGTAAGACTCCAGAACCGCACGGCTGTAAACGGCGGCGACACAGCAAGTCGCCCGTCACTGCTAAGCAAGATGGAAACAAAAAGAAATGTAAAAAGCCGAGAGCATCCGAGACAAACTTAGTATCGTCACCAGAGTCTGGAAAGCATTCCGTTGGACCAGAGTCGCCAACTAGTGGCAGGAAGAAGAAATCATCGATGCCGCCGTCTGCAGAAGAACTCCTGACACCAGCAAAGGGCCATGGACGGAAAAGAAAAAAATCTAAATCGAGGAGGTCATCGGGGAATGTGGTGGAGCTCGGGGAAGAGGCGACATCCTCACCGGGCGAGAAGCCACCGCGCAAGGGCAGGAAACGATCGGGTTGCGATACCTCCCCCGACAAAGTCATCCTGGCGAAGAATGTGGTGAAGAAGCACGGGGAGGTGGTGCTGCTTTGGACCAGGTGAGTGCAGCGATGATGGTTTAGTGTGTAAGTGAAAACTAATTTATTTACAACGAATTTCGATTTAAAGCTTTCGTGACTGCAGGGATTCATCTTCTTGGTTCTTTCGGTAAAGTCACGTAGAAGGGAAATAATAAAATAATACAAATTAAACATACAAGTCAGCTGAATTGACGCTGTCTTTCCGACAGACCTGTTCTTCACCTGAGGACGGCAGCTTGCGTTGTGACCGAAACGTCGTGAGAATTATTTTATTATGTTTTATTTGTATTATTTTATTATTTCCCTTCTACGTGACATTACCGAAAGAACCAAGAAGATATTTACAACGATTTTTTGCGTTTATGTTGTTGTCCCCCCCCCACCAGCCCGCCCCAAACCTCCAATTGGCACGGTTGGCTACGTTACGTTGCGAAAGAAGTTCAACATAATACATGCGTACACACGAAGCAAACGCAGAGAGCCGACTTACATCGTAACATGGTGAAACCAGGAGTGTGGAGCCTCTGGCCCGTGTCTCCTTTTAATTTGGCCCTTGACTTCATTTCATGCGGCCCGTTGCACAGAGACAATTTTTCCGTCACTGTAAGCATCTTGGCTACGCTAATCTTGTACTCGGGGGGGTGGGGGGGTGGGGAAGAATGTCTTTAACTTGGCAACACTTTCTAATTTTAGTGCATTTCTGTCACTTCTGTCACTGCACAAACAGCCTCTTGTTCACTTGCCAATTAAAAACTGCTGGTGGCAATTTCCTTAACTTTATGGGAAATTCCAGCGTAAAGTGTGATCTCAAACTATCAGTCAGTCAATTTTGCGATTATTGCTTTACTTAATAGATATTTTTATATTGTTAATGGTGACTTCCAAGCGTGCAACTCTCAATGCTGTTTTGCACAATTTTCAGCTTTTGGTCCATTTTTATTCCTTTAGAGATCTATGCCCTCTCTGGACATACAAACCTTTAGCTAACACAAATCTTCAAATCTAACACAAACCCAAACACTCATCTAACCTTAACCCTAACACTTGTCCCAACACTGACCCTGACACGAGTGTCAATCTGACATTAAGATGATCACTAACCCTGCCTATTTGGACGCTCACACTCATTCCAACACTAAGCTAACCATAACGCTCCAGTAATCTTACGAGGAACACTAACCCAACATATTCTTAGGTTTTTTCGGTAAAGTCACGTAGGTAAAAAATTAAAATTAATAAAAGTAAAATAAAAATAAATAAAAAATCACGATGTTTCGGAGGCAACACAAGCTTCCGTCTTTTTTTTTTACTTGATACAGCTGTCGTGCTGTGACGGTTCCACCTGAAGACGGAAGCTTGTGTTGCCTCCGAAACGTCGTGATTTTTATTCTATTTTAATTTTACTTTTATTAATTTTAATTTTTTACCTACGTGACTTTACCGAAAAAACCTAAGGATATGAATCCTTGCAGTCACGAAAGCTTCAAATCTAGAACTAACCCAACACGAACCATCCACAAACTGCTGCGCTCTCTCTCTCACCGACGCCCGTGCCGCTGCTGCCACCTCGCGACCTCTGTGCCGCTTTATCCTCCGCAGGGACGACGACCGGCTGATTCTGTCGGAGGTGCAGCGTCACGGGGCCTCTCCCGACATCTTCTCCTCCGTCGCTGCGCTGCTCGGTGACAAAACTGGATCTCAGGTCAGTGCCGGCTCCACCACACCGACCTTTGTGTGTTTTTAAATAGGGCACCACGGTGCCGAGATGGTTACTACCTCGTCTGGTATATGGGAGGTCATGGGTTCAATCCCAACCCTGAAGCCTGTATATTTGGAGTTTTCATGTTCTCCCCGTGGTCGCGTGGATTTTTCTCCGGGTGGTCCGGTTTTTTCCACTCCACATTTAGACTGAACATGCGTTTAGAGTATTTGTCCGTTATAAATGTCCAAGTGATAAACCACTTTGTTGAGCTACGATTTGTGTCCAGGTTGCTTTTGAAAAAGAGTTAAATTACTGAGTGAGCCATACCTGGTAAAATACATTTTTTTATAGTTTTGAAATGCTTTCCATTGCTCATTCTATCGTATTGTATCATCAAACATAATTACGAGGCAAACCCCGGTGTGCAGTCATGCGTGTGCGTGAGCCGCACAGAGACATTGCAGTCGCACAGAATCCTCATCTTTATTTATGCTAGGGGAATCCGACGAGGCTATGAAGCTCCTTTTTCACAGATGCCCAAATTTCGATTTAAAGCTTTCATGACTGCAGGGATTCATCTTCTTGGTTCTTTGGGTAAAGTCACGTAGAAGGGAAATAATAAAATAATAAAAATAAAACATAATAAAATAATTCTCACGACGTTTCGGCCACAACGCAAGCAGCCGTCCTCAGGTGACGGCTGCTTGCGTTGTGGCCGTGACGTCGTGAGAATTGTATTTTATTATGTTTTATTTTTATTATTTTATTATTTCCCTTCTACGTTTCAGCCACAACGCAAGCAGCCGTCCTCATGTGACGGCTGCTTGCGTTGTGGCCGAAACATCGTGAGAATTGTATTTTATTATGTTTTATTTTTATTATTTTATTACTTCCCTTCTACGTGACTTTACCGAAAGAACCATGAAGAAGATGCCCAAATGTCGCTTGACTCTCACGCTGGCCCCCCCCCCCCCCCCCCCCGTTGTGCGTCGCCTAGGTGTCCCGCAGGTTCCGGGAGCTGCTGAAGCTTTTCCAGAAGGCGGCTGCGGCGGAAAGACTCGCCAACGACGGTGACGCGGTGCAGGAGTCGCACCGCGGATCCTCGCCGCCGCCCGCGGCCCACGCCCCGCGTTGCTGACGACGGCCGATGCAGAGGCAGGCCGTCGCTCGTGCAAGCAGATTCGTTCAATGTCGATATCGGTACTGAAGCAATGGATGCTGCCCATTCGCGGTTGTGAATGGTTCGGCGCACGCTCTCGAATTGGAGTCCCCAGGGGCAGAGGTCGCAACCGCGTACCCGATACCCATACCCTACCCGATACCCGGCTACCCGTACCCGGCCGGGTATGGGTACGGGTACCTGTTTGCGACCCTGGTGCGGCCGGGTACGGGTACGGGTACGGGTAGGCCGTGAGTCACTGGTGAGTCACCGTATGTCACTCATTTCCCAATGTCTTGACTCTTACAATTCAAGTTCCTAGAATCAACCCACCCGCGCCTGCAACATGGCTTCATCCCAGAGGTCGCAATCGGGTACCTGATACCCGTACCCTACCCGTACCGGGCCGGGTAGGGTACGGGTACGGCCGGGTACAGGTACGGGTACCCGTTTGCGACCCTGGTGCGGCCGGGTACGGGTAAGGAATCAAAACCCGTTTGCGACCTCTGCCCAGGGGTCACCGGTTGCAGTCGTCCTCCGGCAATGGCAGTTGAAATCCTCGGCGTGTTTCTTAAATCTCACCGCCTCCGTCCACCCAGCCGTGTATGAATGGGTGGTGCACCACAGTCGAGCGGGGGGCCGTGTGCGTGGCTGGGTAGATCGTGGCTACTTCGGTCTCTTTCTGGCGAGCCGTCTGGCCAGCGTGAACAAGAAGGCCAAAATAAACCTCAGGAGGCAGGGCGTTGTTAAGTGGTCACCCTTAGTTTGGAGGTGCTTTGGCTACCAGCAGTAGCCTGCATCTTTTACCGTTTTCACAGAGCAATGATACAGGCTCATGTTGGTTCACTTTATTCAGTGTTTGAAGCGTCCAGCATATGTTACCCCCCCCCCCCCTGTTAAATAGCATGACTTGTATGTATACCTTAGGACAGTTTTGTTTTCTAGGTGAAGAGATGCTGCCCTGGAAACGCAGTTTTCAGTGCAAGTCTCAATATTTAATTGAATTTTGTAAGATGTATACAGGGTGGCTCAAGAGGCAGGACACACACTTAATTTATTTTAACACTGGCATTATTACATTTAAATTGTTTATTCTCTAAGTTAATATGCTATATATCTGTTATCATAATTGATATCTAATTTGTCTTTTCCCGTGGGGTCACCGTCATTTACAAAACTCGACCAAGAACCCCCGAATGAATCGAAACGACAAAATTGTGAAATGTTCAAAGAGCGCACGCCTGTAATATTTGCAAAAATAAAGCCCTGAATTCGTTTCAAAACATGATTCACGCATGCATTGATGTCGATGGAAGTCAGTTTGAACGTATGTTAAAAGCAATTAAATAATATGTAATATAAACTAAATATATAATAGCCCGGTGTGTCCTGAGTTTTGGGCCACGCTGTATAAAGTTTAACATCAGGCACAGTTATCCCACTTTGATGTAGGGGTGTCGGAGTTTCTAAAGATCCAGCGATGTAGCCCACTTGACACCGCCACACGAGCTGCTGTATAGAACTCACTCTCGAATGTTCGTAAATGGATTGTCTGGGTTTGTGGGTTTAACGGGGGCTTGCGAAACATTAATATATTTTTACACACGCACTGCGTCTGTTATTAGCTGCTCCTCATTGAGTGTCAGTGCCTACGTTTCAGCGCAGACATGTCAGCGAGAGAACCATTTACTTAAAGAAGGAATTACATCTATATGAGGTGAGAATAAAAACAGCCGAGGCATGTTACGTCTACGCCCAGTTACTGAACCGTAATTAGGAGAGGTTATGAATTGTGGCCGGCAGAGTTACTGAAGACATTTGGAAAGACGTGGAGTGAACAGTTTTTTTTACACTGCTGAAAAGCAATGCTCTGGATATTTGAACTTTATGGCGGTCACCCCGGGGTACCATAGTACCCCGGCTCTCGCATAATGTCCGTGATGCAGTCATTTTCGGTCTGTGTTGATGGTCGGCGATGCGGTAATCGACTCATCGGGACGAGCTGTACCCACGATGCACCGCCACGGTGCGTGCGAGCGTTCAGGGTTTCGGCGCAATCGTCCTCGCTGCGTTTCGACATCGCAGAGTAGCACTGATTTCGGATTGATTGGTACCCCAGTCGCGGAATTGAGTACACCCCTGGAAAAAAAGTGTCCCAGAAATAAAATATTTAATTGCCTCGGCCATTTAGTATTATTTGGTACCCCGGGGTACCACCATGAGGATCATTTGCCCCCGTTTGATTTATCGGGGCCACTATGCCCACACCCCCTCCTCCCCATTACCCTGGATAATTGAGAATTGACTGCATGGTTCTTTCGGTAAAGTCAGTCGAAACGTCGTGAGAATTTTATTGTTTTGCTTTTATTATTTTATTGTTTTTCCCTTCTACGTGACTTTACCGAAAGAATCAAGAATATGAATCCCTGCAGTCACGAAAGCTTTAAATCAAAATTTAAAATGCATAGATGTGGTTCAACTTGCGGTGGTTGTGAGTTTTATCTCGAATGGGTTTGGGATTTTCACATTTAATGACAAAATGTCTAATGTTATTATAATTTACGTATTTGCTTGCATAGTCACAATGTGTTAGTTATCCATTGTTTGCAGTTCCTTAAAGTTAAAATAATAATCTTGATTTGAAGCTTTCGTGACTGCAGGAATCCATACTCTTTGGCTCTTTCGGTAAAGTCACGTGGGTAGAAAATGAAATAAATCACGACGTTTCGGGCGCAACACAAGCGTCCGTCGTCAGGTGAGAAAGCGTAAAAGAATAAAGCAAGTTTAATTTTCTGTAGCTTAGAGAAAAGCTACGTGCTTTGGCATTTCATTGTATGTGTACATTCAGGATGATCGGAAAGTCCCTTCATAAGTTTGATGTCATTTTGTGGAACATTTATATATTTGTTTATTCTGTCAGTTTAATGTGGAATGGATGAAACAATTCGTTTTCTTTGCTGGGAGGTGAGACCTCTGAGAATACGCAAGTGGATTGAAACATTTTAATGCACCGGTAGTGTTTGTTTTTAAGTATTCTGCTTGACGTTTAGGGTCACAAAATGTGTGGATTTCACATTCCGGGTCACTTAGTTACACAACTAAAGAGAGACACGTGACAAAACTCGGATATTACCAAATGTGTCCTGCAGAGTTACTGAAGACATTGTTGCTGGACGTTTAGCGCAACCTTTTTTTGAGATACGAAAGTGAACAACAACAAAAAGAACATCCGGTCGTGAGTGCAGAATAGGACTTGGGGGGGTTGGGACCCTTCCCATTACTTCTAGATTTGAAGCTTTCGTGACTGCAAGGATTCATACTATTAGTTCTTTCGGTAAAGCCACGTAGGTAAAAAATGAAATTAAAATTAATTTTAAAAAATCACGACGTTTCATTTGATGCAGCAAATCTGGCTGTGACGGTCCCACCTGATGACGGAGACTTGTGTTGCCTCCGAAACGTCGTGATTTTTATTTTATTTTTATTAATTTACATTTGTGGAGCCGCCAACACACACGGTACATGCACATACATAGAAACACGCTCTTTCCCGTGTCGAAAATATTCCCATCCTCCCTACCCAATGAATGCGGATAAAAATGCAGTGATGGATACATATAACTTGCGGGCCATTTCTAAGTGGTAGGCCTCGTGTTGTTGCCACTGGCCGTTTGACGTGAACCTGCTGATCTTATTTGACCCATTGGCTCTCCGCGTACGGCGTAGACGTTGGCAGACACGAGTGCATGATCATTTTCATTTTTTTTTCTCAAAATACGTTCATTTAAAGCGATGTAGGGACTTTACTAGAAGCGTGTGTACACAGAAACCATATTCTTGAGATGCCAGAGAAGTAATGCTTTGGATATTTACCCCAGTTTTGGCGAGCATGGTGTTTTCACGTGTGTCAATACGGTGTCCTTTGTGTTGTCCAGCCTTCCTTAATAGTCGATTTTTAGCAACATAGAGTGTGCATTAAGGTGTGCTCCTAGGCCAAAACCATCACTTTACTGATGACAGATCTCTCCCTGCTGGTGCTTCTCTGATTGTGGTGGTAAGCGATGATTAAGTCGTGGTTTTATGTTGGTTGTTACATGCTGGTGCTGGTTTTATGATGGTTTGCACGATGATTTCTGTGTGGTGTGAAATGTGTTTTTTTTTGACCAGGTAAAGGCCACTGAGATATTCGCTATTTTTCAGAGGGCGACCTGGCTACACATGAGATTTCTCATCGACATTGCTTATATCATCATTGCACGTGGGAACTTGTAGCCTCAGCCAAGTAGGCACCGTCAGGATCCAGGACAGAACCCGTGACCTCCTGCGTACAGAGCATTGGAGATAGCATCTCACCACCACCACGACGCATGGTAGTTGTATGGTGAATGTTGCAGAATGGTGGTATGGTGTTGCTTGTGGAATGCTGTTATGTATGTATGGAGAACATTGGAACCGTATGTAACAAATCATGCTAATCGGAGGCACGGGGGCAGGACAAACTTAACACAAAAAGTAGTTCTAAAGAAATGAGTTCTCAGTCTAGATGTATGATTGTATGGTGATTGTTGCTTGATGTTCGGGTGATGGTGGTACATGGTTGTTGGTGTGATGCATGATGTATTTGGAGTGATTGTGTGGTTATTGCATGGTGGTATGCGGTGGTTGAGTGCTGTGGTAGTGCTGTGATGGTTGTAATGTTTGCCACTCTTTCTCACAATTGTCATTCGCCGCGAGGTGTGTGTGTGTGTGTGTACTAAAGCAGCATTGTGTGCACTGGTTAGTGGCCATATTACCAAGATACCTAATGCCCGATAGGATTGATCAATAATTTATTTTATACAGCAGTTGTACAGGTCATATTTTTTGTGTATACTGTATATATATAACTTCAGTGCCCTTGCAGTTGTGAATACAGGGTATTTGTAAATTATTTGCGTCTTGGCTCGTTTTTTTATTTTAACACATGCCTTCATCTTTTAAACTGGGTCTGATCAGGTCAAAGACCCGGAAAATACTTTTTCGGCCGACCTACACCACACCCAGTGTATGCAGTACCTCTCGTTCTGGTTATGGCTCCGAGTCGATTCACGGACCTTCCCCAAACCGACCCACGACCCATGGGAATATTAACTGCGGGTTGTGCGATGGTGGGGCACGTAGACGCGGTAGCACAGAAGTACTGTATAACAATGTCGCGGTGACCTGGCCCAGCGATGGCGCCCTCGCTGCTTGTTGCGAAGGTTCGCGGGTTCGAAATACAGCGGCTGCCCTGGTTATCATTGCGGGGGGTATCAAGCGTAATCTGTGCCCTCTGTAAAGATCCCGTGACATTGTGTAATTCCCTACCATATTCTTGGTTCTTTCGGTAAAGTCACGTAGAAGGGAAACAATAAAATAATAAAGCAATAAAATTCTCACGACGTTTCGGCCACAACGCAAGCAGCCGTCCTCAGGTGAAGAAACAGCTGTCAGAAAGACAGCGTCTTAATGAGCACTGCCAAGCTTGGCAGCGTACTTTAGGCTGTGTGGGAAGAGGAGAGAGCCTCTTTCTGACAGCTCTGTTTCTTCACCTGAGGACGGCTGCTTGCGTTGTGGCCGAAACGTCGTGAGAATTTAATTATATTATGCATTTATTTTATTATTTCCCTTCTACGTGACTTTACCGAAAGAACCAAAAATATGAATCCCTGCAGTCACGAAAGCTTTAAATCGAATATAATTCCCTACCGTTGGAAATTCGTTTATCCTATGTGGCTACTTTTAATTATCGTCTTAAAATACATATTTTTTAAGTCGGTTTATTCTTCTCTTTGGTTCTTTCGGTAAAGTCACGTAGAAAGAAAAATCAATTAAATTGTTTTTTTCAGTTTATTCTATTTAGCTTCACCTCTCTTGGCCCTTATTCTTACAAGGCGCCTTGAGACATTAGTGGGAACCACCTTACAAATGTAAACTATTGTTTCGATTTAAAGCTTTCGTGACTGCAGGGATTCATCTTCTTGGTTCTGTCGGTAAAGTCACGTAGAAGGGAAATAATAAAATAATGAAAATAAAACTATAAAATATTTTTTTATGTTTTATTTTTTTCCCCCTTCTACGTGACTTTACCGAAAGAACCAAAAAGATAAACTATTGTTATTGACAAGAGCAGGTCATGGTATTGTCGGCTGCGTCAAGGTAAAAATTTTCAAAGGGGGGGAAAAAAACCCCATTGCTCATTTAGGATTATAGATAGCAACCATCAACCCCGACTGAAAACTTGGCAGGATCCTCCTGAAAAAGTCAGGGTTGATTCTTTAATGGGTAAACAACAGAGGTCGCAAACGGGTTTTGATTCCTTACCCGTACCCATACTCGGCCGCATCAGGGTCGAAAACGGATACCCGTACCCTACCCGATACCCGGCTACCCGTACCCGGCCGGGTATCGGGTAGGGTACAGGGTACGGGTATCGGGTACCCGATTGCGACCTCTGGGATGAAGCCATGTTGCAGGCGCGGGTGGGTTGATACTAGGAACTTGAATTGTGAGAAGAGACAAGAGTTTGGGAAATGAGTGACAAACGGTGACTCACCAGTGACTCACGGCCTACCCGTACCCGGCCGCACCAGGGTCGCAAACGGGTACCGGCCGGGTACGGGTAGCCGGGTATCGGGTAGGGTACGGGTACCCGGTTGCGACCTCTGGTAAACAAGCGTCGACATATGCAACTTTATTTCATTATGGGGTTTCTGTGCTGCCAACTACGTAGCCCAGCAGCCTGGTGGTCCAACACCGAGACACGATGCAGGATCAAGGCTGGTTTGTATATTGGACTTCTTTCGCACCGTACGTAGCCAACCGTAACCGTGTTAATCAAAGGTGCGGGGGGGAAGGACAAACTAAAATACAAAACGCGGTTCTAAAGAAAACACATTCCTGCGGAGGGAGCTGGTAGGAACGTGTTGGGTTGCTCGGTCAATGGCCAGGGTCAACGGCGGCGTGGTGTATTCCGCAAATATGCCCGACTGTGAGGGCGGGCACAAGCCGGCGTGAGTAGGTTAAACGTTGAGTTTTATAAGGGCACCACGGGGTGACCAGCCCCACCCCCCACCCAGCCCCACCCCTCCCCACCCTCCACCCAGCCCCACCCAGCCCCTCCCTGCACGACGGACACAATAATCCCCTGTGGGCTGGTGTAACCAGGAGGTTCCTACCAGTATAAACACTGAACTGGAGAATCCAACAGGCTGATGGATTAAACGCTTATTTTGTACGCATACGTGGAGGGCTCAAAACGGAATTGTGCTTATATTTGCCGATAAACTTCACAATTAAGACAGCCGTCGTCATTATAAATCAACACGGCCCGTGTTTACACTGACAATGCTGTGGATGGAAACATCTCCATAAACCCCTCTAATTATGGATAATATTCGGTCGCAAAAGCCAACGACTTCGCGTTAAAACCGAGGACGCATCACATTTTAAAAACGCGTTATTTTGCTCCACCCCGCCCCAATCCCCCGCGAGCACCCGTAGCACGTGGACACTCGACTGCGATCAGCTGATGGCGTCACCGGGCATCCCCACGCTGAAGCAGGTCGGGTGAAGACGTTCAGGGGACGTTCAGGGGACGTTCGGAGGACGTTCGGGGGAGACGTTCAGGGCACGTTCGGGCGACGTTCGCGGCGGCACTTATTGACGGTGGCACGCGGGTTGACGTGCAGCGGTTTGCTAATCCACTGCTGGATGAACGCCTCCCCACTTGGGCCGTCCAGAGGGACCTCCTAATGAGGTTATCCTGCACCTCGAGAATATCGCGTCTTGCCGGGACGTTGAAAGTTCCGCAGTTTTTTTGGGGGGCAAGTTGCGTTCCCCACTGTGACGGTATATTTCTGAGGTGTTATAATGAATCACCGTTACCAAGTGGCCCACGTTTGTTGCTGTTGTTGTATCTCAAGGTAGTACGGACCACACCGCAGCCACAACGATCGGTTCGAGTTGGTGGAAGCGAGAGAACAGACGTTTGAGGAGCATAGAAGTAGGGTACAGCGGTGGAGTTTTGCGGGGAAACCCCCCCCCCCCCACCACTGTATTGGCCCCCCCACCAAGGGGGCCCGGGGCCACCCCCGCCCCCATCCAAAGCCTTCAAACTAAACCGGACGCATGAAACACAAGAATAGGTTTTACCCTTTTCAGCAGTAAAACAAGAGTTGCGTTTAGACGTTCAAACACCGAACAGAAACCTTTTGCAATAAATCAAGTTACTGCATTGACTACACTACTAGTGTTGAACATGCAAACAAAGCACGCTCTGATTATAATCTATGCATTGCAATGTTCGCCTTTTGGCGGTTTAAAAAAAAAAACTTGTCTGACTGGTAGTGAGATGAGGCCCTAAAGGCTGCTGTCTCTCTTGTGTAGGTTAATTAGTTTCGAAGACAATACACAGATTGAGAGTTTCCAATAACACCACGAGAAATTCGCTGCCTCCGCGCATTGGAGACCACCTGGGGAAGATTCCAGGCACGCGTTGACAATGATGATGAAACAAGTGGAAACTGACTTTTTGAAGCTATTTGTTATCATGTCACTGTGTTAATCGTTCTTTTCCCATTAAAAACGATAATCCCATGTAAGTGTTAACATTTTTAAATCCTTTATATTAAGTTCGCTTGCTTGCTTAGGACCGTGCAAATCTTTCGGTAGTTTTTTAACCCACTTCCCGTGATCCAATCGAGCTGACATTTTCCACACAGACTCGTTGTGCGTGACAATTAATGTTCGTGAAAAAAAATCCAAAATTTTACACTTTTTAGGACAAAAATATATTTAATGACCAATTGCTTAAGGTGCAATGCAATCATCTGACCCATAGGTGGCAGCCATCTCAAGCCAGAGGACGAGAGGACTCTAGCCGCCACGCATATAAAGGATTTATAGTGACAAACTTTGTTTTTACGGGTTATACTTATTTTAAGCCTTTGTAGTGATCATCGTAGCGGTGGTCTCGTTGGGCTGAGCCTCGGTGCCTGTGGTGTTGGACCCCCTTCCCTCCCACCCCGCAGTTTCTTCACCGGCAGAAAGTTCTCTCTCTGTACCGAGCGATGCTGAGAGCCATCCGCCAGGTGCCCGACCGCCACTACCAGGTGTACCTACAGGAGTCGGCGCGGCACGAGTTCAAGATGAACAAGGAGGAGACAAACGAGGTGAATAGACAGGCCGTGGGCTTTAATCATCATCGTCGTCGCCTTACTCCGCACGGACCATCGGATTGTCAACGTCATCATCGATGCACTTGGCTCCAGCATTTACTGAACACCGTTTTTCCAATGCCTCCGCCAGCATCGCTTTACTCGGCATCGCTGAACAACATTTGCCAGTAACCCCCATGAACATCATTGTCTTTCTCGTAATTTATCAGTCGATCATCATCATCGTCATCATCGTCGTCAATACCGTGATGAAGAGCGGGATAATTGGACAGATGGGATCCATTTTATTATTTAAATCGTTGCACCGGGGCCCATGCTAACCACACTACACCAAAGATAAAGATCCCCGTATAGCCTTGACCTACTGTTGGGGCAAGTGCTGTTAGCGAGTAGCACCTACGAAGGCCGGCACGGCACACGAAGGGGTGGGTGGCCAGCACCATGCCCGGCCGCCTTTGTCTCACCTGTGACGATGTTTACACACCACACCAGGTACTAATTTGAGGCTGAGTCGACCTAGGGGAGGCCCAGGACCGGTTCAGATAATTTGTCACTGGTGTTGGCAATGAGCAGGAATCGAACTCGGGTCTCCAGGTTCGTAGCGCAGCGCGCTAACCGCTGCATTACCGCTCCCGACACTACACCACCCAGACCACCACCACCACCCAGACCAGCACCACCACCACCACCCAGACCAGCACCACCACCACCACCCAGACCACCACCACCACCCAGACCAGCACCACCACCACCACCCAGACCAGCACCACCACCACCACCACCCAGACCAGCACCACCACCACCACCCGGACCACCACCACCACCACCACCACCCAGACCAGCACCACCACCACCACCCAGACCAGCACCACCACCACCACCCAGACCACCACCACCACCCAGACCACCACCACCACCACGCGGTGATTGCCATTAACAGGCGAGTCACCCTGTACTATTGAACCGACATCGTTGTTATCATCATCATTGTTATCATCATCATTGTAATGGGAGACTCACGAGTTGATTGAGCTCAATATCCCGTAACCATTCAGGCCCATCACCTGCGGCGAGTCGATTAATTATCGTGATCCGATTCAGCAATGTATTTTCGTCTATAATTTTTATGTACGTACAATGAACTCCTCTCGCACCGTACGTAGCCAACCGTGCGAATCGGAGGTGCGGGGGAAGGACAGCAAAAAACTGTCTCGTTTGCATTGTTGCTACATTTTCGTCGTCGCGTTGGGTTTTTGTTCGCTCCTGACACTTGCGTGCGCGAGCATCTCACGAGAATCGACGACGATCGCCAAACCCACGATGCCATCGCACCATGCCTGGGGAGATGACCTGGGGAGATGACCTTCGTCGGTGACCTCCGTCGGTGACCTCCGTCGTTGTCCGGCGCGTTTAACGGCGGTGGCGTGCGCGCTCCGTGCAGGACGCGGTGAGGATGGCGATGACTCGGGGGAACGCGCAGCTGAAGGAGCTCCAGAAAATCATCCGCCTCTCCAAGTGAGCGACCGGTGGAGGTGGCACGGTGTGGGGGGGGGGGGGCACGCCTGCGGCCCCACCGCGACAGGACGTCGCGATGTCCTCCCGGCCCACACGGCGCGTTGACGAGATCGTGACTCCGAGGGGGCGGCGGTGGGCGGGGGAGGCCACAGGAATTGACGATGTGGACACCGTTTTTTTTTTCACTCTCAACAAGTCACCGCCGGGAATACGTCAACAATGGACCCCAAAGCGAGCGAGCTGAGAACAAGCACCGCCAATGAAGTCAACATTGCCGGACTATTTTTCGATTTAAAGCTTTCGTGACTGCAGGGATTCATCTTCTTGGTTCTTTCGGTAAAGTCACGTAGAAGGGAGATAATAAAATAATAAAAATAAAACATGATAAAATAATTCTCACGACGTTTCGGCCACAATGCAAGCAGCCGTCTTCAGGTGGAGAACAGGTCTGTCGACGGCAGCTTGCATTGTGGCCGAAACGTGAGAATTATTTTATTATGTTTTATTTTTATTATTTTATTATTTCCCTTCTACGTGACTTTACCGATAGAACCAAGAAGATTGCCGGACTAATACATTGCAAGGTCGCACGGATCACACTGGTCTACAACTTTTTGGGACGTCGTCTGCTTTAGAGATTAAATGTGCTGCCTATTATGGATTTTGATGTGCTGAATTGAGATATGACAATTAAACAACTGTTTGGCTACTTTTCCCAAGATATTTAAGTTTTTACATTTTAAGTCGATGTATATTGTGTAGATAGTCGAGTTTTACTCATGAATTGTAAACCTGGGTCTTTCCATGTGTGCTTTACATGATAATATGTCACCTGTCCTGTTCATGTAACACTTAAAAAATCAGCAAAAGGGTTATATAAATAAAATGTATTATGAAACAAAAGGCAATAAATTATCATGTGTCTATAAGTACATAGCTTAGCCCTTATTCAGTGTCTACTCGGCGCTGCTTGGCTTGTCTCTTGTATTCGTTAAATGGAGCATCTCTTGTCACTGTCCGGCATTAGTCTGCAAGCAGTGATGGGCTCCATTTGCCCGGAGAGCGTTTCTCCATCGTCGCAATCTCCTGGTGACATCGCTCGCCATGATCGTCGCTCGGAAGTTCGGTGGAAAAAAATCTCGATAAGAGTGCAAACAATGTATCTTTAGTGAAATGTTGCAACCAAGGTTTGTGTATGCCTTGAGGTTTTCCACCAACTCCCTGTAGTTGTCTGCCGAGTTGTTTCCGAGAAAATGTGTTGCCACTAACTGGAAGGCGTTCTATCCCATCTTTTCCTTGCCACGCAGTGCACTGTCAAATGCATCGTCTCAAAGAAGTTCACAAATCTGAGGATTGACAAAGACACCTTCCCTTATCTTAGCTTCACTTAACCTTGGAAATTTTCCACGGAGGTGCTTGAAAGCTGCTTGTGTTTTGTCCGTGGTTTTGACAAAGTTCTTCATCAGACCCAGCTTGATGTGTAAGGGTGGTAACAAAATATTCCTTGATTCAACAAGTGGTGGATGCTGAACATTTTTCCTCTCAGGCTCCAATGACTTTCGGAGTGGCCAATCTATCTTGATGTACGACTATCCCATTCGCAGAGAGAACAGCAGTACTTTGTGTATCCAGACTTGCAGACCAAGCAAGAGAGCAACAACCTTCAAATCGCCACAAAGCTGCCACTGATGTTGGTCATAGTTTATGCACCGCAAAAGTTGTTTCATGTTGTCATAGGTTTCCTTCATATGGACTGCCTGACCAACTGGAATTGATGGCAGCAAAAGACTGAAAGCCTCCAGTAGAGGGTTTATTTGGGTGGGGGGGGGGTTAGATCGCGTAAATATATAAATGTGTCGTTAAAACCCGCCACCACCCGACACGGCCAACTAGTTTGACACGTCGGCTTTCGCGACCAATATTATTCATAACAAAGGTTTTTGGGTTAGATCGCGTTATTTATAAATGTGTCGTAACCCTCCACCACCCGACACGGCCAATCAGTAAAAAAAAGTGTCACGTTGACAAAAGACAAAATAGTTCACTACTTTAGCCCACCGGTGTGTTGAAGAGTGAATCCACGACATTTACAATTTTTGAGTAGTACGACGTTTCGTCAGTAACTAAAACCGGCTTTGTTCTTTGCCTTCGAAATCAATTAACGGAATCTCGATTTCGCTCCCTTATCCGAGCAGCAGCACCACCAGCTTTCCCATTCGTGACAGCCGCGGATTAAGAGGCAGCTGCGGGGGAGGGGGGGCACACCGGAGACTCGGCGATAACGATATTAAATCGTTCCACGATTCGTGACGATTATCGCGATATCGATTGTACTATACTGGACTGGACTATACTGGACTGTCCTGGGCTGGACTGTCCTGGACTGAAGACCCGGAGCAGAAACGGAGGTGCGTTTTTATTTAATTTTATTTTACAGAGAGAGGCGGGCCAATCACGGGCAAGAACATCGCACGGAAGATGCAGCTAATTATCTCTTTACACCGATGGACAATTAACACTGGTAGGAACCTCCTGGTTACACCAGCCCACAGGGGATTATTGTGTCCGTCCGTCCGTCGTGAATTCAAAAATGGGACGGGTGGAGCTGGGTGGAGAGGGGAGGGTGGGGAGGGGCTGGGTGGGGAGGGGAGGGTGGGGAGGGGCTGGGTGGGGAGGGTGGGGCTGGATGGGGGGATGGGAGGGGTGGGGAGGGTGGGGAGGGGCTGGTCACCCCGTGGTGCCCTTATAAAACTCAACGTTTAACCTACTCACGCCGGCTTGTGCCCGCCCTCACAGTCGGCCATATTTGCGGAATACACCACGCCGCCGTTGCCCCTGGCCATTGACCGAGCAACCCAACACGTTTCCTACCAGCTCCCTCCGCAGGAATGTTTAAGAATACCCCCACACACGCGCGGTGCGACTGCGATCGACAATCTCAAACCATGGCCACACAGAGTAAGGACGACACTTTGCCCGCTTGCAGCATTCGCCGGCAAAGATTCTGACAGTCCCCCAGGCAACTCCTGGAAGCCGTCAGCTGTGTCTCCACTCGCCCACCTCGGCGTAGACACAGACACACGCGTCTTTCTGATCGACGAAGGAAGCCACTGGCAGCGATGCAACTTTTAAGCGATCTCGGTTGGAAACCCATTTCTTTGCAACTGCAATTTTGCGTAAAAGGTTTGGTTATCACCATTGGAACCTCATTTGCCAGTAAAAAATATGATAATTTGTGTAAATGCTTACCCCGAGCTCTCATACTCTGATGGTGCATTGTCTTTGAGTTGTGCGCCTTTTGGCGTCATCTGGTCCAACCCATGTGAGACTAGGCTCTAAGGAAAGCTGTCTCGGGTGTGGACCAATCAACTTCAAGGACAGTGCACATTATCAGAGTTATGTTTTTTGTTTGCATTATGACTGCAGGTATTGTGGTCTATGCAAACATGACTCCTTGTAAAAAAGGTGTCAGTTTTGTTGCCAGATGGAAGGGTAAAAAAACAATTATCAGGTTTGGTTGTCCTTCGCGCGCTCCTCCGATTAGCCCGGCTGGCAACGTACGGCGCGAAAGAAGTTCAGCATGCATGCGGACATACGACGGGGGAATAGGTGGAGGCAAACAACGAATGCCTTGAGCCTGACGCTGGAGCAAGGGGCACAGGGCCCCGAGAGCATGGACGGCTGGCTGGGGGAAGGGAGCTCAATATTATGGGGACACACGAGGAGAAAGGGCGACCGAGCGAAGGTTGACCGGGGGGTTTCCACGGAAATACTTGGAGTGAGATGAGAGTAGAGTGAGATGAGAGGGGAGAGGTAGGTGAGTGCGTGGAGGGGAGTAGAGTGAGACGAGAGGGGAGAGGCAGGAGAGTGCGTGGAGGGGAGTCGAGTGAGGTGAGAGGGGAGAGGTAGCAGTGTGCGTGGAGGGGAGTAGAGAGATGAGAGGTAGGAGGGTGCGTGGAGGGGAGTAGAGTGAGATGAGAGGGAGGGAAGAGGTAGGAGAGTGCGTGGAGGGGAGTAGAGTGAGATGAGAGGGGAGAGGCAGGAGAGAGCGTGGAGGGGAGTAGAGTGAGATGAGAGGGGAGAGGTAGGAGAGTGCGTGGAGGGGAGTAGAGTGAGATGAGAGGGGAGAGGTAGGAGAGTGCGTGGAGGGGAGAAGAGTGAGATGAGAGAGGTAGGAGAGTGCGTGGAGGGGAGTAGAGTGAGATGAGAGGGGAGAGGTAGGAGAGTGCGTGGAGGGGAGTAGAGTGAGATGAGAGGGGAGAAGTAGGAGAGTGCGTGGAGGGGAGTAGAGTGAGATGAGAGGGGAGAGGTAGGAGAGTGCGTGGAGCGGAGTAGAGTGAGATGAGAGGGGAGAGGTAGGAGAGTGTGTGGAGAGGAGTAGAGTGAGATGAGAGGGGAGAGGCAGGAGAGTGCGTGGAGGGGAGTAGAGTGAGATGAGAGGGGAGAGGCAGGAGAGTGCGTGGAGGGGAGTAGAGTGAGATGAGAGGGGAGAGGTAGGAGAGTGCGTGGAGCGGAGTAGAGTGAGATGAGAGGGGAGAGGTAGGAGAGTGTGTGGAGGGGAGTAGAGTGAGATGAGAGGGGAGAGGTAGGAGAGTGCGTGGAGCGGAGTAGAGTGAGATGAGAGGGGAGAGGTAGGAGAGTGCGTGGAGGGGAGTAGAGTGAGATGAGAGGGGAGAGGCAGGAGAGTGCGTGGAGGGGAGTAGAGTGAGATGAGAAGGGGGAGGTAGGAGAGTGCGTGGAGGGGAGTAGAGTGAGATGAGAGGGGAGAGGTAGGAGAGTGCGTGGAGGGGAGTAGAGTGAGATGAGAGATGAGAGGTAGGAGAGTGCGTGGAGGGGAGTAGAGTGAGGTGAGAGGGGAGAGGTAGGAGAGTGCGTGGAGGGGAGTAGAGTGAGGTGAGAGGGGAGAGGTAGGAGAGTGCGTGGAGGGGAGAAGAGTGAGATGAGAGGGGAGAGGTAGGAGAGTGCGTGGAGGGGAGTAGAGTGAGATGAGAGGGGAGAGGCAGGAGAGTGCGTGGAGGGGAGTAGAGTGAGATGAGAAGGGGGAGGTAGGAGAGTGCGTGGAGGGGAGTAGAGTGAGATGAGAGGGGAGAGGTAGGAGAGTGCGTGGAGGGGAGTAGAGTGAGATGAGAGATGAGAGGCAGGAGAGAGCGTGGAGGGGAGTAGAGTGAGATGAGAGGGGAGAGGTAGGAGAGTGCGTGGAGGGGAGTAGAGTGAGATGAGAGGGGAGAGGCAGGAGAGTGCGTGGAGGGGAGTAGAGTGAGATGAGAAGGGGGAGGTAGGAGAGTGCGTGGAGGGGAGTAGAGTGAGATGAGAGGGGAGAGGTAGGAGAGTGCGTGGAGGGGAGTAGAGTGAGATGAGAGATGAGAGGTAGGAGAGTGCGTGGAGGGGAGTAGAGTGAGGTGAGAGGGGAGAGGTAGGAGAGTGCGTGGAGGGGAGTAGAGTGAGGTGAGAGGGGAGAGGTAGGAGAGTGCGTGGAGGGGAGAAGAGTGAGATGAGAGGGGAGAGGTAGGAGAGTGCGTGGAGGGGAGTAGAGTGAGATGAGAGGGGAGAGGCAGGAGAGTGCGTGGAGGGGAGTAGAGTGAGATGAGAAGGGGGAGGTAGGAGAGTGCGTGGAGGGGAGTAGAGTGAGATGAGAGGGGAGAGGTAGGAGAGTGCGTGGAGGGGAGTAGAGTGAGATGAGAGATGAGAGGCAGGAGAGAGCGTGGAGGGGAGTAGAGTGAGATGAGAGGGGAGAGGTAGGAGAGTGCGTGGAGGGGAGTAGAGTGAGATGAGTGGGGAGAGGCAGGAGAGTGCGTGGAGAGGTAGTGGAGGTGACTCACTATTTTGAAGGAGGTGAGTGAATTGTCGGCTAAAGTCGCCAACAGCAACGCAACTTGACGAGCGCCATCGTGACCCCCCCTTCCCCGTGACCTCCCCTCCCCCTCCGGCTTTAGTTGGGGGATCGTTAAAATACACGGGGGAGGGGGGGGAGCAGGGGGAGCGACAAGCTCATGATCGCAGTTGAGAGCTCGGGGGTGGGGGGGCCGAGCGGGGGGGGGGGGGGGCACGGAGCCCCCCAGCTGCGGGGACCCAACGCAACCCCCCCTCCCCGCTCCTCCCCCCTCGTTCCTCGTGGAGTCCCCCGTGGGGAGGTGAGACCCCGGGAGTTGTCGGCGCTCCTCCGCGTTGCTCGCACGGCCACGCGGCGGGCGGGCAGCAGAGGTCGCAATCGGGTACCCGATACCCGGTTACCCCGTACCCGGCCGAGTACGGGTACGGGTAGGCCGTGAGTCACTGGTGAGTCACCGTTTGTCACTCATTTCCCAACGTCTTGTCTCTTCTCACAATTCAAGTTCCTAGAATCAACCCACCCGCGCCTGCAACATGGCTTCATCCCAGAGGTCGCAATCGGGTACCCGTACCCTACCCGATACCCGGCCGGGTACGGGTAGCCGGGTATCGGGTAGGGTACGGGTACCCATTTATGACCCTGGTGCGGCCGGGTACGGGTAAGGAATCAAAACCCGTTTGCGA
Source organism: Lampetra fluviatilis (assembly GCF_964198595.1). Lineage (NCBI taxonomy): Eukaryota > Metazoa > Chordata > Hyperoartia > Petromyzontiformes > Petromyzontidae > Lampetra > Lampetra fluviatilis. Next base: position 6,472,836 of record NC_136331.1, read on the forward strand.
CCTCTGGCGGGCGGACGGCTCACCGGCACCTCCCGATGGGCGCGGTTGGCTACGTACGGCGTGCGAAGGAGGTTCGACGCGCGCACATCGGGACCTGGCACAGGAGTTCGGACTCGGGGAGTTCCTCCCCGGACGGGTCTCCGGGAGTCCAAGGTCACCGAGCAGCCCACAAATATGATAATTGTTTTTTTACCCTTTTATCTGGCAACAAAACTGACACCTTTCTTACAAGGAGTCATGTTTGCATAGACCACAATACCTGCAGTCGTAATGCAAACAAAAAAAGGTGTCAGTTTTGTTTGCCAGATAAAAGGGTAAAAAAACAATCAACCATATTTCAGCCCACAAATGTTTGAACTTTTCGGGTCTCGAGCATCGGCGGGTGCCGCGAATCCGCGAGGAAGTCCTTCGGTTTCGGCGCCGGCGAGTTCCGCGGTTGCCGGGCCCCGCGCCCTCCGTGTCCGCGGGGAGTCCTCGGAGTTCAACATCCCTCGAGCGGCGTGGTTTGCGAGTGGAGCCACTGCATCCCCAGGGTGCTTGGAGCTCCACAGTCGTGGAGTCTCGGAGATTTCAGAGTCCCACATCTCCGGGTGCTCGAGTCGCAGGGGGTCCCATGAGTCCAAGATTGTCCGACGTCTCCCTCCGCGCTCTCAACTGGCTCCCCATCGCCAGTAGGGTCACACACAAGATCGCCTGCCTCTGCCACAACGCCTTCATATCCACCTGCCCGCCGTACCTTTCTTCATTATTGACAACTTGCAGCGCAGCACACGGCAGATGCCTGCGCAGCGCGACTCACGACCTCCTCTTGATACCAAGATCCAGGATGGTCACCGTGTCTATGCGCCGCTTCTCGTTGGCAGCCCCAACAGTCTGGAACGCCATCATCCCTCTGCACATTCGCAGCATCATCTCAATCGCCTCCTTCAAGAGACTTAAAAACTCGCCTCTACAGTCACGTGCTTTCGAGCGACTCTGAGCTTGGCTCCGCGCCTCTGAGTTGCGGCCACTACGTCTGCAAATTTGCGCGCGTTACAAATTGAACTATTATTATTATTAACGTTTTTGGCGACGTTGAGAGTGGCGAGTAGCCAAGAGGGGGCCCATAAAGACCACGAATATTGATTAATGTTCAGTTTGCGGGGGGGGGGGGGTACGACTATACGGCTAGCAGTCACTGAGAGTGGGAGGTGGGGGGGCAGCTGCCTGCCTGCCCCCATTACGTTCCCAAGCGATACCCGTGACTCTGCGGACCTCACACGGTCACTGTCATCATAATAATAATAAACAACGTCGATCGTTTACGCAGGGAAGCCTCGCCGTGCCTCCAGGCTGTACTTAGGGGGCGGGAGGCGCCGTCTCTATTGAGATGTCTTGCCAATCCCATCTGAAATCGGGAGAGTTTTCCTTCGCGTGGCAGGAAAAGCGGAGGAACCCGGAAAAAACCCATGCGCGTACGGAGGGGGACAATTTGCAACGCTCCGCACGGATGGATTCAAGAGTCCATTGCTGTACCACCCCGACTTCTGGTCACCTTGCATCGGCTGGCCTGTAACAACCTGGCATCCTCTAGCAAGTCTCAAATCCAACGACGCGTGGCCGTGTCACAGATGGCTTGTTCCCTCGCGAGAAACCCACTTGCTTTACTGCCTTGCTCACGCCACTGCTTGTGGAGGGGCTTGTCGGGGAACAACTCTCGAGGGGTACCTTGGCCTACTCTTCTACGACCGCCCAGATCTCTTCGAAGACGTGTTAATATCCCCACTCTACCCCGCCGCACACGACCTGACGATCATACGCCGGAGACTGCGGTGTAGTACCCACGACTGGGTGGACAGGGGTGGGGGTTAAGACTTTTATAAACTCCTTTCTACTGCCGTGCCCGGAGATCCGGGTCAGACCTCTGGATTTCCAGTCCAGCGTGCTAATCGTTGGCCCCTACAGCATCCTCAAGAGTAATGCTGCCACATTTCTTCGGGAGGCTCAGCCGGGTCACACGGTGAGCTGACAGCCTCTCCCTTCGCCACGGTGGTGAGATGTTAACTACCTCGCCTGGTGTACAGGAGGTCGTGGGGTGCGATCCCGACCCTGATGCCTGCTGCTGTATATTTGGAGTTTGCGTGTCTCTCTCTCTCTCCCCATGGTCGCGTGGATTTTTCTCCGGGTCCTCCGGTTTCTCCCTCCGCATTTGGCTGCTATAAATGTCCACGTGATAAGCCACCTCATTGGGATATAATAGGCAGATCACTTACGGAAAAGAGCGATATAGCTCAGTAGGCCTTACCTGGTAGAAAAAAAAAGTACGAGTGAAATAGTTCTCCAGCCCCACCCACTTTTCCATGTGCCACACCCACTCAGTGCATTGGCCCCGCCCACAGATCATGTAGCCCCGCCCACTGATCATGTAGCCCCGCCCACAGTTCATGTAGCCCCGCCCACTGATCATGTAGCTCCACCCACTGACCATGTAGCCGCGCCCACAAATCATGTAGCCCCACCCACTGATCATGTAGCCCCGCCCACTGACCATGTAGCCCCACCCACTGATCATGTACCCCCGCCCACTGATCATGTAGCCCCGCCCACTGACCATGTAGTCCCGCCCACTGCCCATGTAGCCCCACCCACTGATCAGGTAGCCCCGCCTACTGATCGGGTAGCCCCGCCCACAGATCAGATAGCCCCGCCCACTGATCAGGTAACCCCGCCCACTTATCAGGTAGCCCCACCCACAGATCATGTAGCCCCGCCTACCCCCATATCACGAGTGAAGCATAATGCTGGTAAAATGTACAACCCGGACAAAAATTGACATTTTCGCAAAGAGCTTCGGGAACACGAGGACATCCGTTCTGAAACCGCCGCCGATTGCTCGTGGCATATCAGGTTATCCATAGCAGTTTTTAAATATATAAATGTGTCGTTAAACCCGCCACCACCCGACACAGCCAGCTGGTAAGGCCTGTCACGTAATCAAAACGTGCCAGCCAGTTTACCCTCCAGCACGCCGGTTGCGTGCTGGAGGGTAAACACACAACATGTACTACTCGAGTACTTGTGACCTTTCCATTTCGAAAAGTGTATTGGTTTAGCCATGTTTGTTTGTTGTAGTACAGGGTTAGACTGATGGCCTTAATCTAAGTTGTCTTGTAGTTGTTGTTGTTTGACTTGCATCCCACTGGGATTTTTGCACACAGCGTTGGTGCACGGTGCTTTTTTCTGCAATATTTTGCTGTCTTTTCTTGGATTTTCTGTTTGCACTTAGTCACATATTCACTTTAAGATGTTTTTTTTGTTCATGTTTTTTGTTTGTTGCGGTCGCACCCGATTCAAGAGCCGAATGGCTCACAGGGCTACACCTAATAAATGAACCTGAACTTGTCAGGGTGTGAGGCGGCGTGCGGCCTCACGCATTCCCGGCCCTCCCAGCCGCCGCTGCCAGGCCGCTAGGACAGCACGGCCCAGTAGACGACGTTGAAGAGGATGTACGACGCGGGGAAGAGAACTCGCGAGTACGAGTCGATGGCGTGCGACCGCTGCAGGATGACGTCGCCTGCCCGGGCCAGGCACTCGCGCTGCCGCTCCAGGTAGCGCCCGCCACGGCCCAGAACGCCGCGCCCGGCGGTGCCGCCGCCGCCGGGTGGGGCGGATGGGGCCGCTGGTGCCGGCGGGTCGCCCAGCAGGGCCATCGAGCCGCGGTGGCCGCCGGGACGGGCCTGCGCGTCGTACGGCAGAGGCACGGGCTGCAGGGAGACGCAGGCGTTCATGATCTGGGGAGGGGGAAGGAGGGGGGAGAGACGGAGGAAGAGAGAGGGAGGTGGCGGGGGGCACAGTCGTCTGTGGGGTCTGTGCAAGGCTGATGGATAATTCGCTGGTCCTATCCCTACTACCACCCTACATTTAACCCTTCACCCCTATTCCTATCCCTATGACCATCCCCTAACCCTACCACTTATACCGTCTCCTACCCCTATCTCCATCACTATCACCATTCCCGAACCCTACATTTAACCCTTCACTCCTACCCCTATTCCTACCCCGATCAACAGTCCCTAACCCTACCACTTATACCTTCTCCTAATCCGATCCCTATCTCTACTTTTCACCTATCCCTACCCCCAACACCATCCCTATAACTTGCCCGAATCCTTCCCCTAATCCTTCATCCTTGCCATACCTCTACGCCAGGGGCCAGCAATTCGCGGCTCCGAGGTGCATGCGGCGGCTCTTTGAGGACCGCCGCCTCGTGGCGTTGTTTGTTAAGGACACCCACCCATCGCGCAATCACCGCAGAGCGTCGCTGCGCTCGAAATATCGATTTGCTTTTTCGTCATTCAGACGCTGTCTTCTCGACAGACCTGCTCTCCACCTGAGGACGGCTGCTTGCGTTGTGGCCGAAACGTCGTGAGAATAATTTTATTATGTTTTATTTTTATTACTTTATTATTTCCATTCTACGTGACTTTACCGAAAGAACCAAGAAGATGATATCGATTTGCCTTTTATTTTTGTCCACCAAAAATTCGAAAACAAAAAACAACGACGACCCCTGGCCTACACCCTACCACATCACTATCCTTAGCTCTCACCACCACCGCCCCCTCACTACCACCGCCCCCCCTCCCGCGCCGCCATCCTCACCCTCTTCCAGGCGCAGCGCTGGCGCCGCTCCTGCAGAGTGCTCAGGTAGTTGATGGCCGCGTACTCGAGCACGGAGAGGAAGACGAAGACGAAGCTCGTCCACAGGTAGACGTCCACCGCCTTCACGTAGGAGACGCGCGGCATGGACGCGTTGACGCCCGTGATGATGGTGGACATGGTGAGCACGGTGGTGATGCCTGCAGCGGGGAAGAGACACGGGGGAGTTGACGCCCGTGATGACGGTGGACATGGTGAGCACGTGGTGATGCCTGCAGCGCGGGAGAGACACGGGGGAGTTGACGCCCGTGATGACGGTGGACATGGTGAGCACGTGGTGGTGCCTGGAGCATGCATGTTGAACTTCTTTCGCATCATACGTAGCCATTCGTGCTAATCGGAGGTGCGGGGGAGACGCAGGGAGACACTGGCATGGTGATGAGCACCATTATGATGCCTGGAGCAGCGAGATGCGGAGAGGCACGGGGGGACACGGAGAGACACGGGGAGCGTCGGTGAACGAAACCCATGATAAGGTCGCACTCATTACACACAGAGTTCTTGCCACAAATCAACCACGACACCTTCCTCATCTCGTCATCATCACGCAAACTCCGGTCATCCCCGCAGCAGCTTTTTGGCTAACGATCGAACAAAGGCGGCGGTGGGGTCACCGCATCGCGCGGCGCTTTCAGATGCGCTTCTGCAGCCGTCCGGAACGCCCTTGCCTTCCAACACCAGCACGGTTGGCTACGTACGGCGCGAAAGAGATCCAAAGTTCGTGCGCACGAGACGCAGGGAGGGACACGGGAGGGACACGATGGAGACGCGGGCGAGGGACAACCGCGGGCACCGGTAGTGCCGACGCGGTGAGAGGGGGTTGGCGCTGACCCAGGGAGACGCGAGCGGGGACGGCGCGGCGGTCGATCCAGAAGGAGACCCAGGAGAGCATGACCATGAGCAGCGCGGGAAAGTAGGTCTGCAACAGGTAGAAGAAGACGTGACGGCGCAGGGTGAAGCTGATGAAGAGGCGGTTGTACCAGCCTGCGCACGCACAGAGAGACAAAGATCCCCCGTGTAGCCTTGCCAGATTGTTGGGGCAAGTGCTGTTAGCGAGCACATATGAAGGGCGGCACGGCACAGTAAGGGGGTGGGTGGCCAGCACCACGCCCGGCCACCTTTGTCTCCCCTGGTGGCGATGTTTACACACCACGCCAGGTACTCGTTTGAGGCTGAGTCAACCTAAACGCACGCACGCACACGAAGCATGGGACACACGCACACACATGCACGCACGCATACACACAAAGGCATGGGGAGAGGGACACGGGAAGATGGACGACACACGTGGGGAGAGGGAAACGGGGAGGGGGACGTGGGGAGAGGGACACGTGGAGATGAACGACACACAGGGAGAAAGACACGGGGAGGGGGACGTGGGGAGAAGGACACGTGGAGATGAACGACACACAGGGAGAAAGACACGGGGAGGGGGACGTGGGGAGAGGGACATGTGGAGATGAACGACACACACGGAGAAAGACACGGGGAGGGGGACGCGGGGAGAGGGACACGGGGAGATGGACGACACACGTGGGGAGAGAGACACGTGGAGGGGGACGCGGCACCTGTGCTGCTGTAGAAGGCGAGGCGCGACGTGGTCATGAACTCTTGGATGAGGAACTGGGAGAGGGAGATGTCCTCGTCCATGGAGAGAGAGGCGTTGCCGTTTTTCCAGTAGAGCATCAGGTCGTCCTCCGTGTAGGCATCTGCACGTCCCCCGCACATCGCGGCACGCGTCACTCGACCTCCCCGGCGGCGTTTCGTTTTGTCAACGCCGGAACCCTCGGTCGCAACGGTGTCCCCAGGGGAAGAGAAATCCTAAAAGCCAGGCGATGCCGGTGATGAGACTCATTAAAGTTCGGTTGATTTTGTTTAACCCGGTGAGAAGTCGAGAGACCAGGTTTAGTCTCATTTGCGTCGCAGTGGCGAGACGCTAACTATCTCCCGTGGTATACAGGAGGTCGTGGGTTCGATCCCGTGTCTCTCTCCCACAGTGGTAAGATGTTAACTACCACGCGTGGTCTACAGGAGGTCGTGGGTTCGATCCCGTGTCTCTCTCCCACAGTGGTAAGATGTTAACTACCCCGCGTGGTCTACAGGAGGTCGTGGGTTCGATCCCGTGTCTCTCTCCCACAGTGGTAAGATGTTAACTACCACGCGTGGTCTACAGGAGGTCGTGGGTTCGATCCCGTGTCTCTCTCCCACAGTGGTAAGATGTTAACTACCCCACGTGGTCTACAGGAGGGTCTGGGTTCGATCCCGTGTCTCTCTCCCACAGTGGTAAGATGTTAACTACCACGCGTGGTCTACAGGAGGTCGTGGGTTCGATCCCGTGTCTCTCTCCCACAGTGGTAAGATGTTAACTACCCCGCGTGGTCTACAGGAGGTCGTGGGTTCGATCCCGTGTCTCTCTCCCACAGTGGTAAGATGTTAACTACCACGCGTGGTCTACAGGAGGTCGTGGGTTCGATCCCGTGTCTCTCTCCCACAGTGGTAAGATGTTAACTACCCCGCGTGGTCTACAGGAGGTCGTGGGTTCGATCCCGTATCTCTCTCCCACAGTGGTAAGATGTTAACTACCCCGCGTGGTCTACAGGAGGTCGTGGGTTCGATCCCGTGTCTCTCTCCCACAGTGGTAAGATGTTAACTAATAGTAGGTTTTTACCCTTTTAACTGGTACAAAACTGACACCTTTATTCAAGGCATCATGTTTGCAATGACCACAACACAAGTAGTCAAAAAAGCAAACAAAAAGAAGCAACTCTGATAAGGATGATAATATGCACTGTCCTTGAAGTTGATTGGCCCACACCCGAGACGGCTTTCTTTAGAGCCTAGTCTCCATTGGTGTAGGATGTTAACTACCCCGCGTGGTCTACAGGAGGTCCTGGGTTCGATCCCGTGTCTCTCTCCCACAGTGGTAAGATGTTAACTACCCCGCGTGGTCTACAGGAGGTCGTGGGTTCGATCCCGTGTCTCTCTCCCACAGTGGTAAGATGTTAACTACCCCGCGTGGTCTACAGAAGGTCCTGGGTTCGATCCCGTGTCTCTCTCCCACAGTGGTAAGATGTTAACTACCCCGCGTGGTCTACAGGAGGTCGTGGGTTCGATCCCGTGTCTCTCTCCCACAGTGGTAAGATGTTAACTACCCCGCGTGGTCTACAGGAGGTCCTGGGTTCGATCCCGTGTCTCTCTCCCACAGTGGTCGTGTGGATTTTTCTCCGGGTCCTCCGGTTTTTCCCTCCACATTCAGAATCGCCGTGCATTGGGGAGTATTTGGCTGCTGTACATTTCCACACAATAAGCCCCGTGACGATTTTCGTGACGATTTTCGTGACAATTTTCTTGACGATTTCCATGACGATTTTCGTGACGATTTCCGTGACGATTTTCGTGACGATTTCCGTGATGATTTTCGTGACGATTTCCGCGACGATTTCCGTGACTATTTTCACGACGATTTCCGTGACAATTTTCGTGACAATTTTCGATGGTAAATTTAAAATCCCCGACTCATTACACCCGGGTATGTCCCGCAACCTCCTGCCAGTAGCGAGCGCCTTTGACGCTTCACGTGATGGGCTCGAAGTGTACCTAGCCTGGCACAAGCACTTTGGTGACGTGACCACAACTAAGTGGCGAATGGCGGCTGTAGTTGCTGTTGCTGTTGTGTTGGTATCCAAGTCAACCCTTCAATGTAATAAACACGGTTCAGACCGATCGTCAGCCTATCCTATCAATTGATGGTCTATCCACGAACCCTTCCCCTCATCCCAACCCGAACTCACAGCTCTCCAGCTCCAGGGCGCACGTCTGCGTGTCCAGAGGGAACCGGCTCAAGTCCATGTTGCACATAGCCGTCACCGTTATCCTGCATGACAACAACAACAAAAACAACAACAACAGCAACAACAGCAGCAACAGCAACAATAACAACAACAAAAACAACAACAACAAAAACAACAATGACAACAACAACAAAAACAACAATGACAACAATGACAACAACAACAAAAACAACAATGACAACAATGACAACAACAGTAGCGGCAACAACAACAGAAATGGCAACAACAACAGCAGCAACAATAATAATAGCAGCAATAACAAGACACAATAGTACAGTAGTCAATGTCAACCCAACGTTGAAGGTCTCCCCACAAAAGTTGTTGGTCGTGGTTATGGTTGAGGTGATGCGGTTATGGTTGAGGTTTTGTGGTAATGGCTCTGCTTAGATTGTGATTGCTGTGGTTAAAAATGTGGTTGTTGAGTTTGTGTCATTATAGACGGCCCCGTCTAGACGTACCGCCCCACCCAGACGGCCCCGTCTACACACACCGCCCCACCCAGACGGCCCCGTCTAGACACACCGCCCCACCCAGACGGCCCCTTCTAGACATACCGCCCCACCCAGACGGCCCCGTCTAGACACACCGCCCCACCCAGACGGCCCCGTCTAGACACACCGCCCCACCAAGACGGCCCCGTCTAGACACACCGCCCCACCGAGACGGCCCCGTCTAGACACACCGCCCCACCAAGACGGCCCCGTCTAGACACACCGCCCCACCGAGACGGCCCTGTCTAGACACACCACCCCACCAAGACGGCCCCGTCTAGACACACCGCCCCACCCAGACGGCCCGTCTAGACACACCGCCCCACCGAGACGGCCCCGTCTAGAAACACCACCCCACCAAGACGGCCCCGTCTAGACACACCGCCCCACCCAGACGACCCCGTCTAGACACACTGCCCCACCAAGACGGCCCCGTCTAGACACACCGCCCCACCCAGACGACCCCGTCTAGACAAACCGCCCCACCCAGACGGCCCCGTCTAGACACACCGCCCCACCCAGACGGCCCCGTCTAGACAAACCGCCCCTCCCAGACGGCCCCGTCTAGACACACCGCCCCACCAAGACGGCCCCGTCTAGACACACCGCCCCACCCAGACGGCCCCGTCTAGACACCAAGAAGGAGGCCCGGTCGTCACGGGAGACGCGGGGCGCTCACCTCATGCTGTACAGGACGCGCCCCTCGGGGTAGACACGCAGCATCACGTTGTCGGTGGTCGTGTCGTGGATGAAGGAGCGCTTGGAGTGCACAAAGAAGACGTCGGGCACCCAGATCTTCTTGACGAGGCGGCTGTCGAAGGTCATGCTGCGGTTGCTGGAGCTGGGGAAGGCCAGCCGCTCGTCCCGCCACGTGTGGCGCACAAACAGCGTCATCGTGAAGTCCTGCACGGTGCAGTCGTCGTTGGCATCATCATCGTTGGTATCATCATCATCGTTGGCATCATCATCATCATCGTTGGAATCATCGTTGGCATCATCATCATCATCGTTGGCATCATCATCATTGGCATCATCATTGGCATTATCATCATCATTGGCATCATCATCATCATCGTTGGCATCATCATCATTGGCGTCATCATTGGCATTATCATCATCGTTGGCATCATCATCATCAACGTTGGCATCATCATCATCATCGTTGGCATCATCTTCATCGTCAATCGGTCGAGCACTGGACCCCCCCCCCCCTCCCCGTCAATCAACCCCGGCAGCCCTACGTGGAGCGTGTCGCAACGCGGTGAAGGGTGAGCGAAGGGGGGACGAGAGCGAGGGTGAGTTTGCCGGTGAGCGGGCGTTGCGTCCTCCTCACCATGTCCACCTCGGAGATGCTGTCGATGCTCTCCACCTGCACGTCGAGGCCGACGGGGATAGCGGGGCCTGGCGGGACCACACAGCATTCACCGTCACCGCGACCGCTGCTACAGCGTGGATGCTGGAGCAAAGGAGTGCCGTACAACAATTCATTTTTGCCTCGTTGGCCCCTTCCTGCCCAGAACGCGGCCCTGAAAGACCAATCGCTGTGCACGTCTGTAGGTCTCTCAGCAGGGCTGTGGGTCTCTGTGTCTGTGGGTCTCTGTGTCTGTAGGTCTCTCAGCACGGCTGTGGGTCTCTGTGTCTGTGGGTCTCTGTGTCTGTGGGTCTCTGTGTCTGTGGGTCTCTGTGTCTGTGGGTCTCTGTGTCTGTGGGTCTCTGTGTCTGTAGGTCTCTCAGCACGGCTGTGGGTCTCTGTGTCTGTGGGTCTGTGTGTCTGTGGGTCTGTGTGTCTGTGGGTCTCTGTGTCTGTGGGTCTCTGTGTCTGTGGGTCTCTGTGCTGTGGCTCTCTGTGTCTGGGTCTCTGTGCTGTGGCTCTCTGTGTCTGGGTCTCTGTGCTGTGGCTCTCTGTGTCTGTGGGTCTCTGTGTCTGGGTCTCTGTGTATGTGGGTCTCTGTGCTGTGGCTCTCTGTGTCTGGGTCTCTGTGTATGTGGGTCTCTGTGTCTGTGGGTCTCTGTGCTGTGGCTCTCTGTGTCTGGGTCTCTGTGTATGTGGGTCTCTGTGTCTGTGGGTCTCTGTGTCTGTGGGTCTCTGTGTATGTGGGTCTCTGTGTCTGTGGGTCTCTGTGTCTGTGGGTCTCTGTGTATGTGGGTCTCTGTGTATGTGGGTCTCTGTGTCTGGGTCTCTGTGCTGTGGCTCTCTGTGTCTGTGGGTCTCTGTGTCTGGGTCTCTGTGTATGTGGGTCTCTGTGCTGTGGCTCTCTGTGTCTGGGTCTCTGTGTATGTGGGTCTCTGTGTCTGTGGGTCTCTGTGCTGTGGCTCTCTGTGTCTGGGTCTCTGTGTATGTGGGTCTCTGTGTCTGTGGGTCTCTGTGTCTGTGGGTCTCTGTGTATGTGGGTCTCTGTGTCTGTGGGTCTCTGTGTCTGTGGGTCTCTGTGTATGTGGGTCTCTGTGTATGTGGGTCTCTGTGTCTGGGTCTCTGTGCTGTGGCTCTCTGTGTCTGTGGGTCTCTGTGTCTGGGTCTCTGTGTATGTGGGTCTCTGTGCTGTGGCTCTCTGTGTCTGGGTCTCTGTGTATGTGGGTCTCTGTGTCTGTGGGTCTCTGTGCTGTGGCTCTCTGTGTCTGGGTCTCTGTGTATGTGGGTCTCTGTGTCTGTGGGTCTCTGTGTCTGTGGGTCTCTGTGTATGTGGGTCTCTGTGTCTGTGGGTCTCTGTGTCTGTGGGTCTCTGTGTATGTGGGTCTCTGTGTATGTGGGTCTCTGTGTCTGGGTCTCTGTGCTGTGGCTCTCTGTGTCTGTGGGTCTCTGTGTCTGGGTCTCTGTGTATGTGGGTCCCTGTGTCTGTGGGTCTCTGTGTCTGTGGGTCTCTGTGTATGTGGGTCTCTGTGTATGTGGGTCTCTGTGTCTGGGTCTCTGTGCTGTGGCTCTCTGTGTCTGGGTCTCTGTGTATGTGGGTCTCTGTGTCTGTGGGTCTCTGTGCTGTGGCTCTCTGTGTCTGGGTCTCTGTGTATGTGGGTCTCTGTGTCTGTGGCTCTCTGTGTCTGGGTCTCTGTGTATGTGGGTCTCTGTGTCTGTGGGTCTCTGTGCTGTGGCTCTCTGTGTCTGGGTCTCTGTGTATGTGGGTCTCTGTGTCTGTGGGTCTCTGTGTCTGTGGGTCTCTGTGTATGTGGGTCTCTGTGTCTGTGGGTCTCTGTGTCTGTGGGTTTCTGTGTATGTGGGTCTCTGTGTATGTGGGTCTCTGTGTCTGGGTCTCTGTGCTGTGGCTCTCTGTGTCTGGGTCTCTGTGCTGTGGCTCTCTGTGTCTGTGGGTCTCTGTGTCTGGGTCTCTGTGTATGTGGGTCTCTGTGCTGTGGCTCTCTGTGTCTGGGTCTCTGTGTATGTGGGTCTCTGTGTCTGTGGGTCTCTGTGTCTGTGGGTCTCTGTGTCTGGGTCTCTGTGCTGTGGCTCTCTGTGTCTGGGTCTCTGTGCTGTGGCTCTCTGTGTATGTGGGTCTCTGTGTCTGTGGGTCTCTGTGTCTGTGGGTCTCTGTGTATGTGGGTCTCTGTGTATGTGGGTCTCTGTGTCTGGGTCTCTGTGCTGTGGCTCTCTGTGTCTGGGTCTCTGTGCTGTGGCTCTCTGTGTCTGGGTCTCTGTGCTGTGGCTCTCTGTGTCTGTGGGTCTCTGTGTCTGGGTCTCTGTGTATGTGGGTCTCTGTGCTGTGGCTCTCTGTGTCTGGGTCTCTGTGTATGTGGGTCTCTGTGTCTGTGGGTCTCTGTGCTGTGGCTCTCTGTGTCTGGGTCTCTGTGTATGTGGGTCTCTGTGTATGTGGGTCTCTGTGTCTGGGTCTCTGTGCTGTGGCTCTCTGTGTCTGTGGGTCTCTGTGTCTGGGTCTCTGTGTATGTGGGTCTCTGTGCTGTGGCTCTCTGTGTCTGGGTCTCTGTGTATGTGGGTCTCTGTGTCTGTGGGTCTCTGTGCTGTGGCTCTCTGTGTCTGGGTCTCTGTGTATGTGGGTCTCTGTGTCTGTGGGTCTCTGTGTCTGTGGGTCTCTGTGTATGTGGGTCTCTGTGTCTGTGGGTCTCTGTGTCTGTGGGTCTCTGTGTATGTGGGTCTCTGTGTATGTGGGTCTCTGTGTCTGGGTCTCTGTGCTGTGGCTCTCTGTGTCTGTGGGTCTCTGTGTCTGGGTCTCTGTGTATGTGGGTCCCTGTGTCTGTGGGTCTCTGTGTCTGTGGGTCTCTGTGTATGTGGGTCTCTGTGTATGTGGGTCTCTGTGTCTGGGTCTCTGTGCTGTGGCTCTCTGTGTCTGGGTCTCTGTGTATGTGGGTCTCTGTGTCTGTGGGTCTCTGTGCTGTGGCTCTCTGTGTCTGGGTCTCTGTGTATGTGGGTCTCTGTGTCTGTGGCTCTCTGTGTCTGGGTCTCTGTGTATGTGGGTCTCTGTGTCTGTGGGTCTCTGTGCTGTGGCTCTCTGTGTCTGGGTCTCTGTGTATGTGGGTCTCTGTGTCTGTGGGTCTCTGTGTCTGTGGGTCTCTGTGTATGTGGGTCTCTGTGTCTGTGGGTCTCTGTGTCTGTGGGTTTCTGTGTATGTGGGTCTCTGTGTATGTGGGTCTCTGTGTCTGGGTCTCTGTGCTGTGGCTCTCTGTGTCTGGGTCTCTGTGCTGTGGCTCTCTGTGTCTGTGGGTCTCTGTGTCTGGGTCTCTGTGTATGTGGGTCTCTGTGCTGTGGCTCTCTGTGTCTGGGTCTCTGTGTATGTGGGTCTCTGTGTCTGTGGGTCTCTGTGTCTGTGGGTCTCTGTGTCTGGGTCTCTGTGCTGTGGCTCTCTGTGTCTGGGTCTCTGTGCTGTGGCTCTCTGTGTATGTGGGTCTCTGTGTCTGTGGGTCTCTGTGTCTGTGGGTCTCTGTGTATGTGGGTCTCTGTGTATGTGGGTCTCTGTGTCTGGGTCTCTGTGCTGTGGCTCTCTGTGTCTGGGTCTCTGTGCTGTGGCTCTCTGTGTCTGGGTCTCTGTGCTGTGGCTCTCTGTGTCTGTGGGTCTCTGTGTCTGGGTCTCTGTGTATGTGGGTCTCTGTGCTGTGGCTCTCTGTGTCTGGGTCTCTGTGTATGTGGGTCTCTGTGTCTGTGGGTCTCTGTGCTGTGGCTCTCTGTGTCTGGGTCTCTGTGTATGTGGGTCTCTGTGTCTGTGGGTCTCTGTGTCTGTGGGTCTCTGTGTATGTGGGTCTCTGTGTCTGTGGGTCTCTGTGTCTGTGGGTCTCTGTGTATGTGGGTCTCTGTGTATGTGGGTCTCTGTGTCTGGGTCTCTGTGCTGTGGCTCTCTGTGTCTGGGTCTCTGTGCTGTGGCTCTCTGTGTCTGGGTCTCTGTGTATGTGGGTCTCTGTGTCTGTGGCTCTCTGTGTCTGTGGGTCTCTGTGTATGTGGGTCTCTGTGTCTGTGGGTCTCTGTGTCTGTGGGTCTCTGTGTATGTGGGTCTCTGTGTCTGTGGGTCTCTGTGTATGTGGGTCTCTGTGTATGTGGGTCTCTGTGTCTGTGGGTCTTTGTGTCTGGGTCTCTGTGTATGTGGGTCTCTGTGCTGTGGCTCTCTGTGTCTGTGGGTCTCTGTGTCTGGGTCTCTGTGTATGTGGGTCTCTGTGCTGTGGCTCTCTGTGTCTGGGTCTCTGTGTATGTGGGTCTCTGTGTCTGTGGGTCTCTGTGCTGTGGCTCTCTGTGTCTGGGTCTCTGTGTATGTGGGTCTCTGTGTCTGTGGGTCTCTGTGTCTGTGGGTCTCTGTGTATGTGGGTCTCTGTGTCTGTGGCTCTCTGTGTCTGTGGGTCTCTGTGTATGTGGGTCTCTGTGTATGTGGGTCTCTGTGTCTGGGTCTCTGTGCTGTGGCTCTCTGTGTCTGGGTCTCTGTGCTGTGGCTCTCTGTGTCTGGGTCTCTGTGTATGTGGGTCTCTGTGTCTGTGGCTCTCTGTGTCTGTGGGTCTCTGTGTATGTGGGTCTCTGTGTCTGTGGGTCTCTGTGCTGTGGCTCTCTGTGTCTGGGTCTCTGTGTATGTGGCTCTCTGTGTCTGGGTCTCTGTGTCTGGGTCTCTGTGTATGTGGGTCTCTGTGTCTGTGGCTCTCTGTGTCTGTGGGTCTCTGTGTATGTGGGTCTCTGTGTCTGTGGGTCTCTGTGTATGTGGGTCTCTGTGTCTGTGGGTCTCTGTGTATGTGGGTCTCTGTGTATGTGGGTCTCTGTGTCTGTGGGTCTCTGTGTCTGTGGGTCTCTGTGTATGTGGGTCTCTGTGCTGTGGCTCTCTGTGTCTGGGTCTCTGTGCTGTGGCTCTCTGTGTCTCTGTGTATGTGGGTCTCTGTGTCTGTGGGTCTCTGTGTATGTGGGTCTCTGTGCTGTGGGTCTCTGTGTATGTGGGTCTCTGTGTCTGTGGGTCTCTGTGTCTGTGGGTCTCTGTGTCTGTGGGTCTCTGTGTCTGTGGGTCTCTGTGTCTGTGGGTATCTGTGATGTGGGTCTCTGTGATGTGGGTCTCTGTGCTGTGGGTCTTTGTGTATATGGGTCTCCGTGTAAGTGCAACGAAAAGAAGGAATGGAATAATGTGGGAGAGGCCTTTGCTCGACCGACAGCAGCAACAACAACAACATGCAACACGCAATCGTGTAAAAATCGCATTACAATAAATAATGCATTATACCGAGTAAAGCACAGTCCGCGATAACACGCGAGACGCGTACGCAGGCCTGAACAAAGACTGAGGCGTGTCGGTGGCATCTAGAAGCATCCGGCAGCATCCCACCCTTGCGTGACGATGACGCTACGCCGAGGCAGCCGTTCGACCGCTTATTCCTACTCGCACGGCGACGTCGTTCCGGTCACTCGATCGCGTTACATTCAATTCGCGTCGGCGTCATTAAAAAAACACACACGCTTTCCCTAACACAATCGCAATCGTCGTCGCGTTACGACCGATTGGCGTCGTGAAATACACCGGCAGAAGGGACCGTACCCCAGAGGTCGCAACCGGGTACCCGATACCCGTACCCTACCCGATACCCGGCTACCGGGTACGGGTACCCGTTTGCGACCCTGGTGCGGCCGGGTACGGGTAGACCGTGAGTCACTGGTGAGTCACCGTTTGTCGCTCATTTCCCAACGTCTTGTCTCTTCTCACAATTCAAGTTCCTAGAATCAACCCACCCGCGCCTGCAACAAGGCTTCATCCCAGAGGTCGCAATCAGGTACCCGATACCCGTACCCTACCCGTACCCGGCCGGGTACGGGTAGGGTACGGGTACGGCCAGGTACGGGTACCCGTTTGCGACCCTGGTGCGGCCGGGTACGGGTAAGGAATCAAAACCCGTTTGCGACCTCTGGCGTACCCCCAAAGCCGGGCCTCATAGTGAAGTCGTGCTCCCCGATCCGCAGCTGTTGCTCGGACTTGGTGGTGCGGCTCCGCGCCCCGTCCGTCCGCCTGCCGTGGCGGCTGGGTTAGCGACGGGGTGGGGGGGGGGAGAAAAAGACACGGGGAAGGTCACGGGGGGTCACGGGGTCACATTTTAAAGCAACGCACTCCAAAGTCGCGGCCACAGTTGTCAGCGTCGTCGTCGTCGTTATCAACAAACAATCCCACGTTGGATGGAAGCCTCCCCAAGCTGTCTCTGTCTCTCACGGCTTCAAGATGCCACAGTGAATCCACGATGCGTCAGGTGACACAGGATCGGCGAGGGGGGGCGGAAATTGAATAGGGCCCCCCATATTTAAATCCTTCCTTGCACAAGCGGCCCATGCTAACTACGCGACACCTGAGTTTGTTTGACACGGTGATAGAGAGGGTTGCCACCTTTTCGAGTTTGAGCCGGAGAGTCCGGAGGTTGGCACACGTGTTCAGGTGGCATGGATTGATTTGTGACTGAGATCTGCTAGCGGGCGTCGTCCCGTTTGACTTTATTGCAGGAAGAACTGCACAGTGTTGATAACGGACCTCGAGTGCCGACTGAGAAATGTGTCTGGGTTTGGGCTGTGGAGAATTTTCTGCCATTCACCCACCCACCTATCCACCCACCCACCCTCTCATCCACCCTCTCACCCATCCACCTATCCACTCACTCACCCACCCTCTCCCCCACCGACCCTCTCACCCACCCTCTCACCCACCCACCTATCTACCCACCCAACCTTTCACCCACCCACCCTCTCACCCACCCTCTCACCCACCCACCTATCCACTCACCCACCCTCTCACCCACCCTCTTACCCACCTATACACCCACCCACCTATCCACTCACTGACCTATCCACTCTCCCACCCAATCACCCACCCTCTCACCCACCCACCTATCAACTCACCCACCCTCTCACCCACCCTCTTACCCACCTATACACCCACCCACCTATCCACTCACTGACCTATCCACTCACCCACCCAATCACCCACCCTCTCACCCACCCACCTATCAACTCACCCACCCTCTCACCCACCCACCCACCTATCCACCCACCCTCTCACCCACCCACCCTCTCACCCACCCACCCTCTCACCCACCCTCTCACCCACCCACCTATCCACTCACCCACCCTCTCACCCACCTAAACACCCACCCACCTATCCACTCACTCACCTATCCACTCACCCACCCAATCACCCACCCTCTCACCCACCCACCCTCTCACCCACCCTCTCACCCACCCACTAACTCACACACTCACTACGGATGCCACCTGTCCGTGGTTAACCAAGAGAGTCTGGGAATTGGCATCTGTATTCGGGTGGCAGCAGGAACTGATTCTTCCGGCATAAATAAATATTCTTATCCGAGTGGTAGCAGGAACTGATTCCCCCCAGTATAAATATTCTGATCTGGATGGCAGCAGGAATTAATTCCTCCGGTATAAATGCACGGGTCGGCTACGAACGGTGGTGCAAGAAGCTCAAGATGCACGTGCATACCATAATTAAATATTCCAATTCTGTACTCTGGTTTTTTCGGTAAAGTCACCTATATAAACACGTTGACTCGTAATAACTCTCTTCACACGCCTCAGTCATTTTGCTGGAGCAGTCAACACCTGATGACGGTTGCTTGTGTTGATTCCGAAACGTCGTGATTTAATTTACTTTCTCTTCTTCTTGGTTCTTTCGGTAAAGTCACGTAGAAGGGAAATAAATAAAAAACATAATAAAATAATTCTCACGACGTTTCGGCCACAACGCAAGCAACCTGAGGACGGCTGCTTGCGTTGTGGCCGAAACGTCGTGAGAATAAATAATTCTCACGACGTTTCGGCCACAACGCAAGCAACCTGAGGACGGCTGCTTGCGTTGTGGCCGAAACGTCGTGAGAATTATTTTATTATGTTTTATTTTTTTATTACTTTATTATTTCCCTTCTCCGTCACTTTACCGAAAGAACCAAGAAGTTGAATCCCTGCAGTCACGAAAGCTTTAAATCGAAATTTATTTTCTCTTCTTTACCCACGTGACTTTACCGAAATAACCAAAGAGTATGGACCCTTGCAGTCGCGAAAACTTCAAATCTAGAATTCCAATTCTGATCTGTGTGCAAGCCCGGAGAGCGGCGTGTTTGCTGTGTACGCGACGCAGCTCCGATGACGGACGCGAGCTCCGCCGGGTTCGGAACCGTCGGTGGCCCACCAACGACCGCGCCGCACGGCCGCACCTCAGATGAGGGGCGGAGGGCACCGCCGGGGTCGCCCGCTCGCCCGGCGGCGCCGGCCGCGGCTCGCGCCGGCACGCCACGGCGGTCACGCCGGCTAGGAGGAGCCACGCCAGCCGCAGGGCGCGCGCCATCACCGCCGCCCCGGGACGACTCGATCCGGCGCCACGACCCCCTCGGCTGCCGGCCGCCACCAACCCTGCGGAGCGATCGAACCCCGCCGCCTGTGTGAAAGAAACGAAATGAAGGAGCAGGAACGAAAATGACGCGTAACTTCAACGGCATTGGATGAATGCGAGCGCATTCTGGAACCGGCTTCGACGTTCATCGCCTTATTGGGAGAAGCAGGTTTGAACAAACGATCCTTGTGGTGGTACCCCGGTGTACCAAATAACACTAAATGGCCGAGGCAATTCAATATTTTATTTCTGGGACACTATTTTTTCCCAGGGGTGTACTCAACTCCGCGACTGGGGCACCGATCAATCCGAAATCGGTGGTGCCACTCCGCAATGTCGAAACGCCAAACATCAGCATGACAAAATCCGTTGTCGAAAAATTAATCGTGTACAGCTCGTCGAGATGAGTCGATGGCCGCCATCGCCGACCATCGACAGACTAACAGTGACTGCTTCACGGACATTGTGCGAGAGCCGGGGCACTACGGTTCCCCCGGGGTACCGCCATGAGGTTCAAATGTTGTCTAACTGTCAGGTGGTCTTCTTGGTTCTTTCAGTAAAGTCACGTAGAAGGAAAAAAAAAAACATAATTAAATAATTCTCACGACGTTTCGGCCACAACGCAAGCAGCGGTCCTCAGGTGGAGAACAGGTCTGTCGAGAAGGCAGAGTCTGTTCTCCACCTGAGGACGGCTGCTTGCGTTGTGGCCGAAACGTCGTGAGAATTATTTTATAATGTTTTATTTTTATTATTTTATTATTTCCCTTCTACGTGACTTTACCGAAAGAACCAAGAAGATGAATCCCTGCAGTCACGAAAGCTTTAAATCGAAAGGTCAAGTGGTCTTTAGGCAAGGACTGGTTTCGACATCGTCTCGTCAGCAGAGTCAGGCTCGCTTAAACCGATGCCGGTGACCTGCTCGATGTTGAGAGGGCGAGGACCTTCTCAGGAAGCCGTGGCTCGCGCGACGTGTAACAACACTTCATGTGTAGGGAAATATGTGTGGAGGCGTACCGCCTGCTCAATGACGACGCTAATGACACGGCCAATGTTAAACACGTACTTTCAAGAGGTTGACTGAGGAATGCATGGAGTTGTGTAACATACGCAGGTCAAAGACAAGCATTCAAACCGGGCTCGGCCAGGCTGGACACGCCAATGGCTTTACGGGCGTGTACATTAAAGACCGGCGTCTGGCTTTATTTATGATGAGGGGGAAAAAAACTATTGAATGTAAAAAAAGTGAATCATTCAGGCACCGCTTTTGGTTGTCAATCCCACCGGTGACATCGACGCACTGTGACGGTCACCCGGTACACGTGACCCACGCTGGTGCCACGCTGCTTTGATGGGTTTGTGGTTAGAACCAACGTTGGAGCCAAACGTCGCCCCAACGTTGGAACCAAACGTCGTCCCAACTTTGGAGCCAACGTCTTTCCAACGTCGGCGCAATGTTGGAACCAAAGTTCCGCCGACGTTGTAATCAACGTTTTCCGAACGTTGGGACCAAACGTCGCCCCAACGTTGGAACCAAACGTCGCCCCAACGTTCGCACGCCGTCCGAAAACCGCGTGTCCGAAGTCAAACGGCACAAATCCCCAACTCGCGCCCCCCTCACCTGCTCACGTGCGCTCTCGGTCCGCCTCCATCTCCGTTTACCGCCACCACGTGGTGGTGGTGAAGGTGTTCGCGGTGTCGTGGTGTCGATGATCGTGATCGTGGTGTTGGTCGCAGACACGCAGCCTCATGCCCCAGCGGGTGCAGTAACCCTCCTCCTACTCCTGCTCGAGGCGGATTGACGATAAGAGCCTGCGCCTCTCTTGGCGATGGGAGTCAGCGGCTCTAATCGGCTTTGTCGGTGAAATCCGCTTAACCGCCATCTGCCTCCCCCCCCCATCACTACGCCGTCTCCCTCTCCTCTCGACCGGCGCAGCGTGATGCCGACCACGCAAATCGTGCACGCGATAGCCCAGCGCCTTGTTGTCAATCCACCGCTGGATGACGGCGGGGGAGTGGAGGGGTGGCAATACATGCGTGGCCACCCCGCTCCACACACAATGACAAACCACAATGAAGTGATGATTGGTGATGCCGCTTCTGCTGTTGCGTAGGCCAGTGGTTTGGTACGAGCACAAACGACAACACCGAACAACTCAACAGTTGCTACGTCGCCGTCGGCTTTTTAAAATCCTTTATATTAAGTTCGCTTGCTTGCTTGCTTGCGTGCTTGCTTGCTTGCTTACGACCGTGCAAATCTTTCGGTCGTTTTTTAACCCACTTCCCGTGATCCAATCGAGCTGGCATTTTCCACACAGACTCGTTGTGCGTGACAATGAATTTTCGTGAAAATTTTTTTTCAAAATTTTACACTGTTTAGGGAAATTTAAAAAAAAAAATTTAATTACCAATTTCTTAATGGTGGCAGCCATTCATCTGACCCATAGGTGGCAGCCATCTCAAGCCAGAGGACGAGAGGACTCTAGCCGCCACGCATATAAAGGATTTATAGTGAAAAACTTTGTTTTTACGGGTTAATTATTTATTCTTTCCATTAGCGCCCTGGCTACCGCGAACGACAATTAATACCTCGAATTGAGCGGCGCATTACCCTGTGAGACAAATGCTCTTAAGCCGGAGGACGCGGAGAAAAATCCACGCGACCACATCGGAGACCAAATACACCGCAAACTGCGAATATGCAAATGCACAAAGCCTATTACAATACTCTTTGGTTCTTTTGGTAAAGTCACGTAGGTATAAAAAAAATTGATTTAAATACAATTTTATTTATTTCAATAAATGTTGTTTATTTTCTACCCACGTGACTTTACAGAAAGAACCAAAGAGTATGGATTCCTGCAGTCACGAAAGCTTCAAATCAAGATCGTATTACAATAGTTCTATTTCGGTATCTAAGTGGGGTGGACATAAATAGATAACCCTGCGTACATAACAATGATTGAATGCCTTCTTGGTTCTTTCGGTAAAGTCACGTAGAAGTAAAATAATGAAATAATAAAAATAAAACTTTATAAAAAAATTCTCACGACGTTTCGGCCACAACGCAAGCAGCCGTCTTCAGGTGGAGAACAGGTCTGTCGAGAAGGCATTCAGACTCTGCCTTCTCGACAGACCTGTTCTCCACCTGAAGACGGCTGCTTGCGTTGTGGCCGAAACGTCGTGAGAATTATTTTATTATCTTTTATTTTTATTATTTTATTATTTTCCTTCTACGTGACTTTACCGAAAGAACCAAGAAGATGAATCCCTGCAGTCACGAAAGCTTTAAATCGAAAAATGATTGAATGTTTGGTAAGCTTGTAAATCGACTGCTGGATGTGTCCACCCCACCCCCCGGCTAAGAACTTGGAATATTGTATGCACAGGATGGCATTCTTACCTGCTCCCAAGCCTCGAGCAAATCTGAAAATTATTAGGAAAACCCATCATAACACAATAGTCCCCAATCAC
Organism: Lampetra fluviatilis; assembly: GCF_964198595.1. Lineage (NCBI taxonomy): Eukaryota > Metazoa > Chordata > Hyperoartia > Petromyzontiformes > Petromyzontidae > Lampetra > Lampetra fluviatilis. Next base: position 6,495,129 of record NC_136331.1, read on the forward strand.
AATACTGTACTCTCTTTTTTCGGTAAAGTCATGTAGGTAAAAAATTTAAATAAATTAAATCACGACGTTTCGGAGGCAACACAAGCTTCCGTCTTCAGGTGGAACCGTCACAGCTAAATTACTGTAATTTTGTGTTGCCTCCGAAACGTCGTGATTGAATTTATTTAAATTGTTTTACCTACGTGACTTTACCGAAAAAAACAAAGTATGAATCCTTGCAGTCACGAAAACTTCTAATCTAGAATTAACACAATACTGTACTATACTGCGTACAATTTGCGTGTCTCCCCTACTGTTTCAATCTATCTATACCAATCTATCTATAAATAGATCACCACGTGCACATCATTATAATAAAATAATGAACAGGACATATTGTCAGTCTACTGTAAGTGCCGCATTAAGCTAGTAAATATTAAACCAAATTTTTTACTTGCATAATAAAGTAATTTTTTTTTTCATTTGCTATACAGCCAGATAATACGACAAATCGTTAACCTTAAACACCAAAGTCGTTCATAAAAGTTGAAGGCGGTATAGTACTATAGTAATAGAGCAAGTGCAGAATCACTGAACGGGAATTGATAGCTTGAAACCATTTAGCAAGTTAAAATTTTGTATTTTAATATTAATGTGTTTTTTATTTAGGGCCCCTTTATAACATATGTTACAGGCCCTGCACTAGATTTATCCGGCACTAGTTGGCAATTTGTTACTAGCACAATTAGTAAGAAATTGTGTGTAGCTGTCGCCTGATGAAGCTGGTTGTAATTACTGGCGAAACGTCGAACTCAGATTGTAAATGTTGTGGCTTGGCTCTCCAACACACAACCGGTGTTGCTGTACTAGTAACACATTGGCACGTTCTGTTTACGTGACAAACGTTACTAGTTGGCTGTGTCGGGTGGTGGCGGGTTTAACGACACATTTATATATTTACGCGATCTAACCCAAAGAAACCTGTATTATGAACAATAGATTTATTTACAATCAGCAGAGAGAGAGAGAGAGAGAAAAAGGTCGTTTACACGAAACGTATCTTTGACGAAAGGAGCCCACGTACGCAATCACATCACGGAGCAGCATTGGTGGATGTTCTCCCCGCGGGAGTTTTTGGATTAATGGCAAAACAAATTGACAGTTCGGATGATCGAGGGTGGTTTTGATCCAGAGATCGTGATTTATTATTATTCATTCAAAAGTGGATAAATTAAAGAAAACAACAATTATTTTGAAACCCTCAACAGTCAATACATGGATAACCTTGTATAATGTCTATTGCTTCATTACACTTGTAATTGTATGTCATGACACTAATCGAGTCTAAAGAGTATTTTTCGCAGCAGTGGGCGATGTCGTTGCTGCTGCTGCTTCGTGTCATCCCAGTCGAGTAACTTGCAGTGCGATTTCATTTTTGCATTTGGGACGTCTAGACCGATGCTCAGTTGTTCCATTTCCCGAGGAAGTTTCCTTCACAGCACGTGGTGTCGAAACGTCGGACATCGTGCCGAATAATGCGCGGTACGATCCGAAAGCGCATCGGAGAGCTGTAAGAGCAGAACCATGTAAACCCACGGTGATGTATTTTTTCGTTTTTAATGCGGAATTTAATTTTTCTGTATCCTTTCACCCCTCCAACCCCCCTTCCCCCTATCTCTACTCTCCCCTGCCCCAGATCATTCTTGAGAAAGAACATTTTAACTCAATGGGTCCTACCCCTGGTGAGCAAAAAATTTTACGAAACCAGCAACATCCATCAGCCCCCGGCTCCAATTAAGTCTCGCGGCTAAAGGTCACCACGACCATCACGGCCATTAATTTAATTTGTGAATGGGAGGCAAGAGGAATGATATGATCCATGATGACCTCTGCGGTTTAATGCTTCATTATTCCAGGGTTTTTGCGGATTATTGGCGTTGCGGATTAACTGCGCTTGCGACGACCGGACGGCAGTAAGAAATGGGGCATTCCACGCTCGTCATCCGCAACATTTTATTTAAAATTTCGCACGCCGCTCCCATCATTATATTTATGTAAAATATACTTTTGTTTAATGTCATGCGACCAACGCGCTGCGGGGTGAAGTGTGAATTAACGTGCCCGCTGGAGTGACCTCGCAAAAGTAACAACAACAATGCAAGTCATAATACGTTCGTTTTATAGAGCGTCGTCATCGTCATTTCCAGTGGTGTTTTTAGCCTCTTCTTTTCACGTTGCTTCAAAAATATTTTTTCACAATCTAAGACCCCCAATGTAAGTTAACATTACGCCTCGAGCTAAGGCGCTCTGTAATATAGAAAGTAAGAATCGTGCCAAACGTGGCGAGCGGTAACGCGAACGGGCGAGCGAGCGATGTCTGCAGGAAGAGGTCATTCGTCGCTGGGTTTCAATTCCGTGGGAGCAGCCGCATGGCGATTTGGGAGGTCACGTGCACAGCCGTCCCAAATCAGGGCAACCGCCCCGGGCCCCGTGCTTTGGAGGGTCGGGGGGGGGTGCACGTGCTTTGACGTCACGGTGTCTGATATATTACAGTGGGGGGCACCATGCGTGGGCCCCGCACCCCACCGCTATGGAATGGCCCTGGTCACGTGGCCTCGGTTTGGCTCACTGCTGTCTCAGGGCTCATGCGGGCCACGTCCCACTCCATTTGCTCGTAAATTCCCCGATCGTAATTCATCGCGGACGGAGCCCGACCGCCGATTGCTGGCGCAGTCGCCGACCCGACCTTGCCGCCCTGGGTACAAAAAAAGACAAACAAACGACAAAAAAATAAAACGCGCGTGTCCACGTCCCGCGCGTGTTTTTGAATGCCCCTGTGTGTGCGCGCGCTCGCTCGGGTTTTGGGTAGAGATGAGATGAAGGTAAAGGTGAGGGAGCAGCCCCCTGCAATTGCTCGGTCGTGCCACCGCTGGCAGAAGCCGTGTTCCGCTGGAGGGTACTTCAGAGCAAGGACGTAATTATAATATAAATTGGGGGGGCACATCCCCCCCCCCTTAATATTCAAATATGCTCAAAATGCCCCCCCCCCCCCCCAATATATTGCTATAAAATAGATTTATGTTTATATGATTGTGGTTATGGTTGTACTTTATTAATCCCTAATCTCTGCCATTACATACAATGAAACAAGAAAAGGTCAAAAAGAAAAAACAGAGCAATGTAATACAATACACTATTAGACATTATTGTTAAAAATAAATAAGTCCATCCCATGTGTTTGTGAATTTTTTAATAATTTAGGCAGGAAATTAGTTTTCAAATTTTTCTTTTTTTTCGGGGGGGGGGGGACCCCCAGACCCCCTGGAAGATTTGCCCCCCCCCCCCCCCAATGTTGACTCCATGGCTACGGCCTTGCTTCAGAGAGATCGCCCCTAGGACTCCTAGAGGGTACCGTATGACATTAGGCTGAATCAAAAATGTAATTTTTATTTCACCAGGTAAGCCTCACTGAGGTATAATGACGTGGGTACTCCCCACCTTCTCCAAGATATCTGCCCAGCGTGGATGATTGAGGGTATCATGGTGGCGAGATGTTAACTACCTCGCCTAGTATACAGGAGGTCGTGGGTTCGATCCCGACCCTGACGCCTGCTGCTGTGTATTTGTAGTTTGCATGTCTCTATCTCTCTCTCTCCCGTGGTCGCGTAATTTTTTTCTCGGGGTCCTCCGTTTTGCCCCTCACATTTATAATCAACGTCGCACTTTCAGAGTATTTTGGCTGCTGTAAATTTCCACGTTGATGAGCAGCCGCTTCGTTGAGCCATCATTTGTAATGGCCAGGTCGCTTCTGAAAAACGAGCTGTATAGCAGCACTTTGGGCCTTGCCTGGTTAACATTTTTTTCCATAGTTTTAGTTTGGCCACAGCACGGACGCTTGCGATCAGCCGCGATCTCCTGCACCGCGCCCGGCGCGCGCCCACCGCAGCCGTACCCTGGCTCACCTTCGCCGCATTCCTCCGATTCACTCTGCAGCGCCAGACGACGAGCGCCACCGTCAAGCCCACGAACATGGCGGCCGGCACCAGCAGCACCAGCACACACCAGCTGCCCGACTGCCCTGAGAACGAGCACCGACAATTAACTCAAGGTCAGGAAGATGCCGTCGATCGGCATGGCCACGGCCGTTGATGCCACCGCCGCCACGCCGAGCCAATCCCCTCGACCCTCCGCCAGATCCCGCAGCGGCTGCTGCTGCTTCTCACTTGACCTCCAGGTTCTGACCGAAACAGTGGACCACCATCTGCTCTAGAGAGCCACAGACTCACACAGAGACCCAGAGGCTCACACGGTGAACCATGGACACACACAGACCCACAGACTCACACAGAGACCCAGAGGCTCACACGGTGACCCATGAACACACACAGACCCACAGACTCCCACAGAGACCCAGAGGCTCACACGGTGACCCATGGACACACACAGACCCACAGACTCACACAGAGACCCAGAGGCTCACACGGTGACCCATGGACACACACAGACCCACAGACTCACACAGAGACCCAGAGGCTCACACGGTGACCCATGGACACACACAGACCCACAGACTCACACAGAGACCCAGAGGCTCACATGGTGACCCATGGACACACACAGACCCACAGACTCACACAGAGACCCAGAGGCTCACACGGTGACCCATGGACACACACAGACCCACAGACTCACACAGAGACCCAGAGGCTCACACAGTGACCCATGGACACACAAAGACCCGAAGGCTTATAGAGATATGCACAGACTCAGAGACCCACAGACTCACACTGTGACTCATACTCACAAAGACACCCACATGCTCACACGGTGACTCACAGACTCACACAGGGACCCACAGACCCACACAGAGACCGTTATATTCACACAGACTCAAAGCAGAAAGCCATAGATCTGCCCCCTTACAGCTCTTAGACTCACAGACTGATACAGATTCTCGTTCAAGATACGGGTCACGCTCCCCCCCTCTCACTAACACTTGCCAACATTGTAGGTCATGAACGTCATTTCACGCGGTGTTTTGTTCTCCCCCCCCCAATCTGCACGTGGTCGCCCCGCTGGGGAAGTGATGACCATGATGACGACGACGGGTCTGGGATAACGGGGCCACTCCGCTTACCGCCGTCGCCAGACGCAGCGATGCGTGTGGTCAACTCAGCCGTGGCATCCGTCGCTGCCAGAAGAAAAGAAAGAAACACGAACAGATTACCGCAATTCATAATGAAAGCGTTGTGGATTTACTCTCCAACACACCGGTGGGCTGAAGCAGTGACTAATTGTTGACGTGACAAACCTCACTGGCTGTGTCGGGTGGTGGAGGGTTACGACACATTTATACTCACGCGATCTAACCACAAAAGCCTTCGTTATGAATCATATTGGTCGCGAAAGCCTGCAACGTGTTAAGCAGACGACTGTGATGTCCACAGACGGAGCGGTGCTTCCCTACGCCGACCGCAGAAATCTCTTGCGAAAATTAACTCTCCCTCCACCCCCCCACCCAACCAAAAAACAAGTCCCATGAATTTTAAATCTCTCCTTCCCGGAACGTGTGGGTCTATATGTTAGTCTATGGGTATCAACGTAGGTCTGTGCATCAATATGTAAGTTTACGGGTATCTGTGTGAATCTGTGTGAACCTGTGGGTATCTATGTGAGTCTGTGGGTCTTGGTGTGAGTCTGTGTGAGTGTGTGGGTCTCCGTGTGAGTTTATGTGTATGTGTGAATCTGTGGTCCCTATGTGAGTCTATGTGTCTCTGGAAGTCTACGTGTCTGTGTGAGTCTGTGGGTCTCTGTGTGAGTCTGTGGGTCTCCATGTGAGTCTATGACTCAATATGTGAGTAAGTGGGTCACCATGTGAGTCTGTGGGTCTCTGTGTGAGTCTGTGGGTCTCTGTGTGAATCTGTGGGTCTCTATGTGAGTCTATGACTCAATATATGAGTAAGTGGGTCACCATGTGAGTCTGTGGGTCTCTGTGTGAGTCTGTGGGTCTCCATGTGAGCATTGGGGGAGACGTGCCAGGTCACATGTTGCGTGGGCTCAGGCTTAGCCCTCGGCATTGGCGATGACGACACGAACATGTGGTGGAGTTTGCGTGTCTGTCTCTCTCCCCGTGGTCGTGTGGAATTTTTTTTTCTCCGGGTCCTCCGGTTTATCCCTCCACATTTAGAAACGCGCATTGAGATTATTTAGATTATTTTGCGGCTATAAATGTCCAAATGTTGGGCCGCTTTGTTGAGCCATCGTCTGTGGCCAGGTCGCTTCTGAAAAATACATTAATGCCTCAGTGGGCTTTGCCTGGTCAGATGGGGATGGTTTAGTTGACCGATCTTGTACTTTAAACTACGATCGTGATTTTGTACTGTTGTTGTAAAGTTCTTACCCGTGCCCCGACTGGACATCAGTGTAAAGAAATATTCAGTTTTTGCTCGTAGTGATCTCGTTGTTGATACAACAACAACACCCCCACTTTCGCCGACGGGAATATTTTATGCCCCTCGAGATCACCGCCCCGGCAACATCGACCCACCGAGCGCCTCCCCTTCATCCGGCGTGACGGCGAGCATCACGTTGCAAACGAAGACGCGCCGCTGTCTCCTCCGCGTCTCCTCGACTGAGCCGATCATTGTCTGGCACCGATAGTGACCCGCGTCCTGCAGCTTCAGCCGTTCCACGTGCAGCGAGACGTCGCCCTCGCCCAGCTGACCTCGGAGGGCCGAGCGGCCGTCCTCGCTGGTGAAGCCCCGCACGAAGTTGAGCACCAGCTGGGCGCCGTGGCTCCCCGAGTGGAACCACTTGGCCATCTCGATCGTCCCGTCGCGGGGCCACGGCGTGATGCGGCACGGCAGGACGGCGCGCGTGCCCGCCGCCGCGGTGACGTTAGTGGCTTCGCAGGAGCCTGTGCGGGGCAGGAGAGAGGAGGAGGAGGGGGGACACATTTATGCTTCTGTTATAAAAGGCCGACGTTCAGTTTGCCCGTCAGCTAAATTATAAGAGCCTTGCAGAAGGCCCGAATTTAAAAAAAGTTATGGAAAGTGGATCCCCCGCCCCCCTCCTCTGCAGCTAAATGTGGGGGTGGAAAGTTGATCCAACAATTGTCGACCCCCTCCCCCAAAAAAAGAAATCTATTTTGTAGGCATATATGGCTCCACACCCTACATACAATAGGGGCAGTAGTATTTACTACTGCCCCTATTGTATGTATCTACTATATGCCTACACACCTGTTCATATATCATGACAACACATTCCTGCGGAGGGAGCTGGTAGGAACGTTGGGTTGCTCGGTCAATGGCCAGGGTCAACGGCGGCGTGGTGTATTCCGCAAATATGCCCCACTGTGAGGGCGGGCACAAGCCGGCGTGAGTAGGTTAAACGTTGAGTTTTATAAGGGCACCACGGGGTGACCAGCCCCACCCCACCCAGCCCCACCCCTCCCACCCCCCACCCAGCCCCTCCCCACCCAGCCCCACCCTCCCCGCCCAGCCCCTCCCTTCACGACGGACGGACACAATAATTCCCTGTGGGCTGGTGTAACCAAGAGGTTCCTACCACTATAAATGGGGTCACTATGACGGTTAGCGCCAGAACCGTGGGTCTTGGGCCTCTCTCGGGCACCAGAGTGGGCATGCCATGGAAGCAGCCCCCAGGGGACATAGTCCTGGTGACAGTGAGAGAGAGGTCGAGTGAGCACGTGACAGTCTGGGTGACCCCGAGAGGGCACGTGACCAGACGAGGTGGCAAGGGGGGCCCAAAAGGAGTCGAGAGGGACACGTGATGTAGGGGCCAGAGTCTTCGGGAAGGATCTGGAAGGGGGCGAGTCCCGAGCCCCGATCCGGGGCTGTTCTCTGGAATCAATCCTCGGTGCTACGTCTCTCCGATCTTCGGTCTTCGCTCGGCATCGTGGGTCAGTCAGGATGTGTTTGGGTGATTTGTTTACCTTTGTTGTACTTTGCACGACTTATATGTCTTTGTAACGGCTGTTGTCACGTTCTTACCCTGTTCCCCTAACTGGACATCTGCGACAAAGAGCTTTATAGCTCATCGGATTACTCCTGCAGTATAAATAAATATTTTCATTCTGAAAGAAAATAGATCCGGTGCAGCGTGTCACTTCCCACCCCTGAACATTTACGAGTGCCCTGCCAAAAATCTAATTTCTTATCCGAATGCAGGGTAGGGTAGGGCAGTGCCCACCCACCTCGGTATTTCCATTCTCTCGACAAAGCCACGCGCTATTTCCATTGATCATATTGTTACACGCTCGTTAAGTTATTCGAATAGCTCCCCCCCTCCCTCCAACGATTAAAATGATATACTGAATTATACATCGCAATTGTATTTACAACTACAACCACGCCCGCCTCCCCCCCACCGAAAGGCAAAATAAAAGTTAAAACACGCCTCACTGAAACCACGAGAAGAAAAATCACAGCCAATTCTGGGCAACACAATCCAATGCTACAATAGTTCATTGCCGTCTTGGAGTGGTTCTTCACCTTTCCTGCATGCAGCCTTTGCACACCATCGGTACTCGATCGTTAAACATGTTTGTTGCTGTAGAATGTTAATAGATAGGGTTTGATGAAACAAAGTAAGTTGGACTTACGCGCCCCGTGCTTAATTCGCGTTTCGATTATTTACCGACTGGCCACGTCTCGCCACCCACCCCCCCGTCCCCAGAAAGGGCATGCGTGCACCCCAGGTTAAGAATCACTGCTGTAGAGTAACACATCACATCGGTTACCCACCCCCCCACCAAAACACCGTCCCACCATCTGCTCTAGAGACCCACAGACTCACACGGTGACCCAACGGCTTATAAATGTATACACAAGTTCACATAGAGACCCACGGACTCGCACAGAGAGCCAGATAATCACACGGCGACCCATAGACTCACACTGAGACCCACAGATTCACACAGATACATAGACTCACACAGACCCACCAAGATCATATTGAGGCACAGCAGTATTGAATTAGGAAAGTAAAAAAAAGCAAAGCGCAGCCCTGCAATTGCCTATTTATGCCACTGCCGGTGGAAGGGGCCTATTCAGAGAGAACCTCTCGAGCATGTTTGGCCTACTCTTCCACACTGGCAAGACGTCTTGGAAGAGGTGGCATTACCCACAATTTTAACCCCATCCCATGCGCGCGACCCTGCCCGTCAACTCACTGCAGGTGCCACCCATTTACACCGCTGCTGGGTGGACTAGAGGCGGTTGGGGATGTGGATTTAAAAAAAAAACTTGCAACGTTTATTCGCTTCGGTGACACTAATTTAGCTTCATTCAAACTGCCGCGCCCCGGAGATCGAATCGAAGCCGGCGACCTCTGCATTGCAAATCCAGTGTGGCTGAACTTGGCACCTCGGCAGCGTCCCGCAAACTCTGAAAGGTTTAAAAGTCAACTCAATCTAGATTTAAAGTTTTCGTGACTGCAGGGATCCATATACTCTTTGGTTCTTTCGGTAAAGTCACGTGGGTATAAATGAAAATAAATTCAAAAAAACGACGTTTCGGGCGCAACACAAGCGTCCGTCATCAGGTGGGACAACCACAGCAAGAAACAATTGCTGAAGTGGGCAAAAGGGCTGCTGCATCAAGAGGCCATATAAGCGATTCAAGTGAATTGTCATCCATACCTGCGTGGAGAAAAGTGAGAAAAGTTGCCCCCGACAGTACGAGCGTGAGGCCGCATGCAAACATCTCGACAGGACGGACGCAGTCACTTGTGGCTCCCGCAAAGTACAGATTCAAATCCCAGCACCTCCGATCGGCACCATTGGCTACGTACAAGTGAAGTAAGGTCCACAGACGAGTGAAAATTGGCTTTGTGTAGGTTCCCGTTTCCCTGCCCAAAATCACAATGTGTGTGCAATAACAGAAGCGGGGGACAACGCCATGCCATCTCAGCTGATTCAATTCCATCGGTCACATCCTCAAATTCAGATTTAGCATCAAGTTCCTCTTCAATTCACAGAAGTTCAAAAACTAAATACGCGTTAGTACAGCATCGTCGCCTCCTAATCACTGTCCCATTGCTACTAACATGGTTAGTTTACTTGACCGTCACTCATTGATTCCTCCACCCTCATCCATACTGTTCAATCATCATGCCGTGCTCGATAGCATCATACTGTGGGTCACAGCAACGATATCACTTACCCACTTACAATCACACTCGCTCGCTCCATCACCACGCTCCCGGTCGTACAAGCTTCCTGCCTGTTTCTTCCCTCGCACTGCCTCCACTTTGGAAACATCTCCCATTGTCGTCTCTACTCAATTCGAGAGAGGCGTCAACGCCTACCTATTACAACTTCGATAATAGTGACGTTTGTCGCTTGGGGATTTGGCCCATTTTAGATGTTCGTAACTGTTGGGGAAATTTTTAAAGCTTTCGTGACTGCAGGGTTTCATATTCTTGGTTCTTTCGGTAAAGTCACGTAGAAGGGAAATAACAAAATTATACAAATATAAAATACAAACTCTCACGACGTTTCGACTGCAACACAAGCAATCATCATCACGTGTGAAATCCACAGAAAGAAAATTTTAAAAAAGTGGCGGTTTTTCCCAATGTCAGCACCATAGGTGCTTGCTGTGGATTTCACACTTGATGATGATTGCTTGTGTTGCAATCGAAACGTCGTGAGAATTTGTATTGTTTTATATTTATATTTTATTATTTCCCTTCTACGTGACTTTACCGAAAGAACCAAGAATATAAACTCTTGGTGGGTTTACCTTTCACTGAACAATGCCAACGCAGAGACACACGGAGACCTCAATTTAAACAGCGTCTTTATTTGAGAAGCTGCCTTTTCACTCGTGAAATGGATTGTGGGTGAAGCGAGATCGAACCTCCGTTCATCGCCGCGCAAAGAGCCAGAGCCTAAACGCGAGCAGATGGTGGGCGGGGAGGGAGGGGGGGGCGAGCAGCGTAGGACAAAAATTCCACAGAGAAGACGGCACTTGAATTCTGAACGCAAAAACGACACCCAAAATTTCGATTTAAAGCTTTCGTGACTGCAGGGATTCATCTTCTTGGTTCTTTCGGTAAAGTCACGTAGAATGGAAATAATAAAATAATAAAAATAAAACATCATAAAATAATTTTCACGACGTTTCGGCCACAACGCAAGCAGCCGTCCTCAGGTGGAGAACAGGTCTGTCGAGTAGACAGAATCTGAATGACACACTCCAGCCTTGGAGCGACTATTTAAGCTGGGATGGAGGGGGGAAGGGCGCCTTGACAAAAGAATTTGCATATCAAGAGGAATTTAACATATTTATGGGAAATGCAGATATGCGATTAGTACTACTTGTGAAATGCGTAGGTTTGGCGCTCCAAGCCTGGAGTGTGTCAGACTGTCTACTCGACAGACCTGCTCTCCACCTGAGGTCGGCTGCTTGCGTTGTGGCCAAAACGTCGTGAGAATTATTTTATTATTTTAATATTTCCATTCTACGTGACTTTACCGAAAGAACCAAGAAGATGACATCCAAAATGTTCGCAACGCCACCTTGAGAGAAAGGAAATGTAGAATCGGCGGCGTCTCACGACACACCGAGAGGCGAGGGATGTTGACCTCCCCGGTCGAACGACGACGCACTCCGCTAGAGGGGACCTCTCTCAATGTGACAGATCACGTGTGTGCTGCGGAGGGCCCTTGACCAAAACGTCACCTGGCTAGACACTTTTCTTATTTGCTGTGGACAAACAAGTTGCGTGTTATTTGTGCATCACTGCCAATTGCGGTGTCACCAAAGCAATTTAACGCATCAGCTCGTCGTTTCATAGACCATAACGCCTCCTTCCCATACCGTCCCTCCACATTAAGATTAGATATTTTTCTGTACACATCCCATCAGCTACACGGTCTTCTGGGAGTGCATTACATTACTTAAATCAGCATAGGCTCAACACGAGCAAACCCCCGTCCGATTTCGACACTCGGTGTGTCATCAGGAAACACGTTCCTTCGGAGTGGGCAGGTAGGAACTTGGTTGGACAGCGCATTCGTGCGATCCGTGTCACGCGGCGCAAGCTGCGTGGGGCGGTGCGTCACGTGGTACCGAGCCCGCCTGAAGCGCTCTTATGAAATACAAATCGAGGGCGTGGCTATGCACGACAGACAAATAATCCCTGGTGGGCAGTGTGGAACTATTGTTCCTACCTGTAAAAAGACAGGCTTGAAACAAATGTTGATGTTCGTAGGCAAGGACTGGTTTCGACAGTGTCTCATCAGTCACGCTCGCTTAAACCAATGCTGGTGAACCGCAAGATGTTTATATTACACAAGGACCCTCTAACGGAGACAGTCCCCTTGTCGAAGATTGGACGGATCAACATCCTTTGATGATTTATGTGGAGGGACAGGCACGGGAAGCAGGCATAATGTCTGCTTCAGCTATGCAATGACAATTCTCACTGCCGAACTCTGTGGAACAAATCGTGTATATACATGTAGTAGAGATCAACATTGGCACGTTGAAATACTCACAGACTCTACAGCAGCTGTGTACGATCCGAGGTTTTACGCATGGAATCACAATCTGCAGATCCCGCAATGATTGACGGGTCGGGGACGCATTCAATTTGACTGCCAAGTCGGCAAATGACCACGATGGATTTTAACCGACTTTTCGCAAAACACTTAAGCTCCTTGAAATTCGTCAGTTTTCGCGATAATCAAAGTGCACAACAGCTCACGACGTATATATATTTTTTCCCGCACCCCCCAAATACATTTGAACATTACAATAATAATATTAATTACATCGATTTACACAGATGTCGCCCAGCATTTCAAGCGCTGTGATCGAACATTGGATTTGAAAGTTTTGCCGATTACGTTTTTCTGCCACGTGTCCAGCGACGCAACACGCGCCGCCCCACCTTGTGCGTTGAACTTCTTCCGCACCTTACGTAGCCAACCGTGGGCTAATTGGAGAGTCAACTTTCTGCATCCACAAAGCAGCCAGCGGTGGGTGGCACGGCTATCGATCGTGCAGGAGGTGGTGCTACTGCACCGAGGCCCATGGTCTCGAGGGGCCCCGGAGTGCCATGCTACGGAGAGAGGGAGGGAAATTGAACAGAGGGTCCTCCCCTTTTTTTCCTCGCATCGGGGCCCACGCTGGCAAGGCTACGAAACCGATGCGAGTCTTTGGGGCCTCCGAGCATTGGTCCTACTCGAGTCGATGGTTCCAATACGAGTCTATGGGTCCTATGTGAGTCTACGAGTCCTGTGTGAGCGAGTCTATGGGTCCCTTAGCTTGTATCGGTCCTACGTGCATCTACGGTTCTAAGAGTAGTCGACAGGTTTTTTGACTATAATTATCTCTATGGGAGTCTAGGGGTATTCTATGGGAGTCTAGGGGTCTCTGTGCGAGTCCACGGTTCCAATGGGAGTCTATTCAAAGCTGTTAACCCACACGGTTTACCCGTATTCTTGTACAGGGAAATTGAGTTCAGGTCCATACGGCGTACAGCCGTTTGAATACGGGCAACAAAAATAAAATGCGTCTGTTTGTGTTTCTCCCTTGCGATGGGACTTTGTAGGATGAACGTCGAGATTTCTAAGGGCACGGGGTGACCAATCAGGTCTGAATTGGGCTGTTATAAAGGTAGGCACTGATAAGGGGTTGACAGTTATGGTCTATTGGTCGGCGAAAGTCAGTAGTGTAGCGATATCGAGTGTGCAGGCAGTGCAACTGCACAGAGGGTGGCCCAAGGGCTGGAGGGTCCTAGGTTCCTGGACTATGAAGACGTGGGTTTGGGGGGTCACGGTGAGAATTGGACAGGGCCCCACCCACCCTCCCCCCCAGTTAATTTCTTGCACCAAGGCCCATGTTGTTGACAACGCTCTCGCCAGTGGACAGCAGCAGCAGCAGCAGCCCCGTTTGGATCGAAGCCGTCTGGACACGTTGCTCGCACCGGCAGCAGCGCCACTCCGCAAAACGCTTAGCGTCATCTCGCGGGCTCGGCGCTTAGCTCCTCGAAGTAGGCCGTGCGCTTGCGCTCCAGCGCCTGCAGAAATCTTTGGGTCCTCTCGCGCCGCTCGCAGGCGACCTGCCTGGCCGCCTCCTCCTCCTCCTCGGCCGACGCCGCCGCCGCCGTGGGGTCGTCGCCGGCCACCACCTCGCCGTGTCGCAGCCTCTGCAGCGCGACGCTGAGGTCCAGCTCGCGCTCCTGCCGCTCCACGTCATCGCGGTGGCTCGCGCGCACTTCCTGCAGGCGAGCAAAAGGAAAGAAAAGGCCCGGCTGAGACTCCGGCGGTCTCCGCGTGCCGAGAGCTTCTTTCCCGATTACTCAGTGGCAGAGGTCGCAAACTGGTTTTGATTCCTTACCCGTACCCGGCCGCACCAGGGTTGCAAACGGGTACCCGTACCCTACCCGATACCCGGCCGGGTACGGGTAGCCGGGTATCGGGTAGGGTACGGGTATCGGGTACCCGATTGTGACCTCTGGGATGAAGCAATGTTGCAGGCGTGGGTGGGTTGATTCTAGGAACTTGAATTGTGAGAAGAGACAAGACGTTGGGAAATGAGTGACAAACGGTTACTCACCAGTGACTCACGGCCTTCTCACTCATTGGTTGGGGTGAGTCAAGTGCGGCTACCCGTACCCGCCGCACCAGGGTCGCAAACGGGAACCCGTACCCAACTGGGTACGGGTAGCCGGGTATCGGGTACGGTACGGGTTTCGGGTACCCGATTGCGACCTCTGCTCAGTGGGCGAGAGCAGAAAGTGGTGTGTACGTATAATAGTGAACTTCTTTTGCACCGTGCGTAGCCAACCGTGCTATTCGGAGGTACCACCTAAGGAAGGAAAACTTTACGAGTACCGATGCATTTTCACGGCTAATACTGTACACAGAAACTTCCTGGAGAACCGACTTCATTTCAAATGGTTACCACAGAATTTAATTGCGATAGGGGACGCAAGGAAATTGCAACTACGACTATTACGCCACCTCGGGCAGTACTAACCAAATTCAATATTTGATCTTGGCTCATCGCTGGCGAGATGAAAGCGATTGGTGCGTTCGCTCGAACGCGCCGTGAGCCTCTTTAGGTAAGAAACTCACGGCACGGAGAGAAACATCAGACGCCGGGCCATACCACAAACGACACAACCCAAAATCGCACCGAAAAGCTACATAACGGCCGCTGTTGTGTAGTCACTGGGGACCAGGTAAGATCGCAGGGGGCTGAAATCCACATTTAAACCCAGTCCATAAAAATAGCAAAGCAGTCAGAATGCACTGCTTGTCAACACTGCCCCCTCCTGTATGAGACGTAAAAGTCATTTGTGGATATCTATAATCTCATTCGTCTGTACCGCATCTCCAGCTTTATCATCTACACGGTTTCCCTTGGTCTAATGCGGATTCGGTTTGTGCAATTTCGCGTAGGTGCGGTGAACTTTCTACCCAAAACTCGCCGTACGAAGCGGCGTCACCCTGTTACTTAGCAGGCAGCCGTCCCACGCAGTTTCCCTCTGTGCGCTCTTTTTTTTGGAAAGCATCTACCGCATAAAGTGAGGGAAACTGGTACATCTTATCTCGCTTTTATCTCACTAATCTATGTATGTTGAACTTCTTTCGCACCGTATGTAGCCAACCGTGCTAATCGTAGGTGTGGGGGTAATAACAACAAACCAAACACAAAAAGATTCTGCCCAAGTGACGTTATTCACATTGCATTGTGGCTCTTGAATCTGTATCTTGCCTAAAGTTCTAGTCTATCGTTTGCTCGTCTCTCTCTCACCACATCTCTCAGCTTGGCGGGGCCACTCAACCTGCATGCGCAGGCCACATCTGGCCCACGGGCCGCGAGTTTCACAACTCTGCCGGACCGATACGACCGTCGTTCAAAGCCAAACCACGCCACCGACGTTACCGCTGGGCCCATATACAACAGTGCCTCTGGTTGCCCCGCACCTGGATGGCGTGGTAGTTGACTTGGTAGCGCAGGATGGCCTGATAGAGATTCCAAAACGTGAACTCCGGCCAAAGCACCGACTGGAACACGAGGCAGGAGTACGCCGTCTGCAGAGCCACAAGACAGGATGACATTCAACCGACTGAGAGCTAATTCATTACCACCGGTACTCCTCCCGCTTAGCAAAGCACGAGCGAAAAACTTTTGACCGACGGCTCCCCCCCCCCCGACCCCCACGTTACAACCGAGCTGCATTGCGGTCATGCCACGCCGACGAGGTCGTGGCTCGGGCGGCTCCCCGAGTTGTTCTTCCGCAGCAGAAGCCGAGCCGTGACGCTGATGTCGCGCGCAATCAACGAGCCGAGGACGTGTGCAGGCGGCGCTGCGACGCAGCGTGTCGTCAGTGTACTACCGCCACTTGAAACTACACCGTCCACTGGCCCTGCCGAAGCCACGAGGCTTGAGGCCAGCGTATCGAGGTTAGATTGTGGCTCGCAACGGCAAAAAAAAGCAAGTGAAAAACCGCCAGCGATGAGGGTCCTGCGCCGGCTTGGATTGAAGGTGCCAAGTCGAGAAGGGGGTATGGGGAGACATGCGAGTTCACATTGCGTGGGCCAGCGTGGGCTCAGCTTTAGCCCTCTGCATTGGCGATGACACGGACATTTGGTGGCGAGATGTTAACTCCCTCGTCTGGTATGCAGGTGGTTGTGGGTTCGATCCCGACCCTGACGCCTGAATATCTGGAGTTTGCATGTCTCTCTCGCCGTGGTCGCGTGGATTTTTCTCCAGGTACTCCGGTTTTTCCCCTCCACATTTAGAAGCGACGTCACACAATTAAGAGTATTTGGCTGGTATAAATGTCCACTCGATAAGCCACTTCGTTCAGCTATATCCTTTGTGATAGCCAGGTCACATCTGAAAGAGCTACATAGTTCAGTGGGCCTTACCAGGTAAATAAAAATCCGTTTAGTTTTTAGTTCATGCGCTGGCTTAATAAGGGGCGGCACCGGTGTACGGACGGACCTGCCAGAGGAGAAAGTCGCTGAGGCGCACCTCCCCGGAGGTACGGATGAGCACGTCGGGGTCGGGCGAGTGGCTGGTGTACAAGCACCGGTCCAGCAGGCTCTCCGTCACGTCGCTGTGTACAACAGAGACAAAAATCCCCCCACCACCCCCGTGTAGCCTTAACAGACTGTTGGGTCAAGTGTTGTTAGCGAGCAGCACCTGTGAAAGCTGGAACGTTCACCTAATGCCATGGTGGCGAGATGTTAACTACCTCGCCTGGTATACAGGAGGTCGTGGGATTCAATCCTGACCCTGATGCCTGGTTAAATAACAAAAACATACATTTTGATTTAAAGCTTTCGTGACTGTAGGGATTCATATTCTTGGTTCTTTCGGTAAAGTCACGTAGAAGGGAAACAATAAAATAATACAAATATAAAACAATTAAATTCTCACGATGTTTCGACTGCAACACAAGCAATCATCCATCAGGTGTGAAATCCACAGCAAGAAAAAATCGCCACTTTTTTCAAATTTTCTTGCTGTGGATTTCACACCTGATGATGATTGTTGCAGTCGAAACGTCGTGAGAATTTGTATTGTTTTATATTTTTACTATTTAATTGTTTCCCATCTACGTGACTTTACCGAAAGAACCAAGAATAACAAAAACATAGTTTAGACGTATTTATAACTGTAGTAAATCTGCAATTAGATGGTAAAAGGTACTTTTTGCATATTGGTGTAGGAAGTCTTACTGTCACGACTGTAGTGGTATGGCATTACTAATTACACATGTCAAAATCTACCGCTCAGCAATTTCAGAAATTGTCACTTATTGGGGGTTGATTTTCCATTCAACTCGAGATTATTTTTGGTCTCGATTCTATCGTCTTATTTGTTTTGTTTCTCGTTTCAAACGATGCCGCGGCCCATGTGAAATCAAGCCGCGGTTCTTGTAAAAATTAGTTATGGGCAGTGTACAAAGAAGTTCACGGATCGCGTTAAATGAAACCGTAGGTCATTTTAGGTGTGCAGGGTGGAGTTTCCTTTCCCATGTTCCATTGTTTACCACTTCACTTCTGAAGCACCATTTGGTTCGTACCAATGTATGTTAAGCTTCTTTTGCACCATACATAGCCAACCGCGCTAATTGGTTTGCTACTTACACCAGTGCAGAAACAAGCCCAATGGCTTGAGCTGTGGCTGTACTGGTGGTGGTAAAGGCGTCACGAGCTTCCCGGCACTGCTAGCAAATCTCCAATTAGCACGGCTGGCTACGTACGGTGCGAAAGAAGGTCTACGTACGTACATATACATACGGATGAGACTGTGGGCCTCACCTGGGTTGCAGCAGGCCCTGCTCCACACCCCAGGCCATCTCGCGCACGGCGTTGGTGATCTCGTGGCGCGACGTGTACGCAAAGCACACGTTCAGGAAGCACCTGGGCAACAGCGCGCCAACGCGGGGTAGGTCAACGGACTACCCACCACCCATCGGCGCACTCGCGCAAGACATTCGCCCCCGAACCCCAACGAACCGGGTCGGGTCAGCAACATCCTCAACACCTGAGCAAGTTCTTTGTGACCGTGTGCTTGATTTCGGTTCCGGGAATTGTTCCCAGATATTACTTTGGCACGGCATGGATGCGTCACCCTATTTTGATTAAGAATGGGTTGTATATGAATTATTTTTTTAAATTGATTATTCATTAGCGGTACCAATTTGTTTAAATGTGATAACACACACGTGAAAATATTACCACATAATCCACCTTCGGATCACAGAGAAAATGGAACCGGTAAATATTTGGTCACCTCACTCCTATGGGCCAGTGAAATATCTCTTCTGCAAAAACATGTATATGGCCACTGTTGGATGAAGGTCTCTTCATGCCACATCAGTCACGGGGATTTCTGATCATACATCACCATGCTGGTCAGTGCGGGTTCCTGGGGTTCATAGCGCATGCAGCATGCGAACCACTGCAACACCAACCATTGTTCATATAATTACGAACATTATCATACTACTATGCGTAGCATTACTGGAATGATTGCTGCGGCAGTGGGCATTGTTAAATCAACGAGCGGAGGGAATTAGGGCAGGACCTTTTAAGATTATCATTGGGTAAATAAGGGACATTAAATCATTCTTATTACCTGTTGTGAGGTGGCTGGCCGGCTGACTCAGAGGTCAGAAGCGTTGAGCTGGCATCGCAAAGATTCTCGGTTCAAACCTAGGCAGCTAACCGATTGAACCACGTTCTCAAGTGCAGTGAATCTATAGTGTGGTTTCCAATTGAAAAAAAAATAGATCACATTTTTAAATGGTTCTGCACTTTAGAATTAAAATCACGGTCCGAATGTTGTCGAATCTACCTCTTTCATAATATAGAAGCACTGCCCTCCACTGTGTGCGGACCACAGTTCACACATGAAGGGATCTCAGAGGTAGCTCAGCGGCATCCGCTTGCGAGGGCAATCGTCTAACAGGGCAGGCTGCACTGCTCTGCAAGAGATCCGAGTGGATGCTTCGCCTCGTGATATAATGTCAGCAGTGTGCAAAACGGGATATGAGTCACAACGACAAGGAAAAAAAAGGAGGTAAAAATAATACTTGTCGTTATGGCTGGTGGACGTCACGGCTTTGGCGATGAGCTCCTGAATGTCCTGCGGCAGCAACGTGAGGTCGCCCGGCACGCGGATACGCACGCCGTACCTGTTCAGCTTCTCCCTTTGCGGCCACAACCACAGGCGGGCACACGCACACACAAGACAAAAATACCCTGTATAGCCTTAACAGAAAGTTGGGGCAAGTGCTGTTAAGCGAGCACTTATGAAGGCCAGAATGGCACAGGAGGAAGTGGGTGGCCAGCACCACGCCTGACCGCCTTTGTCTCCCCGGTGGCGAGGTTTACACAACGCACTAGCTACTCATTTAAAGGCTGAGTCGACCTAGAGGAGGCCCAAGACCAGTTCAGATAACTGTCACTGGTGTTGGCCATGAGCAGGAATCGAACTCGGGTTGCCAGGTTCATGGCATAGAGCGCTAATCGCTACACTACCACTCCCCATGCACACATGCGTTCACATTCACATACAACGCCGGGTACAAGTGTTAAATCCGTCCAATTATTGCCATTTCAGCTCACCAGTAAGCCGAAGAGTGATTCTCACAGCCACAATTTTGCAAACTGAGAATTGTTCTTCAACCAAGTGGCGAGCTGAAACAAGAATAATTGTACGCGTTAAAACGCTCGTACACGTGACAAATTAATCGCTTACGTCGTGGTGGTTGGTGGAGGGCGTTAAGGGGCCTCACCCAAAAATATCAGCGAAGAATAAAATTGTTCTATCCTAAACAACGCGGGGGGGGGGGGGGGGCGAGGGTAGGCCCTCACTTCTCCTGCAGGAGCCGCGCAAACTTCTGGCGGGCGAGCTCCATGAGTCCGTCCACCTCCTCCTGGGAACGCTTGAAGTTCTCGATGCTGAAGGCGTAGACGGTGACCTCGCGCACGTCCATGTCCAGGCACCAGCGCAGCGTCTGTTGGCGCAGCGCGGGGGGATGCGGCCGAGCGGCAGGGCAGTTCTCGTCAAGGAGCACAAACCGTTGACGTAAACTGATCGACGTAAAATCCTCGCAGCAGCAGCGGCGGCGGCTTTTGGCCGGCCGTCGAACAAAGACGCGCGATTTCAAACGAGCTTCTGCGGCCGTCTGGAACGCTCTTCCCTTTCGATATTAGGAAGCCACTGGAGCTATGCACTTTTAAAACTAGATTAAAAACATTTCTTTAGAACTCCTTTTTGTGTTGAGTTTGTTGTCCTTCCCCGGCAGCTCCAATTAGCACAATTGGATACGTACGGTGGCAAAGAAGTTCAACAGAGGTTGGATGTTTGAATCCAGCGGCCACCCTGGTTAATACCGTGGTGTGCATTAACCATGAAGACTACGCGCTGTCATCTTCGCAGGAAGTTAACGAACTTTTGATGTTTTCAAAATAAAGTGGGCCACGTGTGCCAGTCACAGTCCAAAGAAAACAGTTGGCGTTAAAGATCCCGTTGCATTTTCAGAGCAAGAGTGTCGTCTACTTCACAGTGCACGTTGGAGACCACGTGAGATCATTGAATAAGGGGTAGGCCACACGTACCGCTGTCGCGCTCCCCATTCAAAACGTTTGTACCTGTGCCAGCTTGTCGAAGCCCTGCGTGTGTCCCTCCTGCCTCTCCACATGCTGCTTCCTCGCAAACCGCCGGTTCCCGTCCATGATGAAGGCAATGTGCTTGGGCATCGGCCCTGCCTGCCACAAAACACCGGGGGACAGCATTGTATCATTGTCGTCAGGGTCATGTCTATCCAACTGCTTCGCCCGTCGGTTTGTTTTAAATATTGTTTTGCCTTTTCCCCCCCAATGTTATCCCACGATATTAGACGAATAATTTGTTGGGATATTTCGCAGAGCGGCACAAACCCAACACGTTAGAAATTGGCCCATGGAAGCGAATATCACAAAGCCACCTTTGAGATCTCTTTAATTGAATCATTACGAGCTGGAAATTTATCCAATAAAGTGAAGAGCCAAATTAAATGTTGTGCAGTCAAGCGGTGATCGGCCTGAGACCATCAACTCACTACACCACCTGGATTCGAAAACAGGTTCTCAGCGGTGCCAGGTCAGTGGTCTGACATTTGAGCAACTGAGCCACATCCTTCATTCATTGTTTAAAGCGTGCGTTACTACTCTCAGCGGCAGGACAGAGGGGAAAGTGCTGCCCTTATCCGTGTGAAATAAAGATCACTTGAAAGGATCTCAATAGGTAGAGATCTGTGATATCGGCAGCTTCTGTGGATATCACAGAGATCAACCAGAATTTAGATATATTTTCTAAGCTATAATTTGTTACTCTATCACAACATTACTATTTTCTAGTTTATACAATAATGCATCCTTGTTACATGATTAGTAGGCTGCTATTTAGAACTATTTGGCTCCTATAAATTTCCAGAAGCTGAGCCACTACGTTGAGCTATCATCATTTGTGGTCAAGTCGCTTCTGAAAAAGAGATGCATAGCTCAGTGGGCCTTACCTGGTAAAATAAACATAGTTTGTAGTTAATGAGTGTTAAATGCAATATGAAATGTAAACATAACCATTTACCTTTAAGATATTGGCACAGAATTTCTGAAAGAAATTGGGGGCATCCTCTCGTATCCACGACATTTTTGGCTTCGTGAAAATGGGATGTCCTTCAGAGCTGTAAATACATGACACAGAAAATAACGATTCAAGTTTAACTTGCGCTATTGAGTGAAAAACAGCATGTAATTATAGCATTACAAAATTAATCATAATTATACACTGACAATAATGTGTAACGAACAAGTACATCAAGCCATGCTCTACCCACTGTTGTACTCCACGGTGGCGAGATGTTAACTACCTCGCCTAGTATACAGGTCATGGGTTCGATCCCGACCCTGACGCCTGTATATTTGGAGTTTGCGGTGTCTCTCTTTATATTTGGAGTTTGCGGTGTAGTCGCGTGTATTTTACCCCGGGTACTCCTGTTTTTCCCTCCACATTTAGAATCACACGCGTTTAGATTATTTGGCTGCTATAAATTTCCACGTGATAAGCCACCTCGCTGAGCAATCATTTGTGGCCAGGTCGCTTCTAAAAAAAGAGCTGCATAGCTCAGTGGGACTCACCTGGATTTTTTGTTTTTAGGATGAAGACGTCCCCATGTCTCATCACTCGCCATGGTACTGTGATGCATAAAGCTCCCACACGAGTTCATCTCATTGCTCCATCTCCTCTCTAAGGTGGTGTCCCTCTTGGGCATTTTCCTCCTCTGGCTGCCACTCTGCCACTACTCTCAAACCACTGGCCCATCATCATCTAACAATGCGTGCTGCCCAAGTCCACTTACTTTTCTTACGATTCAATATTAATTCTTATCTCGATGTCCGCGATTGTAGTTTAAAGGGAAATATTAAATCATTCCGACTGATCTCTCGCACAGCAGTGCAATGCTGCTGATTTGAGAGTAATGTCTATTGCGTGACAGTCAAATTAACATTTGTAATTCTCCAAGCTATAACTTTCTCAAATTAAGTGCAGAACTATGTTAAAAGTGACGGGCTATTTTTTTTACGTGCAGTCATTGGTTACCAGCCGAGACCATAAATTAACCTGCATTGAGAACTGGTTTTGTCGGCATGTAGAACTTCTTTTGCACCGTACGTAGCCAACCGTGCCAATCGGAGGTGCAAAAAAGGCAGTCCTGAAGAAACGGGTTTTCAATCTAGATTTAACCAGAGGCAGGCTGCCTGGATTCGCACCCAAGATCTGAGCGGGGCCAAGCTCAACGCTCTGAACACAGAGCCACCCAGTCACCGAAGATCTACACCAATGATTCTGAACCTTTACCGCAGCACTGCATCCCTTTGGTTCTCAATCGTAATTTTTTTTAAATTATAACGTTCAAAAACACATAGGTTTCATCAAACAAAGTAGTTGTACTTATGTGCCCGTGCTTAATATTCGTTTCGATTATTTACCTTCTAAAAACATCTGGCCATGTCTCGCACCTCCAGAAAGGGCATCTCGTACCTCCCGGGAGTGCGTGCACGTCAGGTTAAGAATCACTGATCTATACGTTCTCAAGTACCCAGCGTGGACTCACTAAGAGTGGAGTGCAGGTAGGCCGGCTCGCTCCACCTGGGTCAGCCTATAACTTTGTCCGTTGAAGCAGTTCTAAACCACGCTTAAACCAGCAATCAAGGCTCAACAGCTAGGCCAATCCACAACTCTGAGCACAGCAATAAAGCCCACGCCAGAAAGTCCTTGTGCAGGGGGAACAGAACCAATAAAAGATTACCTAATTCCTCTCCAAACTGTTTAGTGTAAACAGCTGACAGCCTAAATCTGGTCCTGTGCACTTTGTTGCGCAACCCTTTAACTTTCAACGACCACGTAGCAGAGATAGAAATGCGTCACACACAGTTGTCGAGCACGGGGAATGTAAATGTGTGATGAGTAATAAGAGCCATAAACCATAGTTTGTTAGCATGGGTGATGAACTGGACTCTTAAGAGTGTACGATAACAAATGTTTAGATTTAAGTTCGAGAAATAATTAAATATAATTCATTTACAACCATATGCCAATCAACTGTGGGATGAAGGCCTCTCCTTGCCGTGTTGGTCGTGAGGGTTCGTATGACGAAACTTCACCACACCGGTCGGAGTGGGTTTGTGAAGGAGGGGTGGGGGTGTCCAAGACCGGTTAGGATATCCCTCACCACTGATGTTGGCCGTGGCCAGGAATAAAACTCAGTTCGCAGGGTCCATAGTGCAGTGCGATGGCACAAAGAACACGTTTTAAATGGTAAGCGAGTGCTTTTTGGGACCTTAGGAAGCTACCGGAGCTACGCACTTTTAAATTTAGATTAAAAACTAATTTCTTTAGAACTACTTTTTGTGTGTAGTTTGTTGTCCTTCACCCGGCACCTCCGATTGGCACGATTGGCTACGTACGGTGTGAAAGAAGTTCAACATACGTACACCACGTACTCGCACAAATCCCCTCGCGAAACGTTTCCGTCAAAAAGGCGGTTGAACTTCTTGGGAGCGCCAACACACGTACATACATTGTGTGGGCCGGTGAGGTACGTGCGGTGCGTTCGTGTGCGAATGTGTGCAAGACTCCGGTCCTTTGTCGTGCGAGGGGGCGTAATTGCGCACGTCAATGTGCGTGACACTCAACAGCACCGCCTGCATATCATTCACCTGAACGTGCGGTTAAGGTGTTGGTGGCACACAAAAAGCCACCGGGTCTTAACATTTTTTAAATTTTTTTATGAATTTTGATGTTTTATGTTTTACCTACGTGACTTTACCGAAAAAAACCTAAGAATATGAATCCTTGCAGTCACAAAAGCTTCAAATCTAGAATTAATGCCCTCTACGGGGAGGAATTCCACCTATCTGTTAGAGTTTTTAATAGACTACGAGACAAGAAGTCACAGCTTCTCGAGACGCTGGCCTTCCTCAAGAGATGCCGATATAACAAAGTAATACCCATCGCTTTCTTTTAAGGGATTACATCTTGAATCATTGCCTCACTTGATGCAGCTAATCTGGCTGTGACGGTCCCACCTGATGACGGAGACTTGTGTTGCCTCCGAAACGTCGTGATTTTTTTAATTATTTTTTATTTATTTTATTTTATTTTTTATTAATTTTTATGTTTTACCTACGTGACTTTACCGAAAAAACCTAAGAATATGAATACGGGTCTTAACACTTTCATAGAAACTTCCGTCCCTGCAGACGCTCCCAGAATCGTTTCCTGGTATGCGTTTGCACGCATTCACTCCGTCACAGCCACGACTTGAATCTGAAAACCCGAGTGGCGAGAGGAATGAATGAACCAGTGGCGTTGCGTCGTTGTCATGGAATGCAACGTGGCTTCCTGCAACGTGGCTAAATTTCCCACCTACTCTTCATAACCCGGGGTCTGGGCCCCATTGCAGATGCAACACCTGCACACGTGATAGCTACGCCACTAGATGGAACCACAGCTGGGCACCATCACACCTGGTAGAGGTGAGGCATCAATATAACAATGCTGGGGCAAACTCACCAGCCATGGGTCTAAGTCAGCCTGGCACACAGAGCCTAGCAAGCCCAAAAAGCCACTGTGAAGTAGGATATTATTCCACGAAATATATTCAAGTAAAAATGTACCTATTTTGCTGAAATAAACATTGAGCGAAATAACAAAGACTTTTGTACGATACAAAATTACACTTCCGACTGTATTGTGAAAGGCGTTATATGAAGATTAAATTATTGCCATCAACCATGATCAATCCACTGCTGGAATGAAGGTCTCCTGAAGCCGTCAACCATTGAAGAAATGTGCACGACATCAAGCTGGTCAGTGAACATATCCTGTACAAGCCTACAGGACTAGTACCACACTTTGTGAAGGCAGAAGTGGGTCTTTCGGCAAAGTCACCACGTCACTACGTGACTTTACCGAAAGAACCAAAGAGTATGGATTCCTGCAGTCACGAAAGCTCAAAATGAAGATGGTATTCCTATGTTTTGACTCGCACCCACCATGGAAATGCAGAATTCTCATCAGCTGGCTCGGGGCTGTAAACTGTGAGACACACACACAGACTGCCCCATGTTTATTTGGGGACGAAATAATTTTGACTTTGGAATGTGATTAATAAAAAGTACATTCATAATTGTGATTTCACCGTCTAATATTTCACTTGTCTGTCTCGTTAAAATGTGTACACGAATGTTTTACTCTTATAAAGTGCACGTATGAGTAAAACAAGCGAAATCTAAACCCAATGTGTGGTGTGGGTGACGTTGACAGCGGAGTTCAACTTATCCCCAAATCTCACGAAAGCCAAACTCCAACCACGTGTTCCTCTCGAAACCAGCTGGCCGCTCATCTCCCCGTGCTGGAAATTCCACATTCCCACGGCGAGCAGAACGCAGGAACATCCACGGGAAGAATCCCCGGACCCCCCACCACCCACTGTTGAATTCCCCACAGCACCACACTTCTAGGAGCGGTGGGTCAAGTGGTTAGCGCGCTGCATGAAGGCGGCAACCCACCCCTCCCCCCAAGAGTTCTCTTACTCCTGGGGCCACGGCTAAAGTCAGTGGCGAGAGATGAATGAGCCGGTTCTGCCCACGGACTCACAATCACTGAACCCACTGGCCAGGGTCGATAAAGTACCGGTACTGAATGATCGGCACGCGGTGTGGTTTGGTGGAGGGCAGTCATTCAGGAAACGATTTGTCAAACGGGCTGTAGCAATACATTTAACGGGGCACGTTAACTTAGAATGGTAGGTCAAAGTTAAAGGTATCCAGCGATAACCAACAGAGTTCTTTTATAATTAAAATTAAGCCAATCTGCACTCAACACGTTTCACTCACCGGCGCTTGGCGAGGTTGTAAATGTTGCCGGTTCTTGCCGTGACGCCGCGCCGAACGAGAGAGCCACCAAAGTATATAAATGAAACGAAGTGCGGTAACGAGACGGACTTTTGATAAATCGACATTTAAAATGGACCGAGGCGACAGTGAAGCGACTTTAAATTCCCCGAGTTGACGCGGCTGCTCCGGTCCGCCATGCCTCGTGACGTCACGCAGGCGTATCCCTCCGCGCCGAGAGGGGGGGAGGGGCGCCGCATCACCACCTCCCCCCCCTCTGCCCGCGCGGTCTACATCCGCAACCAACAATTAACGCCGAGCCACAATTGAACGGGGATTAATAACGATATTAATCGTAACACTTAAATTAGCGCGAGTACCTTTGCGGTCGCTGACAACGCTAATATTGTTTTTCTTCACCCGATGAAACAAAAAGCACGCAGAGTATAGTCGCAGATACAAACAGAATCAACCTCACCGCTTGACAATTGACTGCCGTTTCGGCTCACCTGCGTGTGCAGGTGTAGCGGTGCCGGCTACGCGCGCTCTCCTTTTACCTCGGCACCCCCCCGGGGGTTGCCGCGTGGGGAACTCTTTCCGCGCGGCGGACGCATACGGTGGCGCCCGCCCATCGCCACAACACGGGGGAGAGGCGGTGATGCGGTTTTTTGTGTTTTTTTTTGCTTCAAGCTAAAAGCGGAGAGCCTAGTAAGCCCCGCCCTCCCGCAGCTAACCACGCCCACTACGAAGTAAGCCCCGCCCACCAGCGGCAAAGCTCCGCCCCCACCAGCCATCAAGCCCCGCCTACTAACGTCAAGTCCCACCCCCTATCGGATTAATTCCCGCCTCCACAACCCCCATTCTCCAATTGGCCCATAAGCCCCGCCCTCTACTCAACAGGCTCCGCCCACATCCACAAA
This sequence comes from Lampetra fluviatilis, assembly GCF_964198595.1. Taxonomy (NCBI): domain Eukaryota; kingdom Metazoa; phylum Chordata; class Hyperoartia; order Petromyzontiformes; family Petromyzontidae; genus Lampetra; species Lampetra fluviatilis. The sequence goes on from NC_136331.1 coordinate 6,522,975, forward strand.
AGCCAACAGCATTCACTTAGACCACGCCTACTTTCCCCAAACAGCGTGAAACCACGCCCAGCCCATGCCCATATTAGGCAGCGGCCCTTGCTATAAGCCCCGCCCTCACCCCCCCTTCCACACGGAGCGCGCGAGGAGCGCGAGAGAAATTAAATAATTAAAGAGGGAGGCTGAGCCGAGCAGGGGCGGCCTCAAGCGGCGGAGGAGCCATGGCCGCGCGGCCGAGCCACGGCGGTGGTGGCGGCGTCTCCCGCCTTGAGTCGGGTAAGCGCCGGCCACAGAGGGAGGGGGAGGCAGCAGCAGGAGGGGTGATAGGCGCTAGGCGCGGAGAGAAAGGCAGCGGGGCTCCCACCGTGGTTCGTGTCGTTTCGTCGTTCGCTCAAACCCGCCTTTTCAACCCACCATCGCTGTTCGCCGCCCCCCTTTCTCCGTTCGCAGAGTTGTTCTTCCTAATCGCGAGGTTTCTGTCGGCGGGGCCATGTCGCGAGGCGGCCGAGGTAAATCGTCGTTCCTACTAATCGTTCGGCGCAAGGGTTTTGTTGGGATTTCACCGATTTGGGTTTTGTTTTGTACGAGCCAAGCGGCGATGACTGACCCTGCCGTGTCCTCCCTCCTTCCCCCCCACCACCCCTATCCGCCTACTCGCAGGTCCTTGTGCGAGAAATCGAACAACACAAGGTAACAAAAAACCCCACGCCGTCGGCATTTAAATCTCGCCAATTAATCCGCGGATCGACTCAAAGCTCGCGGGGGAAGAGGTCCCCGGTGAGGACGGCGGAGTTTGACGAGCCGCGTGTGTTTTGTGTGCGCGATTTTGTGTTTGTTTGTGGCAGCTGCTGCCGAGACGCGTGGACTGGAGGGGCGCGGAGCACGAGCGCAGCTTCGCCGAGATGGTGAGCGAGCGAGAGCGGCGCCGGCCACTCGCCCCAACTCAAATCTCCCGCACAAAATTTCTGGGCCCTCTTTTTTTTTTTTGCGCCCAGTTTTTACACGGGGGTGCTAAAAGGGCCCCCCCACGACTCTCGCAAAAATACACCGACGGCAACCGCCGACCCCCCCCCCCCCCCAAACAAAATCGTAACTCGACGCCAATCGACGGGGGAAGTACCCTCCGACGAAATGCCGTCGAGAAATTTGATCGAGAGCCCCCCCAAAAATTAATAAAAATCACGTTTCTTTTTGAGAGGGGAGGCGGGAATAAGAAGTAAAAAAATAAACAAATCGAGGCCCCGGGAGCGAGCCGATATAAATAAATAAAGAAAAAGGGGCGTGGCCGCGCGACGGCGGCTGCCTTCATTTGCATAAACTACGCCCTCCCGTGACTTCACGCGCGCCGGTTGGCCCCGCCCACCGCGGGTGGTGGCGCTGGTGGGTGGGGGGGGGTTGCTGCAGCCCCAATGGCGCGGCGCGTTACGTAGCGGCGGCGGGCGGTGTCGTTGACGTCGTCTGCCGTGGGAGGCGAGCGCTGATTGGACCGCGCTGACGCCCCGCCCCCTTTCTCGTGGCTGTTGTCGAGGGGGCACGGGCGGCCGTTGCGCAGCGCTCATTTCGCGGTGGGGTCGGCCCGCCTCGGACATTGCGTGGGGGGGCCGCTCCCTATGAACGTGAAGCCACACGGTTGCATATAGTTAAAGAATATTAAAGAAATGAAAGGTTTTGTAGGGAGAGGGCAACCCCCTCCGCCTCGATGAAACGTTTGCGCTTCAAGGCGGTAGCGAAACGTACAGGAATATAAAATAATGCCGTGCTATTTTGCGCGGTAAGCCAGAAAAACATTTCCCCCCCTCACAAATGCACTTTATTTAAAATAAACCCCCCCCCCCCTTCATACGAAGCAAATTCGATGTCTAAAGGTGCATGTTTTGTCGTAGTTTCGATGCTGATTCTGATGTTAGCCCGGCGTCTGAATGGAGTTGCGTGTTATACAGTATACACGCCGTGTGGATACGTGTTCTCGAGTTTTAATTGCCTGCCCCGTTTGAGGTAAAAAAAAATGTTTTTACCAAACTTATCTTCCTACGCGCGATATTAACGCAGTTTACTCACTGATGTTACCCACCCAACGGGGCTAAAATCTTGAAAAATAATCACCCAACGCCTCGGCTATAGCCGCTTTCCAATTTTAACGAGCAATATATAGTGCGATTTAAACGGTGTAAAAGGTGTGCAAATAAAAGTCTAAAATTATAATTGGGCAAGACACGCCATAACTCCAAAAAATAACGACATCTTTAGTCAACTTTTTGGCAAGTTAAGGGTTTTGTAAATATAAATTACAGGGTGAAAGTCACGTAGGTTAAAAGAAAAAAATAAATTAAATCACGACGTTTCGGAAGCAACACAAGCTGGTGGAACCGTCACAGCAAAATTGCTGTATCAAGTGAAGAGAAGTCCCAAGAGACACGACCTTATATACTAGCTAAGGGGGGAGGAGCCAGAATGGCCCACGTGAGAGTAGTTGTTGTGAGAAACAGTCTGTTTAGGTACTGTAGTGCTACAAGTACTGTAATGTTAACCCTATACGGTTATTCAATTTTTTTGGCGAGGTAAATTCGTTGGAGAGATGACATTTGGCAAACAATAAATCCGACGACTTGCGTAATTTGTCAAGGACCCCCGTAACTTATGTACTTTTAACTTTCGCACCGTACTATTACAGTGGGGGGAGTGGTGGTGTAGTTGTTAGCGCTATGCCGAGCTGAGAACCCGGCGACCCGAGTTCGATTCTTCCCGCTCGCGGCCAACACCGGTGACGATTATCTGAACCGTTCCTGGACCACCCCTAGGTCGACTCGGCCTCAAATGAGTACCTGGTGCGGTGTGTAGTAAACATCGCCACTAGGGGAGACAAAGGCAGCCGGGTGTGGTGCTGTCCACCCCAACCCCTCGTGTGCCTTTCCGGCCTTCGTAGGCGCTACTCGCTAGCAGCACTTGCCCCAACAGTCTGTGTAAGGCTATACAGGGGATCTTTGTTTTGTGTGTAGATTTGTAAACAAAGGTTAAACCTGACCAACTTGTGTAAATTCTAATGCTGTTCTAGAAGAGCCAAGGGACCTGACTTGGCACAAACACAATCGTGTGTGTGCTTACGTCTAGAATATTACAAAAACACGATTTTATAAATGTGGGCCCACCCCAATAACATTGCAGCTGGTGGATTGTTGATTGGTTTCGCTCGTAGGGCTTAGCCATTGCTCTCTAAGCCTCATTGCTAAATAAACACGCACATACTACAGTATCTTCATCATCTTGGTGAACCAAGTAATTTGCCTCACCTGGATGCCCCACTCACCTGGAGTGGGGCGATCGGCACTCTACAAAGGATTTGGTGGTTAAAACGTGTTTTTGATAGTGCACAAATGCAATATTAACATTTTTGTCAAATTAAAATGTTTTTGATGTATAACACCGAGACCCTTTTTCTTGACAACAGGCAAATTTAAACTGGTTTTGTGTAACTAAGCCGTTTTGTTTATACATTAATGAAAATAAACCCCCGTGCAGTATAATAATATGAGGTTAGGGTGATCACGTGCGAGCTTTTGACACAGCTTTGCAATATCATTTGGTCTTAACAAGAACGGTTTATGTAAGTTGGCTGCACTAAGTCTGTTTAACTTTATGAACAAAAAGCCTATTGACACGTTACATTGCATTTGTTTGCACTGCAGCCCATTCCTTTCTAGTTTTGTGTAGATAAATGTTCAGGCGCTAAATGCCAGCTAACCAAGAGAGAGGGGCTATCCATTGTTGATTTTGGTGCCACGGTTGCTAGTAGGTAACTACCTCGCCTGGTATACAGGAGGTCATGGGTTCGATCGCGACCCTTACGCCTGCTGTATATTTGGAGTTTGCATGTCTCTCTCTGTGGTCGCATGGAGTTTTCTTCTGGTTTTCCCCTCCACATTTAGAATCAACATACATTTAGAGTATATTTGTCTGCCTTAGGTTTCCACGTGATAAGCCACTTGGTTGAGCTATCATTTGTGGCCAGGTCGATTCTGAAAAAGAGCTATATAGCTCAGTGGGCCTGATAAAATAATAAAAATGTCATATTTGTCCCATCGTGTGACAACATCACTCGAAATATGCCCAATCTCCTGAGGACCTGGAAGTTAAGCTTGGTTGAGCTTGATTTAGTACTTGAATGGGTGACCCGCTGTGGCTTGCCAGCTGACGTAAGGCTAAGTGAAGCTGTGAGGTGGCAGTTGCCACTGGCCCAAGCATCTTAGTATATGAACGCTCCGAAAAGAAAGTCTTATCTCCTTCGGGATTTCCTGGATAAATTGGCATTAATCGTTGCATGTTAATGGAATTATTGACCAAATTCCGCTTGCATCCCTGACACAGCAGATACGTGTGGTTAAGTGTGGTCGTGTTACCCCCACAAAGGGCTGGACATTTGCATTGTAATATTGTGTGTATTATATTAAAACGTGTCTGATTAGGGGTGTAAACGATGCATTCTTCATTTGAATTTTGGCCCTGAATTAGATCGGTTGGACCCTATCGGGTTGGTGTACACGGCTTCCAAAACTCCAGTCCTCGAGATCCACCATGCTAGGTTTAGTTTGACGATGTTCTAGATTGAAAACGAATTTCTTTAGAACTGATTTTTTTTGTTTAGTTTGTCCTTCATTGCACCTCCGATTAGCACTGTAGGCTACGTACGTTGCAAAAGAAGTTCAAAACACATACATACTCCACACTAAATGTTTTAATTAACTCGTTCCACACTGCATGCGCTCAGATTGTTAAACGTCCTACATGACGTGCCAAGCTAATAATGCTGTGCATCACGTTAAATACTTGTGCACACACAGATCGCAATAATAATTATAATTGGCTATTTTTACCTCGACATTGCTGAACTATCAACTGTTCTTTCTATTAAGATTATTCTGTAGTGTTGTGTGTTTGCATACTTGGCCTTTACAGTGTATTGAGGTGACAACAGTGTTATTACATGCTACATAAATACAAATATATTTACAATAATTCTATCTCAATTTTCTGGGATGATAATAGGGGGAGGAGAAAATTGTGGCCTGGTTTTAACAAAAAAAAACACGAACAAGTCAAAACGTATCTAAATTATTCTAGAAAATGTAATGCTTTTCTATGGAAGCAAGTGACATTTTGGGAAAATGGCCTTCATAATGCTCTAAAATAGGGCCATCGTCCAAAACGTTGCCTATTATATTTTTTTTCTTTCAAGGCAGTGTTATTGACGAAAGTGAACTTTTTTTGTGATTGGTGCATCATTGTCAACGCAATATAACCACACAATGCTTTTATAAAGAATAAAGGTGAAGACCTCGAATGTGACGTGGGTTTACTTGCCCAAGTGTTACCAATCGCGTGGGGAAATAGGTCGGTGTGAGGAGCAGCTAATAATTAAACCGGTGTGCGAGAATCGTTCATAAGCACTGTTAATCCACCACAGTATAATGGATAGTAAAAGTGTTGTGGTTTTTGCACACGTGCCGTGATGTATACAAGTATGTAAACACCAGTGGCAGCATGTATGTTGAACTTTTTTTACACCGTATTTAGCTGCCCATGCTAATCAAAGGTGTGCGGGAAGGACGACAAACTAAACGCAAAAAGCAGTTTTAAATAAATGAGTTTTCAATCTAGATTTAGAAGTGCATAGCTCCAGTGGCTTCCTAATATCGGAAGTGCAATCCAGATGGCCGTAGAAGCGTATCCGAATGCGTGCAATGCGGTTACCGTCTTTGATAGATGGCCAACCAAAAGCCACTGCTGCGAGGATGACCGGAATTTGCGAGATGGTATATTCTTAGGTTTTTTCGGTAAAGTCACGTAGGTCAAAAATAAAAATTTATCACGACGTTTCGGAGGCAACACAAGCTTCCGTCTTCAGGTGGAACCGTCACAGCACGATTGCTGTATTTTACTTTTATTCATTTTAATTTTTTACCTACGTGACTTTACCGAAAAAACCTAAGAATATGAATCCTTGCAGTCACGAAAGCTTCAAATCTACGATGGTATATTCTCTTTGACGAGCTCAGCAAGGTATTGTGGTTCGTTTGTGGCAAGGGCTTTGTGTGTAATGTACGTGGCGGCATACTACGGTGTAGCCAAAGTACTTTGACCTCGTGTCAGAGAAAGTATTTTCAGCAGAGGTGTTGTGTTCACGGAAGGCGCATCGTCACCTATTTGGGGCGGCGATCCGCTCGCACAGTAACAAAACAGTGCAGGGAGACTGGGAGAGGTTCATGTTTAACCCCCTGCTGCTGCTGCACCTGGATGGGGTCAGAATTGGCCGGTTGGCTTGATGTGGGGGGGGGGGGCATGCTAACACTTATCAGAGCTTTGAGCCAGCAACACTTCTTGTGATTGGGTGAGTGAAATAGCAACTTAAAGGTCTGTATGTCCAAGTTTATGTCCAAGTTTAAATCTACGCGGTGCCTTCGGTTGAGGCGGAATTATTTTCTTAGCATGATTTGCCTCCATTGACTTTGAACTTGATTCTGCTGCTCGCAATGCGCTCCGGGTTCACGTTGCGCTGGTTAGGTTTTTTGTCACACGGCCTCGGCAGTTGCATTTCGGGCTTCATTTGACGTTCCGCTTGTGAACTTTTTGACTGCGTCTGGCGTTGCGGTGGGTCGTGCAGATTCTATTTGAGTTGCGTTCTTCATTGTTTTGGGAAGGTACGGCAGCAGCTGGTTCAGTGATGGGGTCCAACGTCGGGTGTTTGTTTGGGATATTGCTGTTCGGCCGCAGTTTTTTCCAATATTATTTGGCATCAAATCCTGAGGTACCAGGAGCCTTGGTCGTTTGCCGGAATAGCTTGTGAGACTGGCTTTACGTTTGCGGTAAATTTCACCATTGCCGCTGAGATTGTGCGTGGATTTAAATTGGCAGCGTTGAACCGATGCCCCCTGGGGCCAGATGCCTGCCCGTGACTCAATTTCCCGTGGCCATAGTAGGATTCCTGCTTCGAAATGACCTGCAAATAATATACGTCACTGCGAGAGCACCTTGGCCACACTAATTGGGTACTAACGGCGGAATATATTTAACCTGATGGACCCTGCGGTTGTAATTTTAGCGCGCTCGGTCACTTTTGCCACTGCACAAGGTCCTCTTGCAGTGACAGCTCAACCCTCGGTAAGGAACATGTTCCCTGCCCCTGGTTTATATGAAGGGTTCAGCTGCCTCTGATTACCCCGGCTTCTCAAGTGCAGCTAATTGATGGTCTCTCAGTTCTGCTAAAAGAAAGTTATCCCATAAAATCTTGACTTAAAGCTTTCGTGACTGCAGGAATTCATATTCTTTGGGTCTTTCATCATCCTGATGATGACCGCTTGTGTTGCGATCTGAATGTAGTTTTTTGTTATTTTATTTGAATCTATCTATGTGACTTTACCGAAAGACCCAAAGAATATTATCCTGTTAAATTTGGGTTTTCACGTAATTTTTTTGTCCTGAGAAATAAATGTTGGTTTAACATGCAAGGACAACAATTTTTTCCTGAACATATTCAATGGCCCTTCTAGTGTGGTTAAAGGTCGAAATTAAGTGACTTAAGAAGTTGTTACAGACATCATCTTCCTGGGTAGTTATAACGCACGTGGTGGTGCTAGCCGCTGGAATTGGGGCAGGTCCTATTTTGATTTCTGGCGCATGCAAGAAGGTTTTTTTTCCTACTCTTGAAAGCATTGCCATTCACAACAGGCCAGAAAGACGTCCCTTGCTGACCTGCTCTAGCTGTCATGGTTTCTCTTGCTCATCTTGGAGCCATATAATCTATCAAACCTCTCCTGGATAGATGAATTGTAAAGCCGCGTAGAGTTGATTGGAGGGGGGGGGGGAACACATACAGTAAAACCTTGGATTGCGAGCATAATTCGTTCCGGAAACGTGTTTTGTAATCCAAAGCACTCGAATATCAAAGCACTCGTATATCAGTTGTGATCACGTGACGCTCGGCAGACAAAGCGTATACAAGTACTACTCGTATTGCAAGACCTCGCTCGTTTATCAAATTAATATTTATTGAAAAATTTTGCTCTTCTTGCAAAACATTCACAGACCAAGTTACTCGCAATCCAAGGTTTTACTGTACTAATTAACTGATTACTAACGTCGTATATAATTACAATAACTCCCCTCCTCCACCTCTGATTTCTGCACCGGTTTGGGTATAGTGATTGGGTTCAGTTATTAAATAATACACATTACAACTCCTTATAGAGGAATCATAACAATTAAGTAATTACTAATCTATTATATAATTACAATACCCCCGCCTCTGATCTCTGCACCTGATTGGGTTAAATGATGACGTCACCCTGCTGCTCTATTTAAGGCCTCACTATTCTGGCAAATCGCCCGATGATGCTGGATGTAATTACCAGCGAAACGTCGTACTCAAATTGTAAATGTTGTGGATTCACTCTTCAACACACCGGTGGGCTGAAGTAGTAACTATTTGTCTTTTTGTTTACGTGACAAATCCATTGCTGATTGGCCTTGTCGGGTGCTAGAGGGTTTCGACACATACTTACGCGACATAACCCTAAAACCTTTATTATGAATAACATTGGTCACGAAAGCCTATGTGTTAAACTCCCAAGAAAGTTGGTGTAAGTGAGTAATAAACAATTGTGCTAATAGTATTTGCACCGTTATCGCACAAACATTAAAGTGCTGTCTCGTAGGCGATCTGCAGTAGTTGCACGGTAGAGGCGACGATTGCTGTATAATCCCAATAGAGTAATTTGTAGCAAATGTTTGAGATTCGGACCGTAATGCTGGTGTACAACAGCTTTCTGCATTCGAACAACATCATGGAACTTTTAACGTCCACTGTGAAGCAGACGGCGCGTAGTCGTATTTGACTGTTCGTACACACGACCGCGGTATTAACCAGGGCGGCCTTCCGTATTCGAACTGGGAACCTCCGCAGCAAGTAGAGAACACGCTACTGCTGGGCCACGTCACCGCCCCCCCCCCTCAATCCAACATTGGTGGCTGGATGCGTGTGGCTGGCTGACCGTGTGTGTGTTTGTGTGTTGCGCTGCCTCTGCAGGTGCTGAGCCACACTCACCTGGTGCCCGAGCACCTGCTGCTTGTGGTGCAGCGGCTGGGCCCTCTCCTGGACCGCGAGATCCCGCCCAGCGTGCCGGGGGTCTGCTCTTTGCTGGGGGCCGGTCGCCAGTCCCTGCTGCGCACACGCAAAGGTGCGGGCCTGCAACATCGTTTTAACACGCGTGTTACAGATGGGGCGTCGTTCCTCTCCATGGCATTTTTCTGACTCATGTGGGGTCTGCTTTCCTGCTCCCCCCTCTTACACCACTCATTTTTATTCCCGGGCCATTATCCAGATTTACGCTCTACATTCCTCCAATGTCCTGGGGTTATTTCGAAAGAAGCTCTTAGGCCTCTCGGATCTACACTTTGGTGCCCCCATAGCTCCCCATAGTCATTGTCTGTCTGTGTCTCTTTCAATGGAGAGGGAGTGGAGAGAAAACCTTCATCCAGCAGTGGATTGACAAAGGGGCTGTACTTTACTTTATTATCCTCCTGGGTGTGGCATTCATGCAAATGATAAGCGACGCACGGGTGCATTT